>NC_054469.1:214248404-214561975 GCF_017639515.1 Carcharodon carcharias | reverse complement strand
GGTTTGGTTTAGGGTAGGGGTCAGGGTCACGGTCAGGGTTCATGGTCAGGTTTCAGGGTTAGGTTTAGGATCAGGTACATGGACAGGTTTAGGGTTATGGGTTAGGTTTAGGGTTAGGGTTAGGTTGAGGGTTAGGGTTAGGGTTAGCATTAGGATTAGGGGAAGGGGTAGGTTTAGGTTTAGGATTAGTGTTAGTGTTAGGGTTAGTGTTAAGGTTAGGGTTAGGGTTAGGGGTTAGGTGTAAGGGTTAGGGTTAGGGTTAGGGTTAGGTTTAACTTTCGCGTTAGGGTTAGGGTTAGGGTTATGGATAGATTTTAGAGTATTGTTAGGGTTAAGGTTAGGGTTAGGGTTAGGGTTAGGGTTACGGTTAGGGTTAGGGTTAGGGTTAGGGTTAGGGTTAGGGTTAAGTTTCGTGTTAAGTTTAGTTTTTTTGTTTGGGTTAGCGTGACATTCAGTCTTCGAGTTCAGTTTCGGGTTCGGGTTAGTGCTAGGGTTAGGGTTAGGGTTAGGGTTATTGTGAGGGTTAGGGATTAGTCTTAGTATTGGAATATGGATTAGTTGCTGGGTTAGGGTTAGGAAATGGGTTTTTGGGGTTTGATTTAGGGTCAGGGTCAGGGTCACGGTCAGGGTTCATGTTCAGGTTTCGGGGTTAGGTTTAGGGTCAGGTACATGGTCAGGTTTAGGGTTATGGGTTAGGTTTAGGGTTAAGGTTAAGTTGAGGGTTAGGGTTAGGGTTAGGGTTACGGTTAGGGTATGGGTTAGCATTAGGATTAGGGGAAGGGGTAGGTTTCAGTTTAGGATTAGTGTTAGTGTTAGGGTTAGTGTTAAGGTTAGGGTTAGGGTTAGGGGTTAGGTTAAGGGTTAGGGTTAGGTTTAAGTTTAGGGTTAGTGTTAGGGGTTAGGGGTAAGGGTTAGTATTAGGGTTAGGGTTAGGGTTAGGGTTATGGTTAGGTTTTAGAGTATTGTTAGTGTTAAGGTTAGGGTTAGATTTTTGGGTATGGTTAGGGTGAGGTTTAGGGCTTCGGTTAGTTTTGTGACTAGGATTAGGTGTTAGGGGTTAGGGTGAGGATCAGGGTCAGGGTCAGGGTTAGCGGTTAGGGATAGGGTCAGGTTCATGGTCAGGTTTAGGGTTATGGTTAGGGGTTAGGGGTTGGGGTTAGGGGTTAGGGTTAGGTTTAGGTTAGCGTTATTGTTAACGTTAGGCTGAGTGTTAGCTTTCGCTTTATGGTTAGGGGTTAGGGGTTGGATTAGGTTTCTGTGTTAGGGTTACGGTTAGGGGTTAGAGTTAGGGTTAGGGTTAGTGTGAGTGTTAGGGATTAGGGTTAGTGTTGGGATTAGTTGTCTGGTTAGGGTTAGGTTTAGGGTCAAGGGTCAGGTTCAGAGTCAGAGTCAGCGTCAGGGTCATGGTCAGGGTCAGGTTCAGGGTCATGGTCAGGGTTCAAGGTCAAGGTCAGTGTCAGGGTCAGGTTTAGAGGTTAGATTTAGGGTCAGGTTCACGGTCAGGTTTAGGGTTAGGGTTAGGGTTAGGGTAAGGGTAAGGGTTAGGGTTAGGGTTAGTGTTAGGGTTAGGGTTAGGGTTAGGGTTAGGGTTAGTGTTAGGGTTAGGTTTAGGGTTAGGGTTAGGGTTAAGTTTTGGGTTAAGTTTAGTTTTTGCGTTTTGGTTAGCGTGACATTCAGTCTTCGAGTTCGGGTTTGGGTTCGGGTTAGTGCTAGGGCTCACTTTAGGGTTAGGGGTTAGGGTTAGCATTTGGGTTATTGTGAGGGTTAGGGATTAGTGTTAGTATTGGAATATGGATTAGTTGCTGGGTTAGGGTTAGGATTTAGGGTTTTGGTCTTTGGTTTAGGGTCAGGGTCAGGGTCACGGTCAGGGTTCATGGTCAGGTTTAGGGTTATGGGTTAGGTTTAGGGTTAGGGTTAAGTTGAGGGCTAGAGTTAGGGTTAGGGTTTCGGTTAGGGTTAGCGTTAGGGTTAGGGTTAGCATTAGGATTAGGGGAAGGGGTAGGTTTAGGTTTAGGATTAGTGTTAGTGTTAGGGTTAGTGTTAGGGTTAGGGTTAGGGTTAGGTCTTAGGTGTAAGGGTTAGGGTTAGGGTTAGGGTTATGTTTAAGTTTAGGGTTAGGGTTAGGGGTTAGGGGTAAGGGTTAGTATTAGGGTTTGGGTTAGGGTTATGGTTAGGTTTTAGAGTATTGTTAGGGTTAGGGTTAGATTTTTGGGTATGGTTAGGGTGAGGTTTAGGGCTCCGGTTAGTCTTGTGTCTAGGATTAGGTGTTAGGGTTTAGGGTCAGGATCAGGGTCAGGGTCACGGTTAGCGGTTAGGGATAGGGTCAGGTTCATGGTCAGGTTTAGGTTTATGGTTAGAGGTTAGCGTTAGCGGTTAGGGTTAGGTTTAGGTTAGCGTTATTGTTAGCGTTAGGCTGAGTGTTAGCTTCCGCTTTCGGGTTAGGCGTTAGGGGTTGGATTAGGTTTCTGGGTTAGGGTTACGGTTGGTGGTTAGAGTTAGGGTTAGGGTTAGTGTGAGTGTTAGGGATTAGGGTTAGGTTTAGGGTCAAGGGTCAGGTTCAGAGTCAGAGTCAGAGTCAGCGTCAGGGTCATGGTCAGGGTCAGGGTCATGGTCAGGGTTCAAGGTCAAGGTCAGTGTCAGGGTCAGGTTTAGAGGTTAGGTTTAGGGTCAGGTTCACGGTCAGGTTTAGGGTTAGGGGTTAGGGTTAGGGTTAAGTTGAGGGTTAGGGTAAGGGTTCGGGTTTGGGTTAGTGTTAGGGTTAGGGTTAGGTTTTAGTGTCAGGGTTAGGGTTAGTCTTAGGGTTAGGCTTAGTCTTTAGTGTTTAAGATTTGGATTAGCGTTAGGGTTAGGGTTAGGTTTAGGGTTTGGTTTAGAGTTAGGGTTAGGGTTGGGGTTTGGGTTGGGGTTAGGGTTAGTACTCCGCATTAGGGTTAGGGTTAATGTTAGAGTTACTGTTAGTGTTAGGGTTAGGGTTTAGGATTAGGATCACAGTTTATATTTAGGGTTAGTGTTAGGGTTAGGGTTAGGTTTAGGGTTGGGGGTAGTGTGAGTGTTAGGGATTAGGCTCAGTTTTGGGATTAGGATTAGTTGCCTGGTTTAGGGTTTGGGGGTTAGGTTTAGGGTCAGGGTCAGGGTTAGAGTCAGAGTAAGAGTCAGTGTCAGGGTCAGGGTCAGGGTCACGGTCAGGGTTCAAGGTCGAGGTCAGTGTCTGGGTCAGGGTCAGGTTTAGGGGTTAGGATTAGGGTCAAGTTCACGATCAGGTTTATGGTTAGGGGTTAGGGGTTAGGTTTAGGGTTAAGTTGAGGGTCAAGGTAAGGGTTATGGTTGAGTTAGTGTTAGGGTTAGGGTTAGGGGATAGTGTTAGGGTTAGGGTTAGGCTTAGGGTTAGGGTTAGGGTTAGGGTTATGGTTAGGGTTAGCGTTAGATTTAGGGTTAGTGTTAGCCTTAGGGTTTGGGTTAGGGTTAGGGTTAAGTTTATTGTTCGGGTTAGTGTTTAGGGTAATGTTTATATTTTAGGGCTCGGTTTAGGGATATGGTTAGCGATATGGTTAGGGTTAAGCTTAATGGGTTAGAGCTAGATTTTGGGTTAGGGTTATGGTTAGGGTTAGGGTTAGGGTTAGGGTTATGGTTAGCATTAGGGTTAAGCTTAATGAGTTTGAGCTAGATTTTGGGTAATGGATGGTGCTTCTCCGGCTAGAAGTTAGGGTTAGGTTTAGGCTTAGGGTTAGGGCTAAGGTTTGGGTTAGGCTTAAGGTTGGGGTCAGAGTTAGTGTTAGTTTTCGGGTTAGTGTTTAGGTTATGGTTATGTTAGGGTTAGTGTAAGTGTTAGGGTTATTTTTAGGGGTTAGGATAAGTGTTTGGTTATGGTTAGGGTTAGGGTTAGGATTAGGGTTAGTACTCCGCATTAAGGTTAGGGTTAGTGTTAGAGTTAGTGTTAGGGTTAGGGTTTAGGATTAGGATTAGGGTTTATATTTAGGGTTAGTGTTAGGGTTAGGGTTAGGTTTAGGGTTAGGTTTAGTATGAGTGTTAGGGATTAGGGTTAGTTTTGGGATTAGGATTATTTGCCTTGTTAGGGTTAGGGTTTATGATTTGGGGGTTAGGTTTAGGGTCAGGCTCAGCGCCAGAGTCTGAGTCAGAGTCAGCGTCAGGGTCAGGGTCACGGTCAGGGTCAGGGTCACGGTCAGGGTTCAAGGTCAATGTCAGTGTCAGGTTACGGTTAGGTTTAGTGTCAAGTTCATGGTCAGGTTTAGGGTTAGGGGTTAGTGTTAGGGTTTGTGTTAGGGTTAGGGTTAGGGGTTAGTGTTAGGGCTAGGCTTATGCTTAGGGTTAGGGTTAGGTTTAAGCTTAGGGTTAGCATTAGGGTTTGGTTAGGGTTAGGGTTAAGGTTAGTGTTTGGGTTAGTTTTTTGCGTTATGGTTATGTTTTAGGGCTCGGGTTAGGGATATGGTTAGCGATATGGTTAGGGTTAGGGTTAAGCTTAATGTGTTAGAGCTAGATTTTGGGTAAGGGATTGGGCTTCTCCGGCTTGAAGTTAGGGTTAGGTTTAGGATTAGGGTTAGGGTTAGGCTTTGGGTTAGCGTTAAGTTTAGGCTTAGGGTTAGTGTTAGTTTTCGGATTAGTGTTTAGGTTTATGGTTACGTTAGGGTTAGGGTAAGTGTTAGGGTTAGTTTTAGGGGTAAGGATTAGTGTTTGGTTAGGTTTAATGTTAGGGTTAGGTTTAGGGTTAGGGTTAGGGTTAGTTTTAGGGTTTAGGATCAGTGATTGGCTTAGGTTTAGGGTTAGGGTTTGGGTTAGGGTTAGATTTAGGGGTTAGGGTTACGGTTAGGGTTATTGTGAGGGTTAGGGATTAGTGTTAGTATTGGAATATGGATTAGTTGCTGGGTTAGGGTTAGGATTTAGGGTTTTGGGGTTTGGTTTAGGGTCGGGGTCAGGGTCACAGTCAGGGTTCATGGTCAGGTTTCAGGGTTAGGTTTAGGGTCAGGTTCATGGTCAGGTTTAGGGTTATGGGTTAGGTTTAGGGTTAGGGTTAAGTTGAGGGTTAGGGTTAGGGTTAGGTTTACGGTTAGGGTTAGGGTTAGCATTAGGATTAGGGGAAGGGGTAGGTTTAGGTTTAGGATTAGTGTCAGTGTTAGGGTTAGTGTTAAGGTTAGGGTTAGGGTTAGGGGTTAGGTGTAAGGGTTAGGGTTAGGGTTAGGGTTAGGTTTAACTTTCGGGTTAGGGTTAGGGTTAGGGTTATGGTTAGGTTTTAGACTATTGTTAGGGTTAAGGTTAGGGTTAGGGTTATGGTTAGGGTTAGGGTTAAGTTTCGGGTTAAGTTTAGTTTTTTTGTTTGGGTTAGCGTGACATTCAGTCTTCGAGTTCAGGTTCGGGTTCGGGTTAGTGCTAGGGTTAGGTTTAGGGTTAGGGGTTAGGGTTAGGGTTATTGTGAGGGTTAGGGATTAGTGTTAGTATTGGAATATGGATTAGTTGCTGGGTTAGGGTTAGGAAATGGGGTTTTGGGGTTTGATTTAGGGTCAGGGTCAGGGTCATGGTCAGGGTTCATGTTCAGGTTTCGGGGTTAGGTTTAGGGTCAGGTACATGGTCAGGTTTAGGGTTATGGGTTAGGTGTAGGGTTAGGGTTAAGTTGAGGGTTATGGTTAGGGTTACGGTTTAGGTATGGGTTAGCATTAGGATTAGAGGAAGGGGTAGGTTTAGGTTTAGGATTAGTGTTAGTGTTAGGGTTAGTGTTAAGGTTAGGGTTAGGGTTAGGGGTTAGTTTAAGGGTTAGGGTTAGCTTTAAGTTTAGGGTTAGTGTTAGGGGTTAGGGGTAAGGGTTAGTATTAGGGTTAGTGTTAGGGTTAGGGTTATGGTTAGGTTTTAGAATATTGTTAGTGTTAGGGTTAGGGTTAGATTTTTGGGTATGATTAGGGTGAGGTTTAGGGCTTCGGTTAGTTTTGTGACTAGGATTAGGTGTTAGGGGTTAGGGTGAGGATCAGGGTCAGGGTCAGGGTTAGCGGTTAGGGATAGGGTCAGGTTCATGGTCAGGTTTAGGGTTATGGTTAGGGGTTAGGGGTTAGGGGTTAGGGGTTAGGGGTTAGGGTTAGGTTTAGGTTAGCGTTATTGTTAACGTTCGGCTGAGTGTTAGCTTTCGCTTTATGGTTAGGGGTTAGGGGTTGGATTAGGTTTCTGTGTTAGGGTTACGGTTAGGGGTTAGAGTTAGGGTTAGGGTTAGTGTGAGTGTTAGGGATTAGGGTTAGTGTTGGGATTAGGATTAGTTGTCTGGTTAGGGTTAGGTTTAGGGTCAAGGGTCAGGTTCAGAGTCAGAGTCAGCGTCAGGGTCAGGGTCAGGGTCATGGTCAGGGTTCAAGGTCAAGGTCAGTGTCAGGGTCAGGTTTAGAGGTTAGATTTAGGGTCAGGTTCACGGTCAGGTTTAGGGTTAGGGTTAGGGTCAGGGTTAGGGTTTGTGTTAGGGTTAGTATTAGGGTTAGGGTTAGGGTTAGGGTTAGGGTTAGGGTCAGGTTTTGGGTTAAGTTTAGTTTTTGGGTTTGGGTTAGCGTGACATTCAGTCTTCGAGTTCGGGTTCGGGTTCGGGTTAGTGCTAGGTCTCGCTTTAGGGTTAGGGTTAGGATTAGGGTTATTGTGAGGGTTAGGGATTAGTGTTAGTATTGGAATATGGATTAGTTGCTGGGTTAGGGTTAGGATTTAGGGTTTTGGTCTTTGGTTTAGGGTCAGGGTCAGGGTCACGGTCAGGGTTCATGGTCAGGTTTCGGGGTTAGGTTTAGGGAGAGGTTCATGGTCAGGTTTAGGGTTATGGGTTAGGTTTAGGGTTAGGGTTAAGTTGAGGGTCAGAGTTAGGGTTAGGGTTTCGGTTAGGGTTAGCATTAGGGTTAGGGTTAGCATTAGGATTAGGGGAAGGGGTTGGTTTAGGTTTAGGATTAGTGTTAGTGTTAGGGTTAGTGTTAAGGTTAGGGTTAGGGTTAGGGGTTAGTTTAAGGGTTAGGGTTAGCTTTAAGTTTAGGGTTAGTGTTAGGGGTTAGGGGTAAGGGTTAGTATTAGGGTTAGTGTTAGGGTTAGGGTTATGTTTAGGTTTTAGAATATTGTTAGTGTTAGGGTTAGGGTTAGATTTTTGGGTATGATTAGGGTGAGGTTTAGGGCTTCGGTTAGTTTTGTGACTAGGATTAGGTGTTAGGGGTTAGGGTGAGGATCAGGGTCAGGCTCAGGGTTAGCGGTTAGGGATAGGGTCAGGTTCATGGTCAGGTTTAGGGTTATGGTTAGGGGTTAGGGGTTAGGGGTTAGGGGTTAGGGGTTAGGGTTAGGTTTAGGTTAGCGTTATTGTTAACGTTAGGCTGAGTGTTAGCTTTCGCTTTATGGTTAGGGGTTAGGGGTTGGATTAGGTTTCTGTGTTAGGGTTACGGTTAGGGGTTAGAGTTAGGGTTAGGGTTAGTGTGAGTGTTAGGGATTAGGGTTAGTGTTGGGATTAGGATTAGTTGTCTGGTTAGGGTTAGGTTTAGGGTCAAGGGTCAGGTTCAGAGTCAGAGTCAGCGTCAGGGTCAGGGTCAGGGTCATGGTCAGGGTTCAAGGTCAAGGTCAGTGTCAGGGTCAGGTTTAGAGGTTAGATTTAGGGTCAGGTTCACGGTCAGGTTTAGGGTTAGGGTTAGGGTCAGGGTTAGGGTTTGTGTTAGGGTTAGTATTAGGGTTAGGGTTAGGGTTAGGGTTAGGGTTAGGGTCAGGTTTTGGGTTAAGTTTAGTTTTTGGGTTTGGGTTAGCGTGACATTCAGTCTTCGAGTTCGGGTTCGGGTTCGGGTTAGTGCTAGGTCTCGCTTTAGGGTTAGGGTTAGGATTAGGGTTATTGTGAGGGTTAGGGATTAGTGTTAGTATTGGAATATGGATTAGTTGCTGGGTTAGGGTTAGGATTTAGGGTTTTGGTCTTTGGTTTAGGGTCAGGGTCAGGGTCACGGTCAGGGTTCATGGTCAGGTTTCGGGGTTAGGTTTAGGGAGAGGTTCATGGTCAGGTTTAGGGTTATGGGTTAGGTTTAGGGTTAGGGTTAAGTTGAGGGTCAGAGTTAGGGTTAGGGTTTCGGTTAGGGTTAGCATTAGGGTTAGGGTTAGCATTAGGATTAGGGGAAGGGGTTGGTTTAGGTTTAGGATTAGTGTTAGTGTTAGGGTTAGTGTTAGGGTTAGGGTTAGGGTTAGGGGTTAGGTGTAAGGGTTAGGGTTAGGGTTAGGGTTATGTTTAAGTTTAGGGTTAGGGTTAGGGGTTAGGGGTAAGGGTTAGTATTAGGGTTAGGGTTAGGGTTAGGGTTATGGTTAGGTTTTAGAGTATTGTTAGGGTTAGGGTTAGGTTTAGATTTTTGGGTATGGTTAGGGTGAGGTTTAGGGCTTCGGTTTGTCTTGTGACTAGGATTAGGTGTTAGGGTTTAGGGTCAGGATCAGGGTCAGGGTCACGGTTAGCAGTTAGGGATAGGGTCAGGTTCATGGTCAGGTTTAGGTTTATGGTTAGGGGTTAGCGTTAGCGGTTAGGGTTAGGTTTAGGTTAGCGTTATTGTTAGCGTTAGGCTGAGTGTTAGCTTCCGCTTTCAGGTTAGGCGTTAGGGGTTGGATTAGGTTTCTGGGTTAGGGTTACGGTTGGTGGTTAGAGTTAGGGTTAGGGTTAGTGTGAGTGTTAGGGATTAGGGTTAGTGTTGGGATGAGGATTAGTTGTCTGATTAGGGTTAGGTTTAGGGTCAAGGGTCAGGTTCAGAGTCAGAGTTAGAGTCAGCGTCAGGGTCATGGTCAGGGTCAGGGTCATGGTCAGGGTTCAAGGTCAAGGTCAGTGTCAGGGTCAGGTTTAGAAGTTAGGTTTAGGGTCAGGTTCACGGTCAGGTTTAGGGTTAGGGGTTAGGGTTAGGGTTAAGTTGAGGGTTAGGGTAAGTGTTTGGGTTTGGGTTAGTGTTAGGGTTAGGGTTAGGTTTTAGTGTCGGGCTTAGGGTTAGTCTTAGGGTTAGGCTTAGTCTTTAGTGTTTAAGATTTGGATTAGCGCTAGGGTTAGGGTTAGGTTTAGGGTTTGGTTTAGGGTTAGGGTTAGGGTTGGGGTTTGGGTTGGGTTTAGGGTTAGTACTCCGCATTAGTGTTAGGGTTAATGTTAGAGTTACTGTTAGTGTTAGGGTTAGGGTTTAGGATTAGGATCGCGGTTTATATTTAGGGTTAGTGTTAGGGTTAGGGTTAGGTTTAGGGTTAGCGGTAGTGTGAGTGTTAGGGATTAGGATTAGTTGCCTGGTTAGGTTTAGGGTTTAGGGTTTGGGGGTTAGGTTTAGGGTCAGGGTCAGGGTTAGAGTCAGAGTAAGAGTCAGTGTCAGGGTCAGGGTCAGGGTCACGGTCAGGGTTCAAGGTCGAGGTCAGTGTCTGGGTCAGGGTCAGGTTTAGGGGTTAGGATTAGGGTCAAGTTCACGATCTGGTTTATGGTTAGGGGTTAGGGGTTAGGTTTAGGGTTAAGTTGAGGGTTAGGGTTGGGTTAGTGTTAGGATTAGGGTTAGGGGATAATGTTAGGGTTAGGTTTAGGCTTAGGGTTAGGGTTAGGGTTAGGGTTATGTTTAGGGTTAGCTTTAAATTTAGGGTTATTGTTAGCCTTAGGGTTTGGGTTAGGGTTAGGGTTAAGTTTATTGTTCGGGTTAGTGTTTAGGGTAATGTTTATGTTTTAGGGCTCGGTTTAGGGTTAGGGTTAGGTTTTAGTTTCAGGGTTAGGGTTAGTCTTAGGGTTAGGATTAGTCTTTAGTTTTTAAGATTTGGATTAGCGTTAGGGTTAGGGTTAGCATTAGGGTTTGGTTAGGGTTAGGGTTAAGGTTAGTGTTTGTGTTAGTTTTTTGGGTTATGGTTATGTTTTAGGGCTCGGGTTAGGGATATGGTTAGCGATATGGTTAGGGTTAGGGTTAAGCTTAATGTGTTAGAGCTAGATTTTGGGTAAGAGATTGGGCTTCTCCGGCTTGAAGTTAGGGTTAGGTTTAGGATTAGGGTTAGGGTTAGGCTTTGGGTTAGGGTTAAGTTTAGGCTTAGGGTTAGTGTTAGTTTTCGGATTAGTGTTTAGGTTTATGGTTACGTTAGGGTTAGTGTAAGTGTTAGGGTTAGTTTTAGGGGTTAGGATTAGTGTTTGGTTAGGTTTAATGTTAGGGTTAGGTTTAGGGTTAGGGTTAGGGTTAGGGTTAGGGTTAGGGTTAGGGTTAGTTTTAGGGGTTAGGATCAGTGATTGGCTTTGGTTTAGGGTTAGGGTTAGGGTTAGGGTTAGTTTTGCGGTTTGGGCTAATGTTAGGGTTAGGGTTAGGGTTAGGGTTAGGGTTAGGGTTAGAGTTTGGGTTAGGTTTTGGGTTCGGTTTAGGGTTCAGTTTAGTCGTCGGGTTAGTGTTGGTTTTTGGGTGTTAGGGCATTAGGGTGTTAGGGTTTGGGTTAAGGTTAGGGTTATGGATCGGGTTAGGGTTAGGTTTAGTGTTAGTTTTACTGGTTAGGATTAGTGTTTGTTTTAGGGTTAGGGTTAGGGTTTGGGATAGGTTAAGGATTAGTGTTAGGGTTAGAGTTGGGGATAGGGTTTGGATTAGGGTTAGGGTTAGGGTTAGGGTTAGCGTTAGGGTTAGGGTTAAGTTTCAGGTTAAATTTAGTTTTTGGGTTCGGGTTAGCATTACATTCAGTCTTCGAGTTCGGGTTTGGGTTCGGGTTCGTGCTCGGGTTAGGTTGAGGGTTAGTGATTAGTGTTAGTATTGGGATATGGATTAGTTGCTGGGTTAGGGTTAGGGTTTAGGGTTTTGGGATTTGGTTTAGGGTCAGGGTCAGGGTCACGGTCAGGGTTCATGGTCAGGTTTCGGGGTTAGGTTTAGGGTCAGGTTCATGGTCAGGTTTAGGGTTATGGGTTAGGTTTAGGGTTAGGGTTAAGTTGAGGGTTAGGGTTGGGGTTACAGTTAGTGTTAGGGTTAGGGCTAGCATTAGGATTAGGGGAAGGTGTAGGTTTAGGTTTAGGATTAGTGTTAGTGTTAGGGTTAGGGTTAGGTTTAGGTTTAGGGTTATGGTTAGGGGTTTGGGGTAAGGGTTAGTATTCGGGTTAAGGTTAGGTTTAGGTTTAGGGTTATGGTTAGGGGTTTGGGGTAAGGGTTAGTATTAGGGTTAAGGTTAGGTTTAGGTGTAGATTTTTGGGTATGGTTAGGGTGAGGTTTAGGGCTTCGGTTAGTTTTGTGACTTGGATTTGGTTTTAGGGGTTTGGGTCTGGATCAGGGTCAGGGTCATGGTTAGCGGTTAGGGATAGGGTCAGGTTCATGGTCAGGTTTAGAGTTATGGTTAGGGGTTAGGGGTTAGGGGTTAAAGTTAGTTTTAGGGTTAGCGTTATTGTTAGCGTTAGGCTGAGTGTTAGCTTTCCCTTTAGGGTTAGGGGTTAGGGGTTGGATTAGGTTTCTGGGTTAGGGTTACGGTTAGGGGTTAGAGTTAGGGTTAGGTTTAATGTTAGGGTTAGAGTTAGGGTTAGGGTTAGGGTTAGTTTTACGGGTTAGGATTAGTGATTGGCTTAGGTTTAGGGTTAGGTTTAGGCTTATGGTTAGAGTTAGGGTTAGGTTTGGGGTTAGGGTTAATGTTAGGGTTAGGGTTAGTGCTTGGGTTAGGGTTAAGGTTAGGGTTAGGGTTAGGGTAAGGGTTAGGGTTAGGGTTAGCGTTAGGGTTAGGTTTAGGGTTAGGGTTAGGGTTAGGGTTAGGGTTAGGTTTAAGTTTAGGGTTAGGGTTAGGGTTTAAGGGCAAGGGTTAGTATTAGGGTTAGGATTAGGGTTAGATTTTTGGGTATGGTTAGGGTGAGGTTTAGGGCTTCGGTTAGTTTTGTGACTAGGATTAGGTGTTACGGGTTAGGGTCAGGATCAGGGTCAGGGTCAGGGTTAGCGGTTAGGGATAGAGTCAGGTTCATGGTCAGGTTTAGGGTTATGGTTAGGGGTTAGGGGTTAGGGATTAGGGTTAGGTTTAGGGTTAGCGTTATTGTTAGCGTTAGGCTGAGTGTTAGCTTTCACTTTAGGGTTAGGGGTTAGGGTTTGGATTAGGTTTCTGGGTTCGGGTTACGGTTAGGGGTTAGAGTTGGGTTAGGGTTAGTGTGAGTGTTAGGGATTGCGTTAGTTTTGGGATTAGGATTAGTTGTCTGGTTAGGGTTAGGTTTAGTGTCAAGGGTCAGGTTTAGAGTCAAGGTCAGCGTCAGGGTCAGGGTCAGGATCACGGTCAGGGTTCAAGGTCAATGTCAATGTCAGGGTCAGGTTTAGGGGTTAGGTTTAGGGTCAGGTTCACAATCAGGTTTAGGGTTAGGGGTTAGGGTTAGGGTTAAGTTGAGGGTTAGGGTAAGGGTTAGGGTTAGGGTTAGTGTTAGGGTTAGGGTTAGGGCTTAGTGTTAGGGTTAGGGTTAGGTTTAGGATTAGGTTTAGGCTTTAGTGTTTAAGATTTGGATTAGCGTTAGGGTTACGGTTAGGGTTAGGGTTTGTTTTAGGTTTAGGGTTTGGGTTGGGGTTTGGGTTGGGTTTAGGGTTAGTACTCCACATTAGGGTTAGGGTTAATGTTAGAGTTACTGTTAGTGTTAGGGTTAGGGTTAGGTTTAGTGTTATGGGTAGTGTGAGTGTTAGGGATTAGGTTTAGTGTTAGGATTAGGATTATTTGCCTGCTTAGGGTTAGGGTTTAGGGTTTGGGGGTTAGGTTTAGGGTCAGATTCAGAGTAAGAGTCAGTGTCTGGGTCAGGGTCAGGTTTAGGGGTTAGGTTAAGGGTCAAGTTCACAGTCAGGTTTAGGGTTAGAGGTTAGGGTTAGGGTAAGGTTTAGGGTTAGGGTTTGTGTTAGGGTTGGGGTTATGGTTTAGTGTTAGGGTTATGCTTAGGGTTAGTGTTAGGCTTAGGGTTAGGGTTAGGATTAGGGTTAGGCTTA
This sequence comes from Carcharodon carcharias, assembly GCF_017639515.1. Taxonomy (NCBI): domain Eukaryota; kingdom Metazoa; phylum Chordata; class Chondrichthyes; order Lamniformes; family Lamnidae; genus Carcharodon; species Carcharodon carcharias. The sequence goes on along the minus strand of NC_054469.1, from coordinate 214,549,100 downwards.
GGGTTAGGGTTAGCGTTAAGCTTAGGCTTTAGTGTTTGAGATTTGGATTAGCGTTAGGGTTCGGGTTAGGCTGAGGGTTAGCGTTAGGGTTTGGGTTAGGGTTAGGGTTAGGGTTAGTGTTCGGGTTAGTGTTTAGGTTTATGGTTATGTTTTAGGGCTTGTGTTAGGGATATTGTTAGCGTTATGGTCAGCGTTAGGGTTAAGCTTAATGGGTTAGAGATAGATTTTGGGTAAGGGATGAGTCTTCTCCGGCTTGAAGTTAGGGTTAGGGTTAGGGTTAGGGTTACGTTTATGGTTAGGGTTAGGTGTAGGGTTAGTGTTAGGGATAGGGTTAGGGTTAGGGTTAGGGTTAGAGTTAGGGTTATGGTTAGGGTTAGTTTTAGGGGTTAGGATTAGTGTTTGGTTTTGTGTTGAGGTCCGGGTTTAGGTTAGGTTTTCGTTTCGGGTTAGGGTTACGTTCAGTCTTCGGGTTCGGGTTCGGGTTAGTGCAAGGTTTAGTGTTAGGGTTAGGGTTAGGGTTAGGGTTAGGCTTAGGCTTAGGGTTAGGGTTAGGGTTAGGATTAGGCTTAGGGTTAGGGTTATGGTTAGGGTTAGGGTTAGGGTTAGGGTTAGGGTTAGGGTTAGTGCGAGGTTTAGGGTTAGGGTTAGTGTGAGGTTTAGGGATTAGGGTTAGTATTGGGATTAGGATTTGTTGGGTAAGGTTAGGGTTAGGGTTTGGGTTAGGGTTATTGTTAGGATTAGGGTTAGGGTTCGGCTTAGGCTTTAGTGTTTAAGATTTGGATTAGCATTAGGGTTAGGGTTAAGTTTTGGGTTAAGTTTAGTTTTTGGGTTTGGGTTAGCGTGACATTCAGTCTTCGAGTTCGGGTTCGGGTTCGGGTTAGTGCTAGGGCTCGCTTTAGGGTTAGGGTTAGGATTAGGGTTATTGTGAGTGTTAGGGATTAGTGTTACTATTGGAATATGGATTAGTTGCTGGGTTAGGGTTAGGATTTAGGGTTTTGGGCTTTGGTTTAGGGTCAGGGTCAGGGTCACGGTCAGGGTTCATGGTCAGGTTTCGGGGTTAGGTTTAGGGTCAGGTTCATGGTCAGGTTTAGGGTTATGGGTTAGGTTTAGGTTTAGGGTTAATTTGAGTGTCAGAGTTAGGTTTAGGGTTTCGGTTAGGGTTAGCATAAGGGTTAGGGTTAGCATTAGGATTAGGGGAAGGGGTAGGTTTAGGTTTAGGATTAGTGTTAGTGTTAGGGTTAGTGTTAGGGTTAGGGTAAGGGTTAGGGGTTAGGTGTAAGGGTTAGGGTTAGGGTTAGGGTTATGTTTAAGTTTAGGGTTAGGGTTAGGGGTTAGGGGTAAGGGTTAGTATTAGGGTTAGGGTTAGGGTTAGGGTTATGGTTACGTTTTAGAGTATTGTTAGGGTTAGGGTTAGGGTTAGATTTTTGGGTATGGTTAGGGTGAGGTTTAGGGCTTCGGTTAGTCTTGTGACTAGGATTAGGTGTTAGGGTTTAGGGTCAGGATCAGGGTCAGGGTCACGGTTAGCAGTTAGGGATAGGGTCAGGTTCATGGTCAGGTTTAGGTTTATGGTTAGGGGTTAGCGTTAGCGGTTAGGGTTAGGTTTAGGTTAGCGTTATTGTTAGCGTTAGGCTGAGTGTTAGCTTCCGCTTTCAGGTTAGGCGTTAGGGGTTGGATTAGGTTTCTGGGTTAGGGTTACGGTTGGTGGTTAGAGTTAGGGTTAGGGTTAGTGTGAGTGTTAGGGATTAGGGTTAGTGTTGGGATGAGGATTAGTTGTCTGATTAGGGTTAGGTTTAGGGTCAAGGGTCAGGTTCAGAGTCAGAGTTAGAGTCAGCGTCAGGGTCATGGTCAGGGTCAGGGTCATGGTCAGGGTTCATGGTCATGGTCAGTGTCAGGGTCAGGTTTAGAAGTTAGGTTTAGGGTCAGGTTCACGGTCAGGTTTAGGGTTAGGGGTTAGGGTTAGGGTTAAGTTGAGGGTTAGGGTAAGTGTTTGGGTTTGGGTTAGTGTTAGGGTTAGGGTTAGGTTTTAGTGTCGGGCTTAGGGTTAGTCTTAGGGTTAGGCTTAGTCTTTAGTGTTTAAGATTTGGATTAGCGCTAGGGTTAGGGTTAGGTTTAGGGTTTGGTTTAGGGTTAGGGTTAGGGTTGGGGTTTGGGTTGGGTTTAGGGTTAGTACTCCGCATTAGTGTTAGGGTTAATGTTAGAGTTACTGTTAGTGTTAGGGTTAGGGTTTAGGATTAGGATCGCGGTTTATATTTAGGGTTAGTGTTAGGGTTAGGGTTAGGTTTAGGGTTAGCGGTAGTGTGAGTGTTAGGGATTAGGATTAGTTGCCTGGTTAGGTTTAGGGTTTAGGGTTTGGGGGTTAGGTTTAGGGTCAGGGTCAGGGTTAGAGTCAGAGTAAGAGTCAGTGTCAGGGTCAGGGTCAGGGTCACGGTCAGGGTTCAAGGTCGAGGTCAGTGTCTGGGTCAGGGTCAGGTTTAGGGGTTAGGATTAGGGTCAAGTTCACGATCTGGTTTATGGTTAGGGGTTAGGGGTTAGGTTTAGGGTTAAGTTGAGGGTTAGGGTTGGGTTAGTGTTAGGATTAGGGTTAGGGGATAATGTTAGGGTTAGGTTTAGGCTTAGGGTTAGGGTTAGGGTTAGGGTTATGTTTAGGGTTAGCTTTAAATTTAGGGTTATTGTTAGCCTTAGGGTTTGGGTTAGGGTTAGGGTTAAGTTTATTGTTCGGGTTAGTGTTTAGGGTAATGTTTATGTTTTAGGGCTCGGTTTAGGGTTAGGGTTAGGTTTTAGTTTCAGGGTTAGGGTTAGTCTTAGGGTTAGGCTTAGTCTTTAGTTTTTAAGATTTGGATTAGCGTTAGGGTTAGGGTTAGCATTAGGGTTTGGTTAGGGTTAGGGTTAAGGTTAGTGTTTGTGTTAGTTTTTTGGGTTATGGTTATGTTTTAGGGCTCGGGTTAGGGATATGGTTAGCGATATGGTTAGGGTTAGGGTTAAGCTTAATGTGTTAGAGCTAGATTTTGGGTAAGAGATTGGGCTTCTCCGGCTTGAAGTTAGGGTTAGGTTTAGGATTAGGGTTAGGGTTAGGCTTTGGGTTAGGGTTAAGTTTAGGCTTAGGGTTAGTGTTAGTTTTCGGATTAGTGTTTAGGTTTATGGTTACGTTAGGGTTAGTGTAAGTGTTAGGGTTAGTTTTAGGGGTTAGGATTAGTGTTTGGTTAGGTTTAATGTTAGGGTTAGGTTTAGGGTTAGGGTTAGGGTTAGGGTTAGGGTTAGGGTTAGGGTTAGTTTTAGGGGTTAGGATCAGTGATTGGCTTTGGTTTAGGGTTAGGGTTAGGGTTAGGGTTAGTTTTGCGGTTTGGGCTAATGTTAGGGTTAGGGTTAGGGTTAGGGTTAGGGTTAGGGTTAGAGTTTGGGTTAGGTTTTGTGTTCGGTTTAGGGTTCAGTTTAGTCGTCGGGTTAGTGTTGGTTTTTGGGTGTTAGGGCATTAGGGTGTTAGGGTTTGGGTTAAGGTTAGGGTTATGGATCGGGTTAGGGTTAGGGTTAGTGTTAGTTTTACTGGTTAGGATTAGTGTTTGTTTTAGGGTTAGGGTTAGGGTTTGGGATAGGTTAAGGATTAGTGTTAGGGTTAGAGTTGGGGATAGGGTTTGGATTAGGGTTAGGGTTAGGGTTAGGGTTAGGGTTAGGGTTAAGTTTCAGGTTAAATTTAGTTTTTGGGTTCGGGTTAGCATTACATTCAGTCTTCGAGTTCGGGTTTGGGTTCGGGTTCGTGCTCGGGTTAGGTTTAGGGTTAGGGTTAGTGTTATTTTGAGGGTTAGTGATTAGTGTTAGTATTGGGATATGGATTAGTTGCTGGGTTAGGGTTAGGGTTTAGGGTTTTGGGATTTGGTTTAGGGTCAGGGTCAGGGTCACGGTCAGGGTTCATGGTCAGGTTTCGGGGTTAGGTTTAGGGTCAGGTTCATGGTCAGGTTTAGGGTTATGGGTTAGGTTTAGGGTTAGGGTTAAGTTGAGGGTTAGGGTTGGGGTTACAGTTAGTGTTAGGGTTAGGGCTAGCATTAGGATTAGGGGAAGGTGTAGGTTTAGGTTTAGGATTAGTGTTAGTGTTAGGGTTAGGGTTAGGTTTAGGTTTAGGGTTATGGTTAGGGGTTTGGGGTAAGGGTTAGTATTCGGGTTAAGGTTAGGTTTAGGTTTAGGGTTATGGTTAGGGGTTTGGGGTAAGGGTTAGTATTAGGGTTAAGGTTAGGTTTAGGTGTAGATTTTTGGGTATGGTTAGGGTGAGGTTTAGGGCTTCGGTTAGTTTTGTGACTAGGATTAGGTATTAGGGGTTAGGGTCAGGATCAGGGTCAGGGTCATGGTTAGCGGTTAGGGATAGGGTCAGGTTCATGGTCAGGTTTAGAGTTATGGTTAGGGGTTAGGGGTTAGGGGTTAAAGTTAGTTTTAGGGTTAGCGTTATTGTTAGCGTTAGGCTGAGTGTTAGCTTTCCCTTTAGGGTTAGGGGTTAGGGGTTGGATTAGGTTTCTGGGTTAGGGTTACGGTTAGGGGTTAGAGTTAGGGTTAGGTTTAATGTTAGGGTTAGAGTTAGGGTTAGGGTTAGGGTTAGTTTTACGGGTTAGGATTAGTGATTGGCTTAGGTTTAGGGTTAGGTTTAGGCTTATGGTTAGAGTTAGGGTTAGGTTTGGGGTTAGGGTTAATGTTAGGGTTAGGGTTAGTGCTTGGGTTAGGGTTAAGGTTAGGGTTAGGGTTAGGGTAAGGGTTAGGGTTAGGGTTAGCGTTAGGGTTAGGTTTAGGGTTAGGGTTAGGGTTAGGGTTAGGGTTAGGTTTAAGTTTAGGGTTAGGGTTAGGGTTTAAGGGCAAGGGTTAGTATTAGGGTTAGGATTAGGGTTAGATTTTTGGGTATGGTTAGGGTGAGGTTTAGGGCTTCGGTTAGTTTTGTGACTAGGATTAGGTGTTACGGGTTAGGGTCAGGATCAGGGTCAGGGTCAGGGTTAGCGGTTAGGGATAGAGTCAGGTTCATGGTCAGGTTTAGGGTTATGGTTAGGGGTTAGGGGTTAGGGATTAGGGTTAGGTTTAGGGTTAGCGTTATTGTTAGCGTTAGGCTGAGTGTTAGCTTTCACTTTAGGGTTAGGGGTTAGGGTTTGGATTAGGTTTCTGGGTTCGGGTTACGGTTAGGGGTTAGAGTTGGGTTAGGGTTAGTGTGAGTGTTAGGGATTGCGTTAGTTTTGGGATTAGGATTAGTTGTCTGGTTAGGGTTAGGTTTAGTGTCAAGGGTCAGGTTTAGAGTCAAGGTCAGCGTCAGGGTCAGGGTCAGGATCACGGTCAGGGTTCAAGGTCAATGTCAATGTCAGGGTCAGGTTTAGGGGTTAGGTTTAGGGTCAGGTTCACAATCAGGTTTAGGGTTAGGGGTTAGGGTTAGGGTTAAGTTGAGGGTTAGGGTAAGGGTTAGGGTTAGGGTTAGTGTTAGGGTTAGGGTTAGGGCTTAGTGTTAGGGTTAGGGTTAGGTTTAGGATTAGGTTTAGGCTTTAGTGTTTAAGATTTGGATTAGCGTTAGGGTTACGGTTAGGGTTAGGGTTTGTTTTAGGTTTAGGGTTTGGGTTGGGGTTTGGGTTGGGTTTAGGGTTAGTACTCCACATTAGGGTTAGGGTTAATGTTAGAGTTACTGTTAGTGTTAGGGTTAGGGTTAGGTTTAGTGTTATGGGTAGTGTGAGTGTTAGGGATTAGGTTTAGTGTTAGGATTAGGATTATTTGCCTGCTTAGGGTTAGGGTTTAGGGTTTGGGGGTTAGGTTTAGGGTCAGATTCAGAGTAAGAGTCAGTGTCTGGGTCAGGGTCAGGTTTAGGGGTTAGGTTAAGGGTCAAGTTCACAGTCAGGTTTAGGGTTAGAGGTTAGGGTTAGGGTAAGGTTTAGGGTTAGGGTTTGTGTTAGGGTTGGGGTTATGGTTTAGTGTTAGGGTTATGCTTAGGGTTAGTGTTAGGCTTAGGGTTAGGGTTAGGATTAGGGTTAGGCTTAGGGTTAGGGTTAGCGTTAAGCTTAGGCTTTAGTGTTTGAGATTTGGATTAGCGTTAGGGTTCGGGTTAGGCTGAGGGTTAGCGTTAGGGTTTGGGTTAGGGTTAGGGTTAAGGTTAGTGTTCGGGTTAGTGTTTAGGTTTATGGTTATGTTTTAGGGCTTGTGTTAGGGATATTGTTAGCGTTATGGTCAGCGTTAGGGTTAAGCTTAATGGGTTTGAGATAGATTTTGGGTAAGGGATGAGTCTTCTCCGGCTTGAAGTTAGGGTTAGGGTTAGGGTTAGGGTTACGTTTATGGTTAGGGTTAGGTGTAGGGTTAGTGTTAGGGATAGGGTTAGGGTTAGGGTTAGGGTTAGAGTTAGGGTTATGGTTAGGGTTAGTTTTAGGGGTTAGGATTAGTGTTTGGTTTTGTGTTGAGGTCCGGGTTTAGGTTAGGTTTTCGTTTCGGGTTAGGGTTACGTTCAGTCTTCGGGTTCGGGTTCGGGTTAGTGCAAGGTTTAGTGTTAGGGTTAGGGTTAGGGTTAGGGTTAGGCTTAGGCTTAGGGTTAGGGTTAGGGTTAGGATTAGGCTTAGGGTTAGGGTTATGGTTAGGGTTAGGGTTAGGGTTAGGGTTAGGGTTAGGGTTAGTGCGAGGTTTAGGGTTAGGGTTAGTGTGAGGTTTAGGGATTAGGGTTAGTATTGGGATTAGGATTTGTTGGGTAAGGTTAGGGTTAGGGTTTGGGTTAGGGTTATTGTTAGGATTAGGGTTAGGGTTCGGCTTAGGCTTTAGTGTTTAAGATTTGGATTAGCATTAGGGTTAGGGTTAGATTTAGTGTTAGGGTTAGGGTTTGGTTTAGGGTTAGGGATACGGTTAGGGTTGGGGTTAGGTTTACTATTCCGCATTAGTGTTAGGGTTAGTATTCGTGTTAATATGAGTGTTAGGGTTAGGGATTAGGATTATGATTAGGGATAATATTTAGGGTTAGTGTTAGGATTATGGTTTGGCTTAAGATTAGGGTTAGGGTTAGGGTTTAGGTTAGGGTTAGCGTTTAGAATAGGGTTAGGGTTAGGGTTAGCGCTAGGATTAGGGTTAGGGTTAGGGTTAGGGTTAGCGTTAGGGTTTGGGTTAGGGTTACGGTTAGGTTTAGTGTTCGGGTTAGTGTTTATGGTTATGGTTATGTTTTAGTGCTCGGGTTAGGGATATGGTTAGTGTTATGGTTAGGGTTAGGTTTAAGCTTAATGGGTTAGAGCTAGATTTTGGGTAAGGGATGGGGCTTCCCTGGCTAGGGTTAGGGTTAGTGTTAGAGTTAGGGTTAAGGTTAGATTTAGGGTTTGGTTTAGGGTTAGGGTTAGGGTTAGGGTTCGGGTCAGAGTTAGTGTTAGTGTTAGGCTTAGGATTTAGGATTAGGATTAGGGTTTATATTTAGTGTTTGTGTTAGGTTTAGTCTTAGGCTTAGGGTTAGGGCTAGTATGTGTGTTTGGGATTAGGGTTAGTGTTGGGATTAGGATTATCTGCCTGATTAGGGGTAGGGTTTTGCATTTGGAGGTAAGGTTTAGGGACAGGGTCAGGGTCCGTGTCAGAGTCAGAGTCAGCGTCAGGGTCAGGGTCAGTGTCAGGGTCACGGTCAGGGTTCAAGGTCAAGGTCAGTGTCAGGGTCAGGGTTAGGTTTAGGGGTTAGGTTTAGGGTCAGGTTCATGGTCAGGTTTAGTGTTAGGGGTTAGTGTTAGGGTAAGGGTTATTGTTAGTGTTTGTGTTAGGGTTAGGGTTAGGGGTTAGTGTTAGGGTTAGGCTTATGCTTAGGGTTAGGGTTAGGCTTAGGGTTAGGGTTAGGTTTAGGCTTAGGGTTAGCGTTAGGCTTTGGGTTAGGGTTAGGGTTAAATTTAGTGTTTGAGTTAGTTTTTTTGGGTTATGGTTATGTTTTAGGGCTCGGGTTAGGGATATGGTTAGCGATATGTTTAGGGTTAGGGTTAGGTTTAATGGGTTAGAACTAGATTTTGGGTAAGGGATGGGGATTCTCTGGCTTGAAGTTAGGGTTAGGTTTAGGGTTAGGGTTAAGGTTAGGCGTTGGGATAGGGTTAAGTTTAGGGTTAGGTTTAGTGTTAGTTTTTGGATTAGTGTTTAGGTTTATGGTTTTGTTAGGCTTAGTGTAAGTGTTAGGGTTAGTTTATGGGTTAGGATTAGTGTTTGGTCAGGTTTAATGTTAGGGTTAGAGTTAGGGTTAGGGTTAGGGTTAGTTTTAGGGGTTAGGATTAGTGATTGGCTTAGGGTTAGGGTTAGGTTTAGGCTTATGGTTAGAGTTAGGGTTAGGTTTGGGGTTAGGGTTAATGTTAGGGTTAGGGTTAGTGCTTGGGTTAGGGTTAAGGTTAGGGTTAGGGTTAGGGTAAGGGTTAGGGTTAGGGTTAGGGTTAGCGTTAGGGTTAGGTTTAGGGTTAGGGTTAGGGTTAGGGTTAGGTTTAAGATTAGGGTTAGGGTTAGAGTTTAAGGGTAAGGGTTAGTATTAGGGTTAGGGTTAGGGTTAGGATTAGGGTTAGGTTTTAGAGTATTGTTAGGGTTAGGGTTAGGGTTAGATTTTTGGGTATGGTTAGGGTGAGGTTTAGGGCTTCGGTTAGTTTTGTGACTAGGATTAGGTGTTAGGGGTTAGGGTCAGGATCAGGGTCAGGGTCAGGGTTAGCAGTTAGGGATAGAGTCAGGTTCGTGGTCAGGTTTAGGGTTATGGTTAGGGGTTAGGAGTTAGGGATTAGGGTTAGGGTTAGGGTTAGCGTTATTGTTAGCGTTAGGCTGAGTGTTAGCTTTCACTTTAGGGTTAGGGGTTAGTGTTTGGATTAGGTTTCTGGGTTAGGGTTACGGTTAGGGGTTAGAGTTGGGTTAGGGTTAGTGTGAGTGTTAGGGATTGGGTTAGTGTTGGGATTAGGATTAGTTGTCTGATTAGGGTTAGGTTTAGTGTCAAGGGTCAGGTTTAGAGTCAAAGTCAGCATCAGGGTCAGGGTCAGGATCACGGTCAGGGTTCAAGGTCAAGGTCAACGTCAGGGTCAGGTTTAGGGGTTAGCTTTAGGGTCAGGTTCACGATCAGTTTTAGCGTTGGGGGTTAGGGTTAGGGTTAAGTTGAGGGTTAGGGTAAGGGTTAGGGTTAGGGTTAGTGTTAGGGTTAGGGTTAGGGCTTAGTGTTATGGTTAGGGTTAGGTTTAGGATTAGTCTTAGGCTTTAGTGTTTAAGATTTGGATTAGCGTTAGGGTTACGGTTTGGGTTAGGGTTTGTTTTAGGGTTAGGGTTTGGGTTGGGGTTTGGGTTGAGTTTATGGTTAGTACTCCACATTAGGGTTAGGGTTAATGTTAGAGTTACTGTTAGTGTTAGGGTTAGGGTTTAGGATTAAGGTCACGGTTTATATTTAAGGTTAGTGTTAGGGTTAGGGTTAGGTTTAGTGTTATGGGTAGTGTGAGTGTTAGGGATTAGGTTTAGTGTTGGGATTAGGATTATTTGCCTGCTTAGGGTTAGGGTTTAGGGTTTGGGGGTTAGGTTTAGGGTCAGGGTCAGATTCAGAGTAAGAGTCAGTGTCAGGGTCAGGGTCAGGGTCACGGTCAGGGTTCAAGGTCAAGGTCAGTGTCTGGGTCAGGGTCAGGTTTAGGGGTTAGGTTAAGGGTCAAGTTCACAGTCAGGTTTAGGGTTGGGGTGAGGGTTAGGGTTGGGGTTATGGTTTAGTGTTAGGGTTATGCTTAGGGTTAGTGTTAGGCTTAGGGTTAGTGTTAGGATTAGGGTTAGGCTTAGGGTTAGGGTTAGCGTTAAGCTTAGGCTTTAGCGTTTGAGATTTGGATTAGCGTTAGGTTTCGGGTTAGGCTGAGGGTTAGCGTTAGGGTTTGGGTTAGGGTTAGGGTTAAGGTTAGTGTTCGGGTTAGTGTTTAGGTTTATGGTTATGTTTTAGGGCTTGTGTTAGGGATATTGTTAGCGTTATGGTCAGCGTTAGGGTTAAGCTTAATGGGTTAGTGCTAGATTTTGGGTAAGGGATGAGTCTTCTCCGGCTTGAAGTTAGGGTTAGGGTTAGGGTTAGGATTACGTTTATGGTTAGGGTTAGGTGTAGGGTTAGTGTTAGGGATAGGGTTAGGGTTAGGGTTAGGGTTAGGGTTAGAGTTAGGGTTATGGTTAGGGTTAGTTTTAGGGGTTAGGATTAGTGTTTGGTTTTGTGTTGAGGTCCGGGGTAAGGTTAGGTTTTCGTTTCGGGTTAGGGTTACGTTCAGTCTTCGGGTTCGGGTTCGTGTTAGTGCAAGGTTTAGGGTTAGGGTTAGGGTTAGGGTTAGGGTTAGGGTTAGGCTTAGGCTTAGGGTTAGGGTTAGGGTTAGGGTTAGGCTTAGGGTTAGGATTATGGTTAGGGTTAGGGTTAGGGCTAGGGTTAGTGAAAGGTTTAGTGTTAGGGTTAGTGTGAGGTTTAGGGATTAGGGTTAGTGTTGGGATTAGGATTTGTTGGGTAAGGTTAGGGTTAGGGTTTGGGTTAGGGTTATTGTTAGGATTAGGGTTAGGCTTAGGGTGAGCGTTAGGGTTCGGCTTAGGCTTTAGTGTTTAAGATTTGGATTAGCATTAGGGTTAGGGTTAGATTTATTGTTAGGGTTAGGGTTTGGTTTAGGGTTAGGGATACGGTTAGGGTTGGGGTTAGGTTTACTATTCCGCATTAGGGTTAGGGTTAGTTTTCGTGTTAATATGAGTGTTAGGGTTAGGGTTTAGGATTATGATTAGGGATAATATTTAGGGTTAGTGTTAGGGTTATGGTTTGGCTTAAGATTAGGGTTAGGGTTAGGGTTAGCGTTAGGATTTGGAATAGGGTTAGGGTTAGGGTTAGCGTTAGGGTTTGGGTTAGGGTTACGGTTAGGTTTAGTGTTCGGGTTAGTGTTTATGGTTATGGTTATGTTTTAGTGCTCGGGTTAGGGATATGGTTAGTGTTATGGTTAGGGTTAGGTTTAAGCTTAATGGGTTAGAGCTAGATTTTGGGTAAGGGATGGGGCTTCCCTGGCTAGGGTTAGGGTTAGTGTTAGAGTTAGGGTTAGGGTTAGATTTAGGGTTTGGTTTAGGGTTACGGTTAGAGTTAGGGTTCGGGTCAGAGTTAGTGTTAGTGTTAGGTTTAGGGTTTAGGATTAGGATTAGGGTTTATATTTAGTGTTTGTGTTAGGTTTAGTCTTAGGCTTAGGGTTAGGGCTAGTATGTGTGTCAGGGATTAGGGTTAGTGTTGGGATTAGGATTATCTGCCTGGTTAGGGGTAGGGTTTTGCATTTGGGGGTAAGGTTTAGGGACAGGGTCAGGGTCCGTGTCAGAGTCAGAGTCAGCGTCAGGGTCAGGGTCAGGGTCAGGGTCACGGTCAGGTTTCAAGGTTAGGGTTAGGGTTCGGGGTAAGGGTTAGGATTAGTCTTAGGGGTTAGGGTTAGCATTAGGATTAGGGGAATGGCTAGGTTTAGGTTTAGGATCAGTGTTAGGGTTAGGGTTAGGGTTAGGGTTAGGGATAGGGTTAGGGGTAAGGATTAGGGTTTGGGATAGGGTTTGTGTTAGGGCTAGATTTATGGTTAGTGCTATGGTTATCGTTAGGGTTAGGGTTAGGGTTCGGGTTAGGTTTAAGGTTAGGGTTAGGGCTAGGTTAGGGTTAGGGTTAGGGTTTGGGTTAGGTTTAGGGTTAGGGTTAGGGTTAGGGTTAGGGTTAGGGTTAGGGTTAGGGTTAGGGTTAGGGTTAGGGTTAGAGTTAGGGTTAGGGTTAGGGTTACGGTCAGGTTTAGGGTTAGGGTTCGGTTTAGAGTTAGTGTTAGTGTTACTGTTAGCGTTAGGATTAGGGTTAGGGTCAGGGTTAAGGTTAGGGTTAGAGTTAGAGTTAGTGTTAGTTTTACACTTTAGGATTAGGATTAGGGTTTATATTTAAGGTTAGTGTTAGGGTTAGGGTGAGGGTTATGGTTAGGATTAGGTTTAGGCTTAGGGTTAGGGTTAGGGTTAGGGTTAGGCTTAGGCTTTAGTTTTTAAGATTTGGATTAGCATTAGGGTTAGGGTTTGATTTAGTGTTAGAGTTAGACTTTGGTTTAGGGTTAGGGTTAGGGTTGGGGTTACGGTTAGTACTCCGCATTATGGTTAGGGTTAGTGTTAGGGATAGTATTAGTGTTAGGGTTAGGGTTTTGGATTATGATTAGTGTTTATATTTAGGGTTAGTGTTAGGGTTAGGGTTTGGCTTAAGGTTAGGGTTAGGGTTACGGTTAGCGTTAGGGTTTGGATTAGGGTTAGGGTTAGGGTTAGGCTAAGGGTTAGTGTTAGGGTTAGCGTTAGGGTTTGGGTTAGGGTTAGGGTTTGGTTGAGTGTTCGGGTTAGTGTTTAGGATAATGGTTATATTTTAGGGCTCGGGTTAGGGATATGGTTAGTGTTATGGTTAGGGTTAGTGTTAGGGTTAGGGTTAGGGTTTGGGTTAGGGTTATGTTTAGGGTTAGTGGTCGGTTTATGTTTAGGTTTAGTGTTACGGTCAGGGTATGGGTTAGGGTTAGGGTTAGGTTTAGGGTTAGGGTGAGGGTTAGGGTTAGGGTTAGTGTTATGGTAATGTTTTAGGGCTCAGGTTGCCGATATGGTTAGCGATTAGGGTTATGGTTCGGGTTAGGGCTAGGGTTAGGGTTAGGGTTATGGTTATGTTTTAGGGCTCGGGTTAGGGATATTTTTAGTGTTATGGTTAGGGTTAGAGTTAAGCTTAATGGGTTAGAGCTAGATTTTGGGTAAGGGATGGGGCTTCTCCGGTTAGGGTCAGGGTTAGTGATAGAGTTAGGGTTAGGGTTAGATTTAGGGTTTGGGTTAGGGTTAGGGTTAGGGTTTGGGTTATGCTTAGAATTGCATTTAGTGTTCGGGTTCGGGTTAGTATTAGGGTTAGGTTTAGGGTGTTAGGGCGTTAGGGTGTTAAGTTTTGGGTTAAGTTTAGGGTTAAGGTTAGGGTTAGTGTTAGATTTAGGGTTTAGGATTAGTATTTGGTTTATGGTTGGGGTTAGGATTAGGGTTAGGGTTAGGTTTAGGCTTAGGGTTAGGGATAGGGTTTGGGTTAGGGTTAGGTTTAGGGTTAGGGTTAAGGTTCGGTTTAGTGTTATGGTTAGGGTTAGTTTTAGGAGTTAGGATTAATGTTTATTTTAGGGTTAGGGTTCGGGATTAGGTTAGGTTTTCAGTTCGGGTTAGCGTTACGTTCAGACTTCGGGTTCGGGTTCGGGATAGTGCTAGGTTTAGGGTTAGGGTTAGGGTTAGGGTTACCATTAGGATTAGGGGAAGGAGTAGGTTTATGTTTAGGATTAGTGTTAGCGTTAGGGTTATTGTTAGTGTTTGGGTTAGGGTTAGGGTTAGGGTTAGGGTTAGGGGTTGGGGTAAGGTTTAGTATTAGGGTTAGGTTTAGGGTTAGGTTAGGGTTATGTTTTAAGATAATGTTAGGGTTAGGGTTAGGTTTTAAGATAATGTTAGTGTTAGGGTTAGGGTTAGGTGTTGGTGTAAGGGTTAGTATTAGGGTTTGGTTTAGGGTTAGGTTAGGGTTATGTTTTAAGATAATGTTAGGGTTAGGGTTAGGGTTAGGTTGAGGCATAGGGTAAGGGTTAGGTTAAGGCTTAGGCTGTAGTGTTTAAGATTTGGATTAACGTTAGAGTTAGTGTTAGGTTTAGGGTTAGGGTTAGTGTTAGGGTTAGGGTTTGGGTTGGGGTTAGGGTTTGTACTCCGCATTAGGGTTAGCGTTAGTGTTAGTGTTAGAGTTAGGGTTAGGGTTAGGGTTTAGAATTAGGATTACGGTTTATATTTAGTGTTAGTGTTCAGGTTAGGGTTAGGCTTAGGGTTAGTTTTAGTGTGAATGTTAGGGATTAGGGTTAGTGTTGGGATTAAGATTAGTCGCCTGGTTAGGGTTAGTGTTTAGGGTTCGGGGGGTTATGTTTAGGGTCAGGGTCAGGGTCAGAGTCAGCGTCAGCATCAGGGTCAGCGTCAGGTTCAGGGTCAGGGTCAGGGTCAGGGTCACTGTCAGGTTACAAGTTCAAGGTCACTGTCAGGGTCAGGTTTAGGGGTTAGGGTTAGGGTAAGGGTTAGGGTTAGGGTTAGGGTTAGGGTTAGATTTGGATTAGCATTAGGGTTAGGTTTAAATTTAGTGTTAGGGTTAGGGTTTGGTTTAGGGTTAGGGTTAGGGTTAGGGTTTGGGTTAGGGTTAGTACTCCACATTAGGGTTAGGGTTAGTGTTAGTGTTAATATTAGTGTTAGGGTTAGGGTTTGGGATTATGATTAGGGTTTATATTTAGGGTTAGTGTAAGGGCTAGGTTTTGGCTTAAGGTTAGGGTTATGGTTAGGGTTAGGGTTACGGTTAGCGTTAGTGTTTGGATTAGGGTTAGGGATAGGGTTAGGGTTAGGGTTAGGGTTACGGTTTGGGTTAGCGTTAGCGTTCGGTTTAGGGTTAGGGTTTGGTTTAGTGTTCGGGTTAGTGTTTAGGGTTATGGTTATGTTTTAGGGCTCGGGTTAGGGATATGGTTAGTGTTATGATTACGTTTAGGGTTAGGGTTAGGGTTAGGGTTCGGGTTAGGGTTAGGTTTAGGGTTAGGGTTCGGTTTATGTTTAGGTTTAGGGTTACGGTCAGAGTTAGGGTTAGGGTTATGGTTAGGTTTAGGGTTAGGGTTAGTGTTAGTTTTAGGCATTAGGATTAGTGTTTGGTTTATGTTTTGGGTTAAGGTTAGGGTTAGTGTTAAGGTTAGGTTTAGGGTTAGTTTTAGGGGTTAGGATTATTGTTTGGTTTATGTTTTGGGTTAAGGTTAGGGTTAGGGTTAGTGTTAGGGTTAGGGTTATGGTTTGGCTTAAGGTTCGGGTTAGGGTTAGGTTAGGGTTACGCTTAGCGTTAGGGTTTGGAATAGGGTTAGGGTTAGGGTTAGGGCTAGGATTAGGGTTAGGGTTAGGGTTAGCGTTAGGGTTTGTGTTAGGGTTACGGTTAGGTTTAGTGTTCGGGTTAGTGTTTAGGGTTCTGGTTATGTTTTAGTGCTCGGGTTAGGTATATGGTTAGTGTTATGGTTAGGCTTAGGTTTAAGCTTAATGGGTTAGAGCTAGATTTTGGGTAAGGGATGGGGCTTCCCCGGTTAGGGTTAGGGTTAGTGTTAGGGTTAGGGTTAGGGTTAGATTTAGGGTTTGGTTTAGGGTTAGGGTTAGTGTTCGGGTCAGAGTTAGTGTTAGTGTTAGAATTAGGGTTTAGGATTAGGTTTAGGGTTTATATTTAGTGTTAGGTTTAGTCTTAGGCTTATGGTTAGGGCTAGTGTGAGTGTTAGGGATTAGGGTTAGTGTTGGGATTAGCATTATCTGCCTGGTTAGGCGTAGGGTTTAGCGTTTGCGGGTAAGGTTTAGGGACAGGGTCAGGGTCCGTGTCAGAGTCAGAGTCAGCGTCAGGGTCAGGGTCAGGGTCAGGGTCACGGTCAGGGTTCAATGTTATGGTTAGGGTTAGGGGTAAGGGTTAGGATTAGGTTTAGGGGTTAGGGTTAGCCTTAGGATTAGGGGAAGGGCTAGGTTTAGGTTTAGGATCAGTGTTAGGGTTAAGGTTAGGGTTTGGGTTAGGGATAGGGTTAGGGGTAAGGAGTAGGGTTAGGGATAGGGTTTGTGTTAGGGCTAGGATTATGGTTAGTGTTAGGGTTATCGTTAGGGTTAGGGTTAGGGTTCGGGTTAGGATTATGGTTACGGTTAGGGCTAGGTTTATGTTTGGATTTAGGGTTACGGTCAGGTTTAGGGTTAGGGTTCGGTTTAGAGTTAGTGTTAGTGTTAGTGTTAGAGTTAGGATTAGGGTTAGGGTTAGGGTTAAGGTTAGGGTTAGAGTTAGAGTTAGTATTAGGTTTACACTTTAGGATTAGGATTAGGGTTTATATTTAGGGTTAGTGTTAGGGTTAGGGTTAAGGTTATGGTTAGAATTAGGTTTCGGCTTAGGGTTAGGGTTAGGGTTAGGCTTAAGCTTTAGTTTTTAAGTTTTGGATTAGCATTAGGGTTAGGGTTTGATTTAGTGTTAGGGTTAGGGTTTGGTTTAGGGTTAGGGTTAGGGTTGGGGTTACGGTTAGTACTCCGCATTAGATTTAGGGTTAGTGTTAGGGATAGTATTAGTGTTAGGGTTAGGGTTTAGGATTATGATTAGGATTTATATTTAGGGTTAGTGTTAGGGTTAGGGTTTGGCTTAAGGTTAGGGTTCGGGTTACAGTTAGGGTTACGGTTAGCGTTAGGGTTTGGATTAGGGTTAGTGTTAGGGTTAGGGTAAGGGTTAGTGTAGGGGTTAGTGTTAGGATTAGTGTTAGGGTTTGGGTTAGGGTTAGTGTTTGGTTTAGTGTTCGGGTTAGTGTTTAGGATAATGGTTATATTTTAAGGCTCAGGTTAGGGATATGGTTAGTGTTATGGTTAGGGTTTGGGTTAGGGTCAGGGTTAGGGTCCGGGTTAGGGTTAGGTTTAGGGTTAGTGGTGGGTTTATGTTTAGGTTTAGTGTTACGGTCAGGGTTAGGCTTAGGGTTAAGGTTAGGGTTAGGTTTACGTTTCGGGTTAGGGTTAGGGTTAGGGTAATCTTTTATGGCTCAGTTTGCGGATATGGTTAGCGATTAGGGTTAGGGTTAGGATTAGGGTTATGGTTATGTTTTTGGGCTCAGGTTAGGGATATTTTATAGTTAGGGTTAGAGTTAAGCTTAATGGGTTAGAGCTAGATTTTGGGTCAGGGATGGGGCTTCTTCGGTTAGGGTTAGGGTTAGTGATAGAGTTAGGGTTAGGGTTAGATTTAGGGTTTGGGTTAGGGTTAGGGTTAGGGTTAGGGTTAGCATTAGGGTTAGGGTTAGGGTTAGGATTAGCGTTCGGGTTAGGGTTAGGTTTAGGTTTCGGGTTAGTTTTAGTTTTCCGGTTAGGGTTAGTGTTAGGGTTAGGGTTAGTGTTAGAGTTAGTTTTCGGAGTTAGGATTAGTGTTTGGTTTATGTTTTGTGGTAAGGTTAGGGTTAGGGTTAGGGTTAGGGTTAGTGTTAGGGTTAGGGTTACGGTTAGGGTTAGGGTTCAGCTTAGGCTTTAGTGTTTAAGATTTGGATTAGCATTAAGTTTAGGGTTAGATTTAGTGTTAGGGTTAGGGTTTGGTTTAGGATTATGGATAGGGTTAGGGTTGGGGTTAGGTTTACTACTCCGCATTAGGATTAGGGTTAGTGTTAGAGTTAATATGAGTGTTAGGGTTAGGGTTTAGGATTATGATTAGGGTTTATATTTAGGGTTAGTGTTAGGGTTATGGTTTGGCTTAAGGTTAGGGTTAGGGTTCGGGTTAGGGTTACGGTTAGCATTAGGGTTTGGAATAGCGTTAGGGTTAGGGTTAGGTCTAGGATTATGGTTAGGATTAGGTTTAGGGTTAGGGTTAGGGTTAGGGTTTTTGGTTTGGGGTTTAGGTTTAGTGTCAGTGTCAGGGTCAGGGTCACGGTCATGGTTCACGGTCAAGGTCAGTGTCAGGGTCATGGTCAGGTTTAGGGGTTAGGTTTCGGGGCAGATTCACGGTCTGGTTTTGGGTTTCGTTTTAGGTTTAGTGTTAGGGTTAAGTTGAGGTTTAGGGTTAGGGTTAGGGTTGGGGTTAGGTTTAGGGTTAGGGTTAGTGTTAGGGGTTAGGATTAGGGTTAGGGCGTAGGTTCTAGGGTTAGGTGTTAGGGTTAGGGTTAGGATTAGGATTAGGGTCAATGTCACGGTCAGGTTTAGGTTTAGGGGTTAGTTTTTAGGGTTAGGGTTACCATTAGGATTAGGGGAAGGAGTAGAGTTCGGTTTAGGATTAGTGTTAGAATTACGGTTAGTGTTAGTGTTAGTGTTAGGGTCAGGGTTAGGGTTAGGGTTAGGGTTAGGGTTCAGTTTTAGGCTTAGCTATTAATGTGAGAGTTCTGTTTAGTTGTTATTGTTCGTGTTAGGGTTAGGGTTAGGATAAGTGTTTAGGTTTAGTGTTAGGGTTAAGGGTTAAGGTTTAGGATTAGTTTTAGGGTTAGGGTTAGAGGTAGGATTAGGTTAGGGTCATTGTTAGGGTTAGGGATATGGTTAGGGTTATGCTTCGGGCTAGTGTTAGAGTTACGGGTTTTTTGGAGTTATATATTAGGAGTTAGTTTAGGGTTAGGTTTAGAGTTAGGGTTTAGGATTAGTTTTATGGGTTAGTGTTAGGGTTAGTTTTAGAGGTTAGGGTGAGCATTTGGGTTATGCATTAGGTTTAATGTTTAGGGGTAGGGTTAGGGTTTCGGTTAGGGTTAGGGGTTAAGGTTAAGGTTTGGGGTTAGGGTTAGTGTTAGCGGTTAGGTTTAGGTTTATGTGTAGGGTTCGAGGTTGGGTTATGGGTTAGTGTTATGGGTTATGTTTAGTTTAGAGCTAGGATTAGGGGTTAGTGTTAGTATTAGGGTTAGGTTTAATGGTTAGGGTTTAGTGTTCGAGTTAGGGTTAGGGTTAGGCTTAGGTTTAGGGGTAGGGTTAGTGTTTGGGTTAGGGTTAGGGGTTAGGGTTAGGGTTTGGGATTCGACTTGATGTTTAGGGTTATGGTTAGTGGTTAGGGTTAGGATTAGCGTTAAGGTTTAGCGTCAGGTTTAGGATTAAGGTTTAGGGTTAGAAGTAGGGTGAGGCTTAGGTTTAGCGTTTGGGTTAGCTTTAGCGTTAGGGTCATGGGTTAGGGTTAGGGTTAGGGTTTGGATTATTAGGGTTAGTGTTACGGTTAGGGTTGCTTTTAGGATTAGGGTTAGCGTTAGGATTAGGATTTAGTGTTTAAGGTTACGGTTAGGGTTAGGGTTAGGATTAGTGTTAGTGTTAGGAATTAGCATTAGGATTAGGGTTACGGTTACATTTACTGTTAGGTTTAGGGGTTAGGGTTAGCCTTAGGTTTAGGTTTAGGGCAATCTATTAGGCGTGGGGTTTGGGGTCAGGTTTAGGATTAAGGCTTAGGTTTAGGGTTAGGTTTAGTGTTAGGTTTAGGTTTAGCATTAGGTTTGGGGCTTGGGGTAAGAGTTAGTGTCAGGGGTTATGGTTTGGGTTAGGGTTCATATTAAGGTTGGGTGTTAGTGGTAAGGATTAAGGTTAGGATTATGGTTAGGGCTAGGTTTATGTTTCGGGTTGGTTTAGGGTTCCTATTAAGGTTGGGTGTTAGTGGTTAGGGATAGGGTTAGGGTTAGGTGTTAGGGTTAGGGTGAGGGTTAGTGTTAGTTTTAGGTGTTAGCGTTAGGATTAAGGTTACGGTTACATTTAGTGTTAGGTTTAGTGGTTAGGGTTAGCCTTAGGTTTAGGTTTAGGACAAGATGTTAGTAGCAGGGTTTGGGTTTAGGGTTAGGTTTAGGGTTAGGGTTAGGGATTTGTGTTTAAGGTTACAGTTAGGGTTAGGGTTAGGTGTTTGGGTTTAGGGTTAGGGTTAGGTTTAGGGTTAGGTTTAGGTTTAGGGTTATTGGTTAATTTTTGGGTTAGGGTTAGGATAAGGGTTTAGGTTTAGTGTTTTGGTTAAGGGTTAAGGTTTAGGTTTAGTTTTAGGGTTAGGGTTAGAAGTAGGATTAGGTTATGTTCAGTGTTAGGGTTAGGGATAGGGTTAGGGTTAGGGTTAGGGTTAGGGTTAGGGTTAGGGTTAGGGTTAGGGTTAGGGGTTAGGTGTAAGGGTTAGGGTTAGGGTTATGTTTAAGTTTAGGGTTAGGGTTAGGGGTTAGGGGTAAGGGGTAAGGGTTAGTATTAGGGTTAGGTTTAGGGTTAGGGTTATGGTTAGGTTTTAGAGTATTGTTAGGGTTAGGGTTAGGGTTAGATTTTTGGGTATGGTTAGGGTGAGGTTTAGGGCTTCGGTTAGTCTTGTGACTAGGATTAGGTGTTAGGGTTTAGGGTCAGGATCAGGGTCAGGGTCACGGTTAGTGGTTAGGGATGGGGTCAGGTTCATGGTCAGGTTTAGGTTTATGGTTAGGGGTTAGCGTTAGCGGTTAGGGTTAGGTTTAGGTTAGCGTTATTGTTAGCGTTAGGCTGAGTGTTAGCTTCCGCTTTCGGGTTAGGCGTTAGGGGTTGGATTAGGTTTCTGGGTTAGGGTTACGGTTGGTGGTTAGAGTTAGGGTTAGGGTTAGTGTGAGTGTTAGGGATTAGGGTTAGTGTTGGGATGAGGATTAGTTGTCTGATTAGGGTTAGGTTTAGGGTCAAGGGTCAGGTTCACAGTCAGAGTCAGAGTCAGCGTCAGGGTCATTGTCAGGGTCAGGGTCATGGTCAGGGTTCAAGGTCAAGGTCAGTGTCAGGGTCAGGTTTAGAGGTTAGGTTTAGGGTCAGGTTCACGGTCAGGTTTAGGGTTAGGGGTTAGGGTTAGGGTTAAGTTGAGGGTTAGGTTTGGGTTAGTGTTAGGGTTAGGGTTAGGTTTTAGTGTCAGGGTTAGGGTTAGTCTTAGGGTTAGGCTTAGTCTTTAGTGTTTAAGATTTGGATTAGCGTTAGGATTAGGGTTAGGTTTAGGGTTTGGTTTAGGGTTAGGGTTAGGGTTGGGGTTTGGGTTGGGGTTAGGGTTAGTACTCTGCATTAGGGTTAGGGTTAATGTTAGAGTTACTGTTAGTGTTAGGGTTAGGGTTTAGGATTAGGATCACAGTTTATATTTAGGGTTAGTGTTAGGGTTAGGGTTAGGTTTAGGGTTAGGGGGTAGTGTGAGTGTTAGGGATTAGGCTCAGTGTTGGGATTAGGATTAGTTGCCTGGTTAGGTTTAGGGTTTAGGGTTTGGGGGTTAGGTTTAGGGTCAGGGTCAGGGTTAGAGTCAGAGTAAGAGTCAATGTCAGGGTCAGGGTCAGGGTCACGGTCAGGGTTCAAGGTCGAGGTCAGTGTCTGGGTCAGGGTCAGGTTTAGGGGTTAGGATTAGGGTCAAGTTCACGATCAGGTTTATGGTTAGGGATTAGGGGTTAGGTTTAGGGTTAAGTTGAGGGTCAAGGTAAGGGTTAGGGTTGGGTTAGTGTTAGGGTTAGGGTTAGGGGATAGTGTTAGGGTTAGAGTTAGGCTTAGGGTTAGGGTTAGGGTTAGGGTTATGGTTAGGGTTAGCGTTAGATTTAGGGTTAGTGTTAGCCTTAGGGTTTGGGTTAGGGTTAGGGTTAGGGTTTGGGTTAGGGTTAGGGTTAAGGTTAGGCTCAGTGTTGGGATTAGGATTATTTGCCTGGTTAGGGTTAGCGTTTAGGATTTGGGGGTTAGGTTTAGGGTCAGGATCAGGGTCAGAGCCAGAGTCAGAGTCAGCGTCAGGGTCAGGGTCAGGGTCACGGTCAGGGTTCAAGGTCAAGGTCAGTGTCAGGGTCAGAGTCAGGTTACGGGTTAGGTTTAGTGTCAATTTCATGGTCAGGTTTAGGGTTAGGTGTTAGTGTTAGGGTAAGGGTTAGTGTTAGGGTTTGTGTTAGGGTTAGGGGTTAGGGGTTAGGGGTTAGGGTTAGGTTTAGGTTAGCGTTATTGTTAACGTTAGGCTGAGTGTTAGCTTTCGCTTTATGGTTAGGGGTTAGGGGTTGGATTAGGTTTCTGTGTTAGGGTTACGGTTAGGGGTTAGAGTTAGGGTTAGGGTTAGTGTGAGTGTTAGGGATTAGGGTTAGTGTTGGGATTAGGATTAGTTGTCTGGTTAGGGTTAGGTTTAGGGTCAAGGGTCAGGTTCAGAGTCAGAGTCAGCGTCAGGGTCAGGGTCAGGGTCAGGGTCAGGGTCATGGTCAGGGTTCAAGGTCAAGGTCAGTGTCAGGGTCAGGTTTAGAGGTTAGATTTAGGGTCAGGTTCACGGTCAGGTTTAGGGTTAGGGTTAGGGTTAGGGTAAGGGTAAGGGTTAGGGTTAGGGTTAGTGTTAGGGTTAGGGTTAGGGTTAGGGTTAGGGTTAGGGTTAGGGTTAGGGTTAAGTTTTGGGTTAAGTTTAGTTTTTGCGTTTGGGTTAGCATGACATTCAGTCTTCGAGTTCGGGTTCGGGTTCGGGTTAGTGCTAGGGCTCACTTTAGGGTTAGGGGTTAGGGTTAGGATTTGGGTTATTGTGAGGGTTAGGGATTAGTGTTAGTATTGGAATATGGCTTAGTTGCAGGGTTAGGGTTAGGATTTAGGGTTTTGGTCTTTGGTTTAGGGTCAGGGTCAGGGTCACGGTCAGGGTTCATGGTCAGGTTTAGGGTTATGGGTTAGGTTTAGGGTTAGGGTTAAGTTGAGGGTTAGAGTTAGGGTTAGGGTTTCGGTTAGGATTAGCGTTAGGGTTAGGGTTAGCATTAGGATTAGGGGAAGGGGTAGGTTTAGGTTTAGGATTAGTGTTAGTGTGAGGGTTAGTGTTAGGGTTAGGGTTAGGGTTAGGTCTTAGGTGTAAGGGTTAGGGTTAGGGTTAGGGTTATGTTTAAGTTTAGGGTTAGGGTTAGGGGTTAGGGGTAAGGGTTAGTATTAGGCTTAGGGTTAGGGTTATGGTTTGGTTTTAGAGTATTGTTAGGGTAAGGGTTAGATTTTTGGGTATGGTTAGGGTGAGGTTTAGGGCTTCGGTTAGTCTTGTGACTAGGATTAGGTGTTAGGGTTTAGGGTCAGGATCAGGGTCAGGGTCACGGTTAGCGGTTAGGGATAGGGTCAGGTTCATGGTCAGGTTTAGGTTTATGGTTAGGGGTTAGCGTTAGCGGTTAGGGTTAGGTTTAGGTTAGCGTTATTGTTAACGTTAGGCTGATTGTTAGCTTTCGCTTTATGGTTAGGGGTTAGGGGTTGGATTAGGTTTCTGTGTTAGGGTTACGGTTAGGGGTTAGAGTTAGGGTTAGGGTTAGTGTGAGTTTTAGGGATTAGGGTTAGTGTTGGGATTAGGATTAGTTGTCTGGTTAGGGTTAGGTTTAGGGTCAAGGGTCAGGTTCAGAGTCAGAGTCAGCGTCAGGGTCAGGGTCAGGGTCAGGGTCATGGTCAGGGTTCAAGGTCAAGGTCAGTGTCAGGGTCAGGTTTAGAGGTTAGATTTAGGGTCAGGTTCACGGTCAGGTTTAGGGTTAGGGTTAGGGTTAGGGTAAGGGTAAGGTTTAGGGTTAGAGTTAGTGTTAGGGTTAGGGTTAGGGTTAGGGTTAGGGTTAGGGTTAAGTTTTGGGTTAAGTTTAGTTTTTGGGTTTGGGTTAGCGTGACATTCAGTCTTCGAGTTCGGGTTCGGGTTCGGGTTAGTGCTAGGGCTCGCTTTAGGGTTAGGGTTAGGATTAGGGTTATTGTGAGGGTTAGGGATTAGTGTTAGTATTGGAATATGGATTAGTTGCTGGGCTAGGGTTAGGATTTAGGGTTTTGGGCTTTGGTTTAGGGTCAGGATCAGGGTCACGGTCAGGGTTCATGGTCAGGTTTCGGGGTTAGGTTTAGGGTCAGGTTCATGGTCAGGTTTAGGGTTATGGGTTGGGTTTAGGGTTAGGGTTAAGTTGAGGGTCAGAGTTAGGGTTAGGGTTTCGGTTGGGGTTAGCGTTAGGGTTAGGGTTAGCATTAGGATTAGGGGAAGGGGTAGGTTTAGGTTTAGGATTAGTGTTAGTGTTAGGGTTAGTGTTAGGGTTAGGGTTAGGGTTAGGGGTTAGGTGTAAGGGTTAGGGTTAGGGTTATGTTTAAGTTTAGGGTTAGGGTTAGGGGTTAAGGGTTAGGGGTAAGGGTTAGTATTAGGGTTAGGGTTAGGGTTAGGGTTATGGTTAGGTTTTAGAGTATTGTTAGGGTTAGGGTTTGGGTTAGATTTTTGGGTATGGTTAGGGTGAGGTTTAGGGCTTCGGTTAGTCCTGTGACTAGGATTAGGTGTTAGGGTTTAGGGTCAGGATCAGGGTCAGGGTCACGGTTAGTGGTTAGGGATAGGGTCAGGTTCATGGTCAGGTTTAGGTTTATGGTTAGGGGTTAGCGTTAGCGGTTAGGGTTAGGTTTAGGTTAGCGTTATTGTTAGCGTTAGGCTGAGTGTTAGCTTCCGCTTTCGGGTTAGGCGTTAGGGGTTGGATTAGGTTTCTGGGTTAGGGTTACGGTTGGTGGTTAGAGTTAGGGTTAGGGTTAGTGTGAGTGTTAGGGATTAGGGTTAGTGTTGGGATGAGGATTAGTTGTCTGATTAGGGTTAGGTTTAGGGTCAAGGGTCAGGTTCACAGTCAGAGTCAGAGTCAGCGTCAGGGTCATTGTCAGGGTCAGGGTCATGGTCAGGGTTCAAGGTCAAGGTCAGTGTCAGGGTCAGGTTTAGAGGTTAGGTTTAGGGTCAGGTTCACGGTCAGGTTTAGGGTTAGGGGTTAGGGTTAGGGTTAAGTTGAGGGTTAGGTTTGGGTTAGTGTTAGGGTTAGGGTTAGGTTTTAGTGTCAGGGTTAGGGTTAGTCTTAGGGTTAGGCTTAGTCTTTAGTGTTTAAGATTTGGATTAGCGTTAGGGTTAGGGTTAGGTTTAGGGTTTGGTTTTGGGTTAGGGTTAGGGTTGGGGTTTGGGTTGGGGTTATGGTTAGTACTCTGCATTAGGGTTAGGGTTAATGTTAGAGTTACTGTTAGTGTTAGGGTTAGGGTTTAGGATTAGGATCACAGTTTATATTTAGGGTTAGTGTTAGGGTTAGGTTTAGGGTTAGGGGGTAGTGTGAGTGTTAGGGATTAGGCTCAGTTTTGGGATTAGGATTAGTTGCCTGGTTAGGTTTAGGGTTTAGGGTTTGGGGGTTAGGTTTAGGGTCAGGGTCAGGGTTAGAGTCAGAGTAAGAGTCAGTGTCAGGGTCAGGGTCAGGGTCACGGTCAGGGTTCAAGGTCGAGGTCAGTGTCTGGGTCAGGGTCAGGTTTAGGGGTTAGGATTAGGGTCAAGTTCACGATCAGGTTTATGGTTAGGGGTTAGGGGTTAGGTTTAGGGTTAAGTTGAGGGTCAAGGTAAGGGTTAGGGTTGGGTTAGTGTTAGGGTTAGGGTTAGGGGATAGTGTTAGGGTTAGGGTTAGGCTTAGGGTTAGGGTTAGGGTTAGGGTTATTGTTAGGGTTAGCGTTAGATTTAGGGTTAGTGTTAGCCTTAGGGTTTGGGTTAGGGTTAGGGTTAGGGTTTGGGTTAGGGTTAGGGTTAAGGTTAGGCTCAGTGTTGGGATTAGGATTATTTGCCTGGTTAGGGTTAGCGTTTAGGATTTGGGGGTTAGGTTTAGGGTCAGGCTCAGGGTCAGAGTCAGAGTCAGAGTCAGCGTCAGGGTCAGGGTCACGGTCAGGGTCAGGGTCACGTTCAGGGTTCAAGTTCAAGGTCAGTGTCAGGGTCAGAGTCAGGTTACGGGTTAGGTTTAGTGTCAAGTTCATGGTAAGCTTTAGGGTTAGGGGATAGTGTTAGGGTTAGGGTTCGGCTTAGGGTTAGGGTTAGGGTTAGGGTTAGGGTTAGGGTTATGGTTAGGGTTAGCGTTAGATTTAGGGTTAGTGTTAGCCTTAGGGTTTGGGTTAGGGTTAGGGTTAAGTTTATTGTTCGGGTTAGTGTTTAGGGTAATATTTATGTTTTAGGGCTCGGTTTAGGGATATGGTTACCGATATGGTTAGGGTTAAGCTTAATGGGTTAGAGCTAGATTTTGGGTTAGGGTTATGGTTAGGGTTAGGGTTAGGGTTAGGGTTATGGTTAGCGTTAGGGTTAAGCTTAATGAGTTTGAGCTAGATTTTGGGTAATGGATGGTGCTTCTCCGGCTAGAAGTTAGGGTTAGCTTTAGGCTTAGGGTTAGGGCTAAGGTTTGGGTTAGGCTTAAGGTTAGGGTTAGAGTTAGTGTTAGTGTTAGTGTTAGGGTTAGGGTTTAGGATTAGGATTAGGGTTTATATTTAGGGTTAGTGTTAGGGTTAAGGTTAGGTTTAGGGTTAGGTTTAGTATGAGTGTTAGGGATTAGGGTTAGTTTTGGGATTAGGATTATTTGCCTGGTTAGGGTTAGGGTTTAGGATTTGGGGGTTAGGTTTAGGGTCAGGCTCAGGGTCAGAGTCAGTCAGAGTCAGCGTCAGGGTCAGGGTCAGGGTCACGGTCAGGGTTCAAGGTCAAGGTCAGTGTCAGGGTCAGAGTCAGGTTACGGGTTAGGTTCAGTGTCAAGTTCATGGTCAGGTTTAGGGTTAGGGGTTAGTGTTAGGGTAAGGGTTAGTGTTAGGGTTTGTGTTAGGGTTAGGGTTAGGGGTTAGTGTTATGGTTAGGCTTATGCTTAGGGTTAGGGTTAGGTTTAAGCTTAGGGTTAGCATTAGGGTTTGGTTAGGGTTAGGCTTAAGGTTAGTGTTTGGGTTAGTTTTTTGGGTTATGGTTATGTTTTAGGGCTCGGGTTAGGGATATGGTTAACAATATGGTTAGGGTTAGGGTTAAGCTTAATGTGTTAGAGCTAGATTTTGGGTAAGGGATTGGGCTTCTCCAGCTTGAAGTTAGGGTTAGGTTTAGGATTAGGGTTAGGGTTAGGCTTTGGGTTAGGGTTAAGTTTAGGGTTAGGGTTAGTGTTAGTTTTCGGATTAGTGTTTAGGTTTATGGTTACGTTAGGGTTAGTGTAAGTGTTAGGGTTAGTTTTAGGGGTTAGGATTAGTGTTTGGTTAGGTTTAATGTTAGGGTTAGGTTTAGGGTTAGGGTTAGGGTTAGTTTTAGGGTTTAGGATCAGTGATTGGCTTAGGTTTAGGGTTAGGGTTAGGGTTAGGGTTAGGTTTGAGGTTTGGGCTAATGTTAGGGTTAGGGTTAGGGATAGATTTAGGGGTTAGGGTTAGGGTTAGGGTTATTGTGAGGGTTAGGGATTAGTGTTAGTATTGGAATATGGATTAGTTGCTGGGTTAGGGTTAGGATTTAGGGTTTTGGGGTTTGGTTTAGGGTCGGGGTCAGGGTCACGGTCAGGGTTCATGGTCAGGTTTCAGGGTTAGGTTTAGGGTCAGGTTCATGGTCAGGTTTAGGGTTATGGGTTAGGTTTAGGGTTAGGGTTAAGTTGAGGGTTAGGGTTAGGGTTAGGGTTACGGTTAGGGTTAGGGTTAGCATTAGGATTAGGGGAAGGGGTAGGTTTAGGTTTAGGATTAGTGTTAGTGTTAGGGTTAGTGTTAAGGTTAGGGTTAGGGTTAGGGGTTAGGGGTAAGGGTTAGGGTTAGGGTTAGGGTTAGGTTTATCTTTCGGGTTAGGCTTAGGGTTAGGGTTATGGTTAGGTTTTAGAGTATTGTTAGGGTTAAGGTTAGGGTTAGGATTAGGGTTAGGGTTAGCGTTACAGTTAGGGTTAGGGTTCGGGTTAGGGTTAGGGTTAGGGTTAGGGTTAAGTTTTGGGTTAAGTTTAGTTTTTTTGTTTGGGTTAGCGTGACATTCAGTCTTCGAGTTCAGGTTCGGATTCGGGTTAGTGCTAGGGTTAGGTTAAGGGTTAGGGGTTAGGGTTAGGGTTATGGTTATTGTGAGGGTTAGGGATTAGTGTTAGTATTGGAATATGGATTAGTTGCTGGGTTATGGTTAGGAAATGGAGTTTTGGGGTTTGATTTAGGGTCAGGGTCAGGGTCACGGTCAGGGTTCATGTTCAGGTTTCGGGGTTAGGTTTAGGGTCAGGTACATGGTCAGGTTTAGGGTTATGGGTTAGGTTTAGGGTTAGGGTTAAGTTGAGGGTTAGGGTTAGGGTTAGGGTTACGGTTAAGGTATGGGTTAGCATTAGGATTAGGAGAAGGGGTAGGTTTAGGTTTAGGATTAGTGTTAGTGTTAGGGTTAGTGTTAAGGTTAGGGTTAGGGTTAGGGGTTAGGTTAAGGGTTAGGGTTAGGTTTAAGTTTAGGGTTAGTGTTAGGGGTTGGTGGTAAGGGTTAGTATTAGGGTTAGGGTTATGGTTAGGTTTTAGAGTATTGTTAGTGTTAGGGTTAGGGTTAGATTTTTGGGTATGGTTAGGGTGAGGTTTAGGGCTTCGGTTAGTTTTGTGACTAAGATTAGCTGTTAGGGGTTAGGGTGAGGATCAGGGTCAGGGTCAGGGTTAGCGGTTAGGGATAGGGTCAGGTTCATGGTCAGGTTTAGGGTTATGGCTAGGTGTTAGGGGTTAGGTGTTAGGGGTTAGGGTTAGGTTTAGGTTAGCGTTATTGTTAACGTTAGGCTGAGTGTTAGCTTTCGCTTTATGGTTAGGGGTTAGGGGTTGGATTAGGTTTCTGGGTTAGAGTTACGGTTAGGTGTTAGAGTTAGGGTTAGGGTTAGTGTGAGTGTTAGGGATTAGGGTTAGTGTTGGGATTAGGATTAGTTGTCTGGTTAGGGTTAGGTTTAGGGTCAAGGGTCAGGTTCAGAGTCAGAGTCAGCGTCAGGGTCAGGGTCAGGGTCAGGGTCAGGGTCATGGTCAGGGTTCAAGATCAATGTCAGTGTCAGGGTCAGGTTTAGAGGTTAGATTTAGGGTCAGGTTCATGGTCAGGTTTAGGGTTAGGGTTAGGGTAAGGGTAAGGGTTAGGGTTAGGGTTTGTGTTAGGGTTAGTGTTAGGGTTAGTGTTATGGTTAGGGTTAGGGTTAGGGTTAGGGTTAGGGTTAGGGTTCTGGTTAGCGTTAGGGTTAAGCTTAATGAGTTTGAGCTAGATTTTGGGTAATGGATGGTGCTTCTCCGGCTAGAAGTTAGGGTTAGGTTTAGGCTTAGGGTTAGGGCTAAGGTTTGGGTTAGGCTTAAGGTTAGGTTTAGAGTTAGTGTTAGTTTACGGGTTAGTGTTTAGGGTTATGGTTATGTTAGGGTTAGTGTAAGTGTTAGGGTTATTTTTAGGGGTTAGGATAAGTGTTTGGTTATGGTTAGGGTTAGGGTTAGGATTAGGGTTAGTACTCCGCATTAAGGTGAGGGTTAGTGTTAGAGTTAGTGTTAGTGTTAGGGTTAGGGTTTAGGATTAGGATTAGGGTTTATATTTAGGGTTAGTGTTAGGGTTAGGGTTAGGTTTAGGGTTAGGTTTAGTATGAGTGTTAGGGATTAGGGTTAGTTTTGGGATTAGGATTATTTGCCTGGTTAGGGTTAGGGTTTAGGATTTGGGGATTAGGTTTAGGGTCAGGCTCAGGGTCAGAGTCAGTCAGAGTCAGCGTCAGGGTCAGGGTCAGGGTCACGGTCAGGGTTCAAGGTCAAGGTCAGTGTCAGGGTCAGAGTCAGGTTACGGGTTAGGTTCAGTGTCAAGTTCATGGTCAGGTTTAGGGTTAGGGGTTAGTGTTAGGGTAAGGGTTAGTGTTAGGGTTTGTGTTAGGGTTAGGGTTAGGGGTTAGTGTTATGGTTAGGCTTATGCTTAGGGTTAGGGTTAGGTTTAAGCTTAGGGTTACCATTAGGGTTTGGTTAGGGTTAGGGTTAAGGTTAGTGTTTGGGTTAGTTTTTTGGGTTATGGTTATGTTTTAGGGCTCGGGTTAGGGATATGGTTAACGATATGGTTAGGTTTAGGGTTAAGCTTAATGTGTTAGAGCTAGATTTTGGGTAAGGGATTGGGCTTCTCCGGCTTGAAGTTAGGGTTAGGTTTAGGATTAGGGTTAGGGTTAGGCTTTGGGTTAGGGTTAAGTTTAGGGTTAGGGTTAGTGTTAGTTTTCGGATTAGTGTTTAGGTTTATGGTTACGTTAGGGTTAGTGTAAGTGTTAGGGTTAGTTTTAGGGGTTAGGATTAGTGTTTGGTTAGGTTTAATGTTAGGGTTAGGTTTAGGGTTAGGGTTAGGGTTAGTTTTAGGGTTTAGGATCAGTGATTGGCTTAGGTTTAGGGTTAGGGTTAGGGTTAGGTTTGAGGTTTGGGCTAATGTTAGGGTTAGGGTTAGGGATAGATTTAGGGGTTAGGGTTAGGGTTAGGGTTATTGTGAGGGTTAGGGATTAGTGTTAGTATTGGAATATGGATTAGTTGCTGGATTAGGGTTAGGATTTAGGGTTTTGGGGTTTGGTTTAGGGTCGGGGTCAGGGTCACGGTCAGGGTTCATGGTCAGGTTTCAGGGTTAGGTTTAGCGTCAGGTTCATGGTCAGGTTTAGGGTTATGGGTTAGGTTTAGGGTTAGGGTTAAGTTGAGGGTTAGGGTTAGGGTTAGGGTTACGGTTAGGGTTAGGGTTAGCATTAGGATTAGGGGAAGGGGTAGGTTTAGGTTTAGGATTAGTGTTAGTGATAGGGTTAGGGTTAGGGTTAGGGGTTAGGTGTAAAGGTTAGGGTTAGTGTTAGTGTTAGGGTTAGGGTTAGGGTTAGGGTTAGGGTTAGGGTTAGGTTTAAGGTTAGGGGTTCGGTGTAAGGGTTAGTATTAGGGTTAGGGTTACGGATAAGGTTAGGTTTTAGAGTAGTGCTAGCTTTAAGGTTAGGTTTTTGGGTAGGGTAGGCTGAGGGTTAGGACTTCGGTTAGTTTTGTGACTAGGATTAGGTCTTAGGGGTTAGGGTCAGGGTCACGGTTAGCGCTTAGGGATAGGGTCAGGTTCATGGTCAGGTTTAGGGTTATGGTTAGGGGTTAGGGATTAGGGTTAGGTTTAGGGTTAGTGTTATTGTTAGCGTTAGGCTGAGTGTTAGCTTTCGCTTTAGGGTTAGGGATTAGGGTTTGGATTAGTTTTCTGGGTTAGGGTTACGGTTAGGGGTTACAGTTAGGGTTAGGGTTAGTGTGAGTGTTAGGGATTAAGGTTAATGTTGGGATTAGGATTAGTTTTCTTGTTAGGGTTATGCTTCGGGTAAGTGTTAGGTTTAGGGTTATGGTAGGAGTTTGGTGTTAGGAGTTAATTTTAGGGTTAGGGTTTGGCTTAGGAGTTAGGGTCAGTGTTATGGGTTAGGGTTAGGGTTAGGGTTAGAGGTTAGGGTGAGGGTTAGGGTTATGCATTAGGGTTAAGCCTTAGGGGTAGAGTTAGTGCTTGGGTTAGGCTTAGGGGTTAAGGTTATGGTTTGGTGTTAGTGTTAGGGTTAGCGGTTAGGTTTAGGTTTAGGTTTATGTGTAGGGTTAGGGGTTAGGGTTAGGGCTTAGTGTTATGGGTTATGTTTAGTTTAGAGCTAGGATTAGGGGTTAGTGTTAGGATTAGGGTTAGGTTTAATGGTTAGGGTTTAGTGTTCGAGTTAGGGTTAGGGTTAGGGTTAGGGTTAGTGTTAGGGTTTGGGTTAGGGTTAGCTTTAGAAGTAGGGTTAGTGTTTGGGTTAGAGTTAGGGGTTAGGGTTTGGGGTTCGACTTGTGGTTTAGCATTAGGGGTTAGGGTTATGGTCAGTGGTTAGGGTTAGGATTAGGGTTAAGGGTTAGGGTCAGGGTTAGGATTAGGGTTTAATGTTAGAGGTAGGGTGAGGCTTAGGCTTAGCGTTAGGGTTAGCTTTAGGCTTAGGGTCATTGGTTGGGGTAGGGTTAGGGTTTGGATTATTAGCGTTAGTGTTAGGGTTAGGGTTGGGTTTAGGATTAGGGTTAGGGTTAGGATTAGGATTTAGTGTTTAAGCTTAGGGTTAGGGTAAGGGTTAGTGTTAGTTTTAGGGGTTCGCGTTAGGATTAATGTTATGGTTACATTTAGTGTTAGGTTTAGTAGTTAGGGTTAGCCTTAGGTTTAGGTTTAGGACAAGATGTTAGTGGCAGGGTTTGGGTTTAGGGTTAGAGTTAGGGTTAGGGTTAGGTGTTTGGGTTTAGTGTTAGGGTTAGGGTTAGGTTTAGGGTTAGCTTTAGGTTTAGGGTTAGTGGTTATTGTTCAGGTTAGGGTTAGGGTTAGGATAAGGGTTTAGGTTTAGTGTTAGGATTAAGGGTTAAGGTTTAGGTTTAGTTTTAGGGTTAGGGTTAGAAGTAGGATTAGGTTATGTTCAGTGTTAGGGTTAGGGATAGGGTTAGGGTTATGATTCGGGTAAGTGTTAGGTTTAGGTTTATGGTAGGGGTTAGGTGTTGGGAGTTAATTCTAGGGTTAGGGTTTGAGTTAGGGGTTAGGGTCAGTGTTATGGGTTAGGGTTAAGGTTAAGGTTAGAGGTTAGGTGTAGGGTTAGAGTTTGTGTTAGGGTTGGCGTTAGGGTTAGGTGTTAGGGTTAGTGTTAGCCGTTAGGTTTAGGTGTATGGTTATGTTTAGGGTTAGGGGCTAGGGTTAGGGGTTATTGTTATGAGTTAGGTTTAGATTAGGGCTAGGATTATGGGTTAGTGTTAGGATTAGGGATAGGGTTAATGGTTAGGGTTAGGGTTAGGTTTAGGTTCAGGGGTTAGGGTTGGGGGACCGGTAATGTTAGGGTTATGTTTCAGTTTAGGGTTATGGTTTAGGCTTAGTTGTATGGTTAGGGTTTAGGGTTAGGGGTTAGGTTCTGTGCTTTTGGTTAGGGCTAGGGTTAGGGTTATGCATTAGGGTTAAACCTTAGGGGTAGAGTTAGTGCTTGGGTTAGGGTTAGTGGTTAAGGTTATGGTTTGGGATTAGTGTTAGGGTTAGCGGTTAGGTTTAGGTTTAGGTTTAGGATTAGGTTATGTTCAGTGTTAGGGTTAGGGATAGAGTTAGGGTTATGCTTCGGGTAAGTGTTAGGTTTAGGGTTATGTTAGGAGTTAGGTGTTAGGAGTTAGTTTTAGGGTTGGAGATTTGGTTTAGGGTTAGGTTTTAGGTTTAGGGTTAGCGTTACGGTTAGGTTTGTGTTAGGTTTAGGGGTTAGGTATACATTTAGGGGTTAGGGTTAGTGTTATGTTTAAGGGTTAGGTGTAGGTGTAGGGTTAGTGTTAGTGTTATGGGTATGGGTTAGGGGTTAGTGTTAGGTGTAGGTGTTAGGGTTTGGGGTTATTGTTAGGATTTGGGTTAGGGTTAGGGCTAGAGTTAGGTTTACATTTAGGTTTAGGCGCTAGGGTTAGAGTTTAGGGTTTAGGATTAGGGTTAGGGTTAGGGGTTAGGGTTTAGGGGTTAGGGTTAGGGTTAGGGTCAGGGTTAGGGTTAGGGTTAGGGGGTTAGGGTTAGGTTTTAGGCTTAGGTATTAATGTTAGGGTTGTGGCTAGTGGCTATTTTTTGTGTTAGGGTTAGGGTTAGGATAAGTGTTTAGGTTTAGTGTTAGGGGTTAGGGTTACGGCTTAGTGTTATGGGTTATGTTTAGTTTAGAGCTAGGATTAGGGGTTAGTGTTAGGATTAGGGATATGTTTAATGTTTAGGGTTTAGTGTTAGAGTTAGGGTTAGAGTTAGGGTTAGTGTTAGGTTTTGGGTTAGGGTTAGGTTTAAAGGTAGGGTTAGTGTTTGGGTTAGGGTTAGGGGTTAGGGTTAAGGTTTGGGGTTCGACTTGTGGTTTAGGGTTAGGGGTTAGGGTTATGGTTAGTGGTTAGGGTTATGATTAGGGTTAAGGGTTAGGGTCAGAGTTAGGATTAGGGTTTAAGGTTAGAGGTAGGGTGAGGCTTAGGCTTAGCATTACGGTTAGCTCTAGGGTTAGGGTCATGGGTTAGGGGTAGGGTTAGGATTTGGATTATTAGTGTTAGTGTTAGGGTTTGGGCTGGGTTTAGGATTAGGGTTAGGGTTAGGATTAGGATTTAGTGTTTAAACTTAGGGTTAGGGTTAGGTTTAGGGTTAGTGTTAGTTTTAGGAGTTAGCGTTAGGATTAGGGTTACAGTTACATTTAGTGATAGGTTTAGGGGTTAGGGTTAGCCTTAGGTTTAGGTTTAGGACAAGATGTGAGTGGCAGGGTTTGGATTTAGGGTTAGGGTTAGGGTTAGAGTTAGGGATTTGGGTTAAGGGTTAGAGTTAGGGTTAGAATTAGGGGTTTGGGTTTAGGGTTAGGGTTAGGGTTAGATTTAGCGGTTAGGTTTAGGTTTAGGGATTAGGGTTAGTGTTATGTTTAGGGGTTAAGGGTAGGGTTTGGGTTAGTGTTATTGTTATGGGTTAGGGGTTAGTGTTAGGTGTAGGGTTTTGGGTTTGTGGTTATTGTTAGGTTTAGCGTTAGGGTTCGGGTTAGTGTTAGGTGTAGCAGATAGTTTTGGGATTATTGTTTGGGTTAGTGTTAGGGTTAGGTTTAGGATTAGGGTCATGTTAGGGTTAGGTTTAGGGTTAGGGTTAGTGGTTATTGTTCGGTTTAGGTTTAGGATAAGGGTTTAGGTTCAGTGTTAGGGTTAAGGGTTAAGGTTTAGGTTTAGTTTTAGGGTTAGGGTTAGAAGTAGGATTAGGTTATGTTCAGTGTTAGGGTTAGGGATAGGGTTAGGGTTATGCTTCGGGTAAGTGTTAGGTTTAGGGTTATGTTAGGAGTTAGGTGTTAGGAGTTAGTTTTAGGGTTGGAGATTTGGTTTAGGGTTAGGTTTTAGGTTTAGGGTTAGCGTTACGGTTAGGTTTGTGTTAGGTTTAGGGGTTAGGTATACATTTAGGGGTTAGGGTTAGTGTTATGTTTAAGGGTTAGGTGTAGGTGTAGGGTTAGTGTTAGTGTTATGGGTATGGGTTAGGGGTTAGTGTTAGGTGTAGGTGTTAGGGTTTGGGGTTATTGTTAGGATTTGGGTTAGGGTTAGGGCTAGAGTTAGGTTTACATTTAGGTTTAGGCGCTAGGGTTAGAGTTTAGGGTTTAGGATTAGGGTTAGGGTTAGGGGTTAGGGTTTAGGGGTTAGGGTTAGGGTTAGGGTCAGGGTTAGGGTTAGGGTTAGGGGGTTAGGGTTAGGTTTTAGGCTTAGGTATTAATGTTAGGGTTGTGGCTAGTGGCTATTTTTTGTGTTAGGGTTAGGGTTAGGATAAGTGTTTAGGTTTAGTGTTAGGATTAAGGGTTAAGGTTTAGGGTTAGTTTTAGGGTTAGGGTTAGAGGTAGGATTAGGTTATTTTCAGTGTTAGGGTTAGGGATAGGGTTAGGGTTATGCTTCAGGTAAGTGTTAGGTTTAGGGTTATGGTAGGAGTTAGGTGTTAGGAGTTAGTTTTAGGGTTAGGGTTAGAAGTAGGATAAGGTTATGTTCAGTGTTAGGTTTAGGGATAGGGTTAAGGTTATGCTTCGGGTAAGTGTTAGGTTTAGGGTTATGGTAGGAGTTAGGTGTTAGGAGTTAGTTTTAGGGTTAGGGTTAGAAGTAGGATAAGGTTATGTTCAGTGTTAGGTTTAGGGATAGGGTTAAGGTTATGCTTCGGGTAAGTGTTAGTTTTAGGGTTATGGTAGGAGTTAGGTGTTAGGATTTAGTTTTAGGGTTAGGGCTTGGGTTAGGGGTTAGGGTGACGCTTAGCGTTATGCGTTAGGGTTAAGATTTAGGTGTAGGGTTAGTGTTTGGGTTAGGGTTGGGTTTAGGGTTAGGTGTTAGGGTTAGTGTTGTGTTAGCGGTTAGGTTTAGGTTTAGGGTTATGTTTAGGGCTAGGTGTTAGCATTAGGGGTTAGATTCAGTGTTATTGGTTAGGGTTAGGGTTAGGGTTAGGGTTTGGGTTAGGGTTAGGATTAAGTTAGGGTCTGTGTTAGGGTTAGGGGTAGGGTTAGGGTTATGCTTCGGGTTAGTGTTAGGGTTAGGGGTTTTGTCAGAGTTAGGTGTTAGGAGTTAGTTTAGGGTTAGGTTTAGGGGTAGGGCTAGAGGTTTGGGTGAG
Organism: Carcharodon carcharias; assembly: GCF_017639515.1. NCBI lineage: Eukaryota > Metazoa > Chordata > Chondrichthyes > Lamniformes > Lamnidae > Carcharodon > Carcharodon carcharias. The sequence continues at coordinate 214,513,954 of NC_054469.1, read as the reverse complement.
GGTTAGTGCTATGCATTAGGGTTAAGCCTTAGGGGTAGAGTTATTGTTTGTGTTAGGCTTAGGGGTTAAGGTTAGGGTTTGGGGTTAAGGTTAGTGTCAGCGGTTAGGTTTAGGTTTAGGGTTATGTGTAGGGTTAGGGGTTAGGGTTAGGGGTTAGTGTTATGGGTTATGTTTAGTTTAGTGCTATGATTAGGGGTTAGTGTTGGGATTAGGGTTAGGTTTAATGGTTAGGGTTTAGTGTTCGAGTTAGGGTTAGGGTTAGGGGTTAGGGTTAGGGGCACCAGTAATGTTAGGGTTATGTTTCGGTTTAGGGTTATGGTTTAGGCTTAGTTGTATGGTTAGGGTTTAGGGTTAGAGTTGGAGTTTAGGATTAGGGGTTAGTGTTATGGTTAATGGGTAGGTTTAGGGTTAGCAATAAGGGTCAGGGCTAGGGTTAAGGTTAGGTTTAGGGTTAAGGGTTAAGGACAAGTTTTAGGGTTAGGATTATTGTTAAGCATTAGGGTTAGGTATAAGGGTTAGGGTTAGGCTTTGGTTTAGGGTTAGGTTTTAGGTTTAGGTTTTGGGTTACGGTCAGGTTTAGTGTTAGGTTTAGGGGTTAGGTTTACATTTAGGTGTTAGGTTTAGTGTTATGTTTAGGGGTTAGGTGTTGTGGTAGGGTTAGGGTTAGTGTTATGGGTATGGGTTAGGGGTTAGTGTTAGGTGTAGTGGTTAATGTTTGGGGTTATTGTTAGGGTTAGCATTGGGGTTAGGGTTAGAGTTAGGGTTACGTATATGTTTAGGTTTAGGCGTTAGGGTTAGCGTTTAGGGGTTATGGTTAAGGTTAAGGTTAGGAGTTAGGGGTTAGGGTTAGGGTTCGGGTCAGTGTTAGGGTTAGGGTTAGGGGGTTTAGGTTAGGTTTTTGTCTTAGGTATTAATGTTAGGGTTGTGGTTAGTGGTTATTATTCGTGTTAGGGTTAGGGTTAGGATAGGTGTTTAGGTTTAGTGTTAGTGTTAAGGGTTAAGGTTTAGGGTTAGTTTTAGGGTTAGGGTCAGAGGTAGGATTAGGTTAGGGTCAGTGTTAGGGTTAGGGATAGAGTTAGGGTTATGCTTCGTGTTACTGTTAGGGTTTGGGGTTTTGTAGGAGTTAGGTGTTAGGGGTTAGTTTAGGGTTAGGGTTAGGGTTAGGGGTTAGGGTCAGTGTTTAGGGTTATGGTTAAGGTTACGGTTAGAGGTTAGGGTGAGGGTTAGGGTTATGCATTAGGGTTAAGGTTTAGGGGTAGGGTTAGTGTTTGGGTTAGAGTTAGGGGTTAAGGTTAGGGTTTGGGGTTAGGGTTAGTGTTAGCGGTTAGGTTTAGGTTTTGGGTTATGTGTAGGGTTAGAGGTTAGGTTTAAGGGTTAGTGTTATGGGTTTATGTTTAGTTTAGAGCTAGGATTAGGGGTTAATGTTAGGATTAGGGTTAGGTTTAATGGTTAGGGTTTAGGGGTCGAGTTGGGGGTTAGCGGTAAATTTTATGGTTAGTGGTTAGTGTTAGGATTAAGGTTAAGGGTTAGGTGTAGAGTTACGGTTAGAGTTATGGTTAAAGTTTAAGAGTTAATTTTAGGGTTAGGATTAGTGTTAAGCATTAAGGTTAGGTCGAAGTGTTAGGGTTAAGGTTTGAGTTAGGGTTAGGTTTTAGGTTTAGGGTAAGGGTTACGATTAGGTTTAGTGTTAGGTTTAGGGGTTATGTTTACACTTAGGGGTTAGGATTAGTGTTATGTTTATGGGTTAGGGGTAGGGTTAGGGTTAGTGTTATGGGTATGGGTTAAGGGTTAGTGTTAGGTGTAGGGGTTAGGGTTTGGGGTTTTTCTTACAGTTAGCGTTAGGGTTAGGGTTAGGGTTTAGAGTTCAGTTTAGGCTTAAGGTTAGGGTTAGGTTTAGGATTAGGGTTTAGTGTTAGGTTTACATTTAGGTTTAGACGCTAGGGTTAGGGGTTAAGGGTTAGGGTTAGGGTTAGGATTGGGTGTGAGTGGTTAGGTTTAGGGTTCGGGTCAGGGTTAGGGTTAAGGGGTTAGTGTTAGGTTTTAGGTTTTGGTATTAATGTTAGGGTTAGAGTTAGTGGTTATTGTTCGGTTTAGGGTTAGGATAAGGTTTTAGGTTTAGTGTTAGGGTTAAGGGTTAAGTTTAGGGTTAGTTTTAGTGTTAGGGTAAGAGGTAGGATTAGGTTAGTGGCAGTGTTAAGGATAGGTTTGGGGTTATGCTTCGGGGTCGTGTTAGGGTTAGGGTTACGGTAGGAGTTAGCTGATAGGAGTTAGTTTTAGTGTTAGGGTTAGGGGTTAGGGTCAGTGTTATGGGTTAGGGTTAGTGTTAGATTTAGGGGTTAGAGTTAGGATTAGGGTTATGATTAGGGTTAATATTTAGGGTTATGGTTAGGTTTATGTTCAGGGTTAGGGGTTAGGGTTAGGGGCCAGTGGTAAGGTTTGGGTTATGGTTAGTGTTAGGGTTATGGTTTAGGGTTAGGGTTTGGGTTAGGGTTAAGGTTAGGATTAGGGTTAGGGTTAGGGTTAGGGTTAGGGTTAAATGTTAAGGGTTAGTTTTAGGGTTAGGATTTGTGTTAAGCATTAGTATTAGGTGTAACTGTTAGGATTAGGGTTTGGGTTAGGGTTAGGTTTCGTCTTAGGTCTAAGGATTAGGTTTAACTTTAGGGGTTAGGGTTAGTGTTATGTTTAGAGGTTAGGGGTAGGGTTTGGGTTAGTGCTATGGGTAGGGTTCGGGTTAGGGTTAGGGTTTGTGTCCGGGTTAGGATTAGGGTTAGCGGGTTAGCGTTAGGTTTTGGGCTTAGGTATTAATGTTAGGGTTGTGTTTAGTGGTTATTGTTTGTGTTAGGGTTAGGGTTAAGTGTTTAGGTTTAGTGTTAGGGTTAAGGGTTTAGGTTTAGGTTTAGGGTTAGTTTAAGGGTTAGGGTTAGAGGTAGGATTAGGTTAGGAGACAGTGTTAGGGTTAGGGATATGCTTTGGGTTAGTGTTAGGGTTATGGGTTTTGTCGGAGTTAGGTGTCGGGAGTTATTTTAGGGTTAGGTTTAGGGTTCGGAGTTAGGTTCAGTGTTATTGGTTAGGGTTAGGGTTAGGGTTAGAGGTTAGGGTGAGGGTTAGGGTTATGCATTAGGGTTAAGCCTTAGGGGTAGAGTTAGTGTTTGGGTTAGGGTTAGGGGTTAAAGTTAGGGTTTGGGGTTAGGGTTAGGGATACCTGTTAGGTTTAGGTTTAGGGTTATGTGTAGGGTTAGGGGTTAGGGTTAGGGGTTAGTGTTATGGGTTATGTTTAGTTTAGAGCTAGGATTAGGGTTAGTGTTAAGATTAGGTTTAGGTTTAATAGTTAGGGTTTAGTGTTCATGTTAGGGTTAGGGTTAGGGTTAATGTTAGTGTTAGGGTTATGGTTTAGGGTTAGGGTTAAATGTTAAGGGTTAGTTTTAGGGTTAGGATTTGTGTTAAGCATTAGTGTTAGGTGTAACTGTTAGGATTAGGGTTTGGGTTAGGGTTAGGTTTCATGTTAGGTTTAGGTGTTAGATTTAGGTTTAGGGGTTACGGTTAGTTATGTTTAGGGGTTAGGGGTAGGGTTTGGGTTAGGATTAGGGTTCGTGTCAGGGTTAGGATTAGGGTTAGCGGGTTAGGGTTAGGTTTTGGGCTTAGGTATTAATTTTAGGGTTGTGGTTAGTGGTTATTGTTCGTGTTAGCGTTAGGGTTAAGTGTTTAGGTTTAGTGTTAGGTTTAAGGGTTTAGGTTTAGGGTTAGTTTTAGGGTTAGGGCTAGAGGTAGGATTAGGTAAGGGTCAGTGTCAGGGTTAGGGATAGGGTTAGGGTTATTCTTCGGGTTAGTGTTAGGGTTATGGGTTTTGTCGGAGTTAGGTGTTGGGAGTTATTTTAGGGTTAGGGTTAGGGTTCGGGGTTAGGTTCAGTGTTATTGGTTAGGGTTAGGGTTAGAGGTTAGGGTGAGGGTTAGGGTTATGCATTAGGGTTAAGCCTTAGGGGTAGAGTTAGTGTTTGGGTTAGGGTTAGGGGTTAAGGTTAGGGTTAGGGTTAGAGGTTAGTTTTAGGTTTAGGGTTATGTGTAGGTTAGAGTTAGGGTTAGGGATTAGTGTTATGGGTTATGTTTAGCTTAGTGCTAGGATTAGGGGTTGGTGTTAAAATTACGGTTAGGTTTAATGGTTAGGGTTTAGTGTTCGTGTTAGGGTTAGGGTTAGGGTTAATGTTAGTGTTAGGATTAAGGTTAGGGTTAGGTTTAGGGGTAGGGTTAGTGTTTGGGTTAGGGTTAAGGGTTTAGGGTTAGGGTTTGGGGTTCGACTTGGGGTTTAGTGTTAGGGTTTAGCGCTATGGTTAGTGGTTATGGTTAGGATTAGGGTTAAGGGTTAGGGTCAGGGTTAGGATTAGGGTTTAAGGTTAGAGGTAGGGTGAGGTTTAGGGTTAGCTTTAGGGTTAGGGTCATGGGTTGGGGTAGGGTTAGGGTTTGGATTATTAGGGTTAGGATTAGGTTTAGGGGTTCGGGTTATTGTTTGGGTTAGGGTTAAGGGGTTAGGGTTAGGGTTTGGTGTTCGACTTGGGGTTTAGTGTTGGGGTTAGGGTTATGGTTAGCGGTTAGGGTAAGGATTAGTGTTAAGGGTTAGGGTCAGGGTTAGGATTAGGGTTTAAGGTTAGAGGTAGGGTGAGGCTTAGGGTTAGCATTAGGGTTAGCTTTAGGGTTAGGGTCATGGGTTAGGTGTAGGGTTAAGGTTTGGATTATTAGGGTTAGTGTTAGGATTAGGGTTGCGTTTAGGTTTAGGGTTAGGATTAAGATTAGGATTTAGGGTTTAAGGTTACGGTTAGGTTTAGGTTTAGGGTCGGGATTAGTGTTAGTTTTAGGAGTTAGGGTTAGAGTTAGGGTTAGTGTTAGGGTTAGGGATAGGGTTAGGTTTAGGTATTAGGGTTAGTGTGAGGGTTAGTTTTAAGGGTTAGAGTCAGGGTTAGGACTAGGGTTTAAGGTTAGAGGCAGGGTAAGGCTTAAGGTTAGCGTTAGGGTTAGCTTTAGGGTTAGTTTCATGGGTTAGGTGTAGGGTTAGGGTTTGGATTATTAAGGTTAGTGTTAGGTTTAGGGGTGCATTTAGGATTAGGATTAGAGTTAGGATTAGGATTTAGGGTTTAAGGTTACAGTTAGGGTTAGGTTCAGGGTCGGGATTAGTGTTAGTTTTAGGAGTTAGGCTTAGTGTTAGGGTTAGTGTTAGGGTTAGGGATCGGGTTTGATTTAGGTGTTAGGGTTAGGGTGAGGGTTAGTGTTAGTTTTAGAGGTTCGCGTTCGGATTAAGCTCCCGGTACATTTAGTGTTAGGTTTAGGGGTTAGGGTTAGCCTTAGGTTTAGGTTTAGGACATGATGTTAGTGGCAGTGTTTGGGTTTAGGGTTAGGGTTAGGGTTAGGTTTAGGGTTAGGTTTTGGATTACCGTTAGTGGTTATTGTTTGGGTTAGGGTGAGGATAAGGATTTAGGTTTAGTGTTAGGTTTAAGGGTTAAGGTTTAGGTTTAGTTTTAGGATTAGGGCTAGAAATAGGATTAGGTTATGTTCAGTGTTAGGGTTAGGGATAGGGTTGGGGTTATGCTTCTGCTAAGTGTTAGGTTTAGTGTTATGGTCGGAGTTAGGTGTTAGGATTTAGTTTTAGGGTTAGGATTTGGGTTAGGGGTTAGGGTCAGTGTTATGGATTAGGGTTAGGGTTAGGGTTAGGGGTTAGGTTCAGTGTTATTGGTTAGGGTTAGAGGTTAGGGTGAGGGTTAGGTTTATGCATTAGGGTTAAGCCTTAGGGGTAGAGTTATTGTTTGGGTTGGGCTTAGGGGTTAAGGTTAGGGTTTGGGGTTAGGCTTAGGGTCAGCGGTTAGGTTTAGGTTTAGGGTTATGTGTAGGGTTAGGGGTTAGGGTTAGGGGTTAGTGTTATGGGTTATGTTTAGTTTAGTACTAGGATTAGGGGTCAGTGTTAAGATTAGGGTTAGGTTTAATGGTTAGGGTTTAGTGTTCGTGTTAGGGTTAGGGTTAGGGTTAATGTTAGTGTTAGGGTTAAGGTTAGGGTTAGGTTTAGGGGTAGGGTTAGTGTTTGGGTTAGGGTTAAGGGTTTAGGGTTAGAGTTTGGGGTTCGACTTGGGGTTTAGTGTTAGGGTTTAGGGTTATGGTTAGCGTTTAGGGTTAGGATTAGTGTTAAGGGTTAGAGTCAGAGTTAGGATTAGGGTTTAAGGTTAGAGGTAGGGTGAGGATTAGGGTTAGCGTTAGGGTTAGCTTTAGGGTTAGGGTCATGGGTTAGGGGTAGGGTTAGTGTTTGGATTATTAGAGTTAGTGTTAGGTTTAGGGTTGCGTTTAGGATTAGGGTTAGGATTAGGATTTAGGGTTTAAGGTTACGGTTAGGGTTAGGTTTAGGGTCGGGATTATGTTAGTTTTACAAGTTAGGGTTAGGGTTAGGGTTAGTGTTACGGTTAGGGTAAAGGTTAGGTTTACGTTTAGGTTTAGGTGCTAGGGTTAGGCTTTAGGGGTTAGGGTTCAGGTTATGGTTAGGGGTTAGGGGTTAGGGGTTAGGGTTAGGATTCGTGTCAGGGTTAGGGTTAGGGTTAGGGGGTTAGGGTTGGGCTTTAGGCTTAGGTATTAATGTTAGGGTTGTGGTTAGTGGTTATTGTTCGTGTTAGGGTTAGGCTTAGGATAAGTGTTTAGGTTTAGTGTTAGTGTTAAGGGTTACGGTTTAGGGTTAGTTTTAGTATTAAGTTAGGGTTAGTGTTAGGGTTATGTATAGCTTTAGGGTTATGCTTCAGGTTACTGTTAGGGTTATGGGTTTTGTCGGAGTTAGGTGTTAGGAGTTAGTTTAGGGTTAGGTTTAGGGTTAGTGTTAGGGGTTAGGTTCAGTGTTATTGGTTAGGGTTAGGGTTAGGGTTAGAGGTTAGGGTGAGGGTTAGGGCTATGCATTAGGGTTAAGCCTTGGAGTAGAGTCATTGTTTGGGTTAGGCTTAGGGTTTAAGGTTGGGGTTTGGGGTTAGGCTTAGGGTCAGCGTTTAGGTTTAGGTTTAGGGTTATGTGTAGGGTTAGGGGTTAGGGTTAGGGGTTAGTGTTATGGGTTATGTTTAGTTTAGGACTAGGATTAGGGGTTAGTGTTAAGATTAGGGTTAGGTTTAACGGTTAGGGTTTAGTGTTCGTGTTAGGGTCTGTGTTAGGGTTAAAGTTAGGTTTAGGATTAGGTGTAGAGTTGGTGTTTGGGTTACGGTTAAGGGTTTAGGGTTAGGGTTTGGGGTCCGACTTGGGGTTTAGTGTTAGGGTTTAGGGTTATGGTTAGTGGTTACGGTTAGGATTAGGGTTAAGGCTTAGGGTCAGGGTTAGGATTAGGGTTTAAGGTTAGAGGTAGGGTGAGGCTTAGGGTTAGCGTTAGGGTTAGCTTTAGGGTTAGGGTCATGGGTTAGGGGTAGGGTTAGGGTTTGGATTATTAGGGTTAGGGTTAGGATTAGGTTTAGGGGTTCGGGTAAATGTTTGGGTTAGGGTTAAGGGGTTAGGGTTAGGGTTTGGGGTTTGACTTGGGGTTTAGTGTTAGGGGTTAGGGTTATGGTTAGATGGTTAGGGTTAGGATTAGGATTAGTGTTAAGGGTTATGGTCAGGGCTAGGATTAGGGTTTAAGGTTAGAGGTAGGGTGAGGCTTAGGGTTAGCATTATCGTTAGCTTTAGGGTTAGGGTCATGGATTAGGTGTAGGGTTAGGGTTTGGATTTTTAGGGTTAGTGTTAGGTTTAGGGTTGCGTTTAGGATTAGGTTTAGGGTTAGGATTAGGATTTAGGGTTTAAGGTTATGGTTAGGGTTAGGTTCAAGGTCGGGATTAGTGTTAGGGTTAGGGATAGGGTTAGATTTAGGTGTTAGGGTTAGGGTGAGGGTTTGTGTTAGTTTTAGGGGTTCGCTTTGGGATTAAGGTTATGGTTACATTTAGTGTTAGGTTTAGGGGTGAGGGTTAGCCTTAGGTTTAGGTTTAGGACAAGATGATAGTGGCAGTGTTTGGGTTTAGGGTTAGGGTTAGGTTTAGGGTTAGGTTTAGGGTTAGGTTTCGGGTTACCGTTAGTGGTTATTGTTTGGGTTAGGGTTGGGATAAGGATTTAGGTTCAGTGTTCAAGTTAAGGGTTAAGGTTTAGGTTTAGTTTTAGGATTAGGGCTAGAAATAGGATTAGGTTATGTTCAGTGTTAAGGTTAGGGATAGGGTTAGGGTTATGCTTCTGGTAAGTGTTAGGTTTAGTGTTATGGTCGGAGTTAGGTGTTAGGATTTAGTTTTAATGTTAGGGTTTGGATTAGGGGTTAGGGTCAGTGTTATGGATTAGGGTTAGGGTTAGACCTTAGGGTGAGGGCTTGGGTTATGCGTTAGGGTTAAGGTTTAGGTGTAGGGTTAGTGTTTGTATTAGGGTTGGGGTTAGGGTTAGGTATTAGGGTTAGTGTTAGCCGTTAGGTTTAGATTTAGGGTTATGTTTAGGGTTAGGTGTTAGGGTTAGGGGCTATTGTTATGATTTAGGTTTAGGTCAGGGCTAGGATTAGGGGTTAGTGTTAGGATTAGGGTTAGGGTTAATTGTTAGGGTTAGGGTTAGGTTTAGGTTTAGGTTTAGCGGTTAGGGTTAGGGGCACTGGTAATGTTAGGGTTATGTTTTGGTTTAGGGTTATGGTTTAGGGTTAGTTTTATGGTTATAGTTTAGGGTTAGAGTTGGGGTTTAGGATTAAGGGTTAGTGTTATGGTTAATGGGTAGGTTTAGGGTTAGTGTTAAGGGTTAGGGTTAGGGTTAAGTTTAGGGTTAGGGTTAAGGGTTAAGGGCAAGTTTTTGGGTTAGGATTATTGTTAAGCATTAGGGTTAGGTATAAGGGTAAGGTTTAGGCTTTGGTTTAGGGTTAGATTTTAGGTTTAGGGTTACGGTCAGGTTTAGTGTTGGTGTAGGGGTTAGGTTTACATTTAGGGGTTAGGGTTAGTGTTATGTTTAGGGGTTAGGTGTAGGGGTAGGGTTAGGTTTAGTGTTATTGCTATGGGTTAGAGGTTAGTGTTAGGTGTAGGGGTTAGGGTTTGGGTTTATTGTTAGATTTAGCTTAAGTTTTAGGGTTAGGGTAAAGGTTAGGTTTACGTTTAGGTTTAGGTGCTAGGGTTAGGCTTTAGGGGTTAGGGTTCAGGTTAGGGTTAGGGGTTAGGGGTTAGGGTTAGGATTCGTGTCAGGGTTAGGTTTAGAGGGTTAGGATTAGGTTTTAGGCTTAGGTATTAATGTTAGGGTTGTGGTTAGCGGTTATTGTTCATTTTAGCGTTGGGGTTAGGATAAGTGTTTAGGTTTATTGTTAGTGTTAAGGGTTAAGGTTTAGGGTTAGTTTTAGGATTAAGTTAGAGTTAGGGTTAGGGATAGGGTTAGGTTTTTGCTTCGTGTTAGTGTTAGGGTTAGGGGTTTTGTCGGAGTTAGGTGTTAGGAGTTAGTTTAGGGTTAGGGTTAGGTTTAGGGTCAGGGGTTAGGTTCAGTGTTATTGGTTAGGGTTAGGGTTAGGGTTAGAGGTTAGGGTGAGGGTTAGGGCCATGCATTAGGGTTAAGCCTTAGGGGTAGTGTTATTGTTTGGGTTAGGCGTACGGGTTAAAGTTAGGGTTTGGGGTTAAGGTTAGTGTCAGCGGTTAGGTTTAGGTTTAGGGTTATGTGTAGTGTTAGGGGTTAGGGTTAGGGGTTAGTGTTCAGGGTTATGTTTATTTTAGTGCTAGGATTAGGGGTTAGTGTTAAGATTAGGGTTAGGTTTAATGGTTAGGGTTTAGTGTTCGAGTTAGGGTTAGGGTTAGGGGTTAGGGTTAGGGGCACCAGTAATGTTAGGGTTATGTTTCGGTTTAGGGTTATGGTTTAGGCTTAGATTTATGGTTAGGGTTTAGGGTTAGAGTTGGGGTTTAGGATTAGGGGTTAGTGTTATGCTTAATGGGTAGGTTTAGGGTTAGGGATAAGGGTTAGGGTTAGGGTTAAGGTTAGGGTTAGGTTAAGGGTTAAGGGCAAGTTTTAAGGTTAGGATTATTGTTAAGCATTAGGGTTAGGTGTAAGGCTTAGGGTTAGGCTTTGGTTTAGGGTTAGGTTTTAGGTTTAGGGTTAGGGTTAGGTTTACGTTTAGGTTTAGGCATTAGTGTTAGCGTTTAGGGGTTAAGGATAGGGGTTAGGGATTAGGGTTAGGGTTCGGTTCAGTGTTAGGGTTAGGGTTAGGGGGTTAGGGTTAGATTTTAGTCTTAGGTATTAATGTTAGGGTTGTGGTTCGTGGTTATTATTCGTGTTAGGGTTAGGGTTAGGATAAGTGTTTAGGTTTAGTGTTAGAGTTAAGGGTTAAGGTTTAGGGTTAGTTTTAGGGTTAGGGTTAGAGGTAGGATTAGGTTAGGGTCAGTGTTAGGGTTAGGGATAGAGTTAGGGTTATGCTTCCTGTTACTGTTAGGGTTTGAGGTTTTGTAGGAATTAGGTGTTAGGGGTTAGTTTAGGGTTAGGGTTAAGGGTTAGGGTCAGTGTTTAGGGTTAGGGTTAGGGTTAGGGTTAGAGGTTAGGGTGAGGGTTAGGGTTATGTATTAGGGTTAAGGTTTAGGGGTAGGGTTAGTGTTTGGGTTAGGGTTAGGGGTTAAGGTTAGGGTTTGGGGTTAGGGTTAGTGTTTGCGGTTAGGTTTATGTTTAGGTTTATGTGTCGGGTTAGAGGTTAGGGTTAAATGTTAGTGTTATGAGTTATGTTTAGTTTAGAGCCAGGATTAGTGGTTGGTGTTAGGATTAGGGTTAGGTTTAATGGTTAGGGTTTAGGGGTCGAGTTGGGGGTTAGGGTTAGGGGTAAATTTTATGGTTAGTGGTTAGTGTTAGGGTTAAGGTTAAGGGCTAGGTGTAGGGTTAAGGTTAGTGTTGGGGTTAAAGTTTGAGAGTTAATTTTAGGGTTAGGTTTAGTGTTAAGCATTAGGGTTAGGTCTGAGTGTTAGGGTTAAAGTTTGAGTTAGTGTTAGGTTTTACGTTTAGGGTAAGGGTTACGATTAGGTTTAGTGTTAGGTTTAGGGGTTATGTTTACGTTTAGGGATTAGGATTAGTGTTATGTTTAGGGGTTAGGGGTAGGGTTAGGGTTAGTGTTATGGGTATGGGTTAGGGGTTAGTGTTAGGTGTAGGTGTTAGGGTTTGGGGTTATTGTTAGGATTAGGGTTAGGGTTAGGGCTAGTGTTAGCTTTACATTTAGGTTTAGGCGCTAGGGTTAGGGTTTAGGGCTTAGGGTAAGGGTTAGGGTTAGGGGTTAGTGGTTAGGGGTTAGGGTTAGGGTTAGGGTCAGGGTTAGGTTTATGGTTGGGGGTTAGTGTTAGGTTTTAGGCTTAGGTATTAATGTTAGGGTTGTGGTTAGTGGTTATTGTTTGTGTTAGGGTTAGGGTTAGGATAAGTGTTTAGGTTTAGTGTTAGGGTTAAGGGTTAAGGTTTAGGGTTAGTTTTAGGGTTAGTGTTAGAGGTAGGATTAGTTTAGGGTCAGTGTTATGGTTAGGAATGGGGTTAGGGTTTTGTTTCGTGTTAATGTTAGGTTTAGGGTTTTTGTAGGAGTTAGGTGTGAGCAGTGAGTTTAGGTTTAGGGTTAGGGTTAGGGGTTAGGGTCAGTGTTATGGGTTAGGGTTAGGTTTAGGGTTAGAGGTTAGGGTTAGGGTTCGGTTTCGGATTAGGGTTTAGTGTTAGGTTTACATTTAGGTTTAGGCACTACGGTTAGGGGTCAAGGGTTCGGGTTAGGGTTAGGTTTGGGGGTGAGGGGTTAGGTTTAGAGTTCGGGTCAATGTTAGGGTTAGTGTTAGGGGGTTAGTGTTAGGGTTTAGGTTTTGGTATTAATGTTAGGGTTAGGGTTAGTGGTTATTGTTCGGGTTCGGGTTAGGATAAGGTTTTAGGTTTAGTGTTAGGGTTAAGGCTTAAGTTTAGGGTTAGTTTTAGTGTTAGGGTTAGAGGTAGGATTAGGTTAGTGTCAGTGTTAGGGATAGGGTTGGGGTTATACTTCGGGGTCTTGTTAGGGTTAGGGTTATGGTAGGAGTTAGGTGATAGGAGTTAGTTTTAGTGTTAGGGTTAGGGGTTAGGGTCAATGTTATGGGTTAGGGTTAGTGTTAGGTTTTGGGGTTAGAGTGAGGGTTAGGGTTATGCGGTAGGGTTAAGGTTTAGGGGTAGGGTTAGGGCTAGGGTTAGGGTTATGATTAGGGTTAATGTTTAGGGTTATGGTTAGGTTTTTGTTCAGCGTTAGGGGTTAGGGTTAGGGGCTAGTGGTAAAGTTAAGGTTGTGGTTAGTGTTATTGTTATGGTTTAGGGTTAGGGTTAGGGTTAGGGTTACGGTTAGGATTAGGTTTAGGGTTAGGGTTAGGTTTAGGGTTAGTTTAAATGTTAAGGGTTAGTTTTAGGGTTAGGATTTGTGTTAAGCATTAGTGTTAGTTGTAACTGTTAGGATTAGTGTTTGGGTTAGGGTAAGGTTTTACGTTTAGGGTTAAGGTTAGGGTTAGGTTTTGTGTTAGGTTTAGGGGTTAGGTTTAGGTTGAGGGGTTAGGGTTAGTGTTATGTTTAGGGGTTAGGGATAGGGTTTGGGTTAGTGTTATGGGTATGGGTTAGGGGTTAGTGTTAGGTGTACGGGTTAGGGTTTGTGGTTATTGTTAGGTTTAGCGTTAGGGTTTGGGTTAGTGTTAGGTGTAGCAGTTAGTTTTGGGGTTATTGTTTGGGTTAGCGTTATGGTTAGTTTTAGGGTTACGGTTAGGTTTAGGGTTAGCTTTATGGTTAGGGTTAGTGGTTATTTTTCGGGTTGGGTTAGGATAACGGTTTAGGTCTAGTGTTAGGGTTAAGGGTTAAGGTTTAGGTTTAGTTTTAGGGTTAGGGTTAGAAGTAGGATTAGGTTATGTTCAGTTTTAGGGTTAGGGATAGGGTTAGCGTTAAGCTTCGGGTAAGTGTTAGGTTTAGGGTTATGGTAAGAGTTAGGTGTTACGAGTTAGTTTTCGGGTTAGGGTTTGGGTTAGGGTTTAGTGTCAGTGTTATGGGTTAGTGTTAGGGTTAGGGGTTAGGGTTTGGGTTAGGGTTATGCATTAGGGTTAAGGTTTAGGTGTAGGGTTAGTGTTTGAGTTAGGGTTGGGTTAGGGTTAGGGTTAGGGTAGGGTTAGAGTTAGGGTTTGGATTAGGTTTAGCGTTAGGTTTAGCGTTAGGCTTAGGCTTTAGGGTTTAAGATTAGGGTTAGTGTTAGGGTTAGTGTTTAGGGTTAGGATTAAGGTTAGGGTCAGGGTTAGGGTTAGGGTTAGGGATACGGGTTAGCATTATGGTTAAGGTTAGGGTTATGGTTAAGGGTTACGTGCGAGTTTTATGGTCAGGATTCTTGTTAAGCATTAGTCTTGGGTATAAGGGTTAGGGATAGGCTTTGGTTTAGGGTTAGTTTTTAGGTTTCATGTTAGGGTTACGGTTAGTTTTAGTGTTAGGTTTAGGGTTTAGGTTTACATTTAGGGTTTAGTTTTAGTGTTATGTTTAGGGGTTAGGTGTAGGGGTAGGGTTAGGGTTAATGTTATGGGTAGAGGTTAGGGATTGGGGTTATTGTTAGGGTTAGTGTTAGGGTTAGGCTTAGGTTTAGGGTTAGTTTTACGTTTAGGTTTAGGCACCAGGTTTAGGGTTTAGGGGTTAGGGTTAGGGGTTAGGGATTAGGGTTAATGTTCGGGTCAGGGTTAGGGTTAGGGTTGGGGGTTAGGGTTAGGTTTTGGGCTTAGATATTAATGTTAGGGTTGTGGTTAGTGGTTATTGTTGGTGTTAGGGTTAGGGTTAGGATAGATGTTTAGGTTTAGTGTTAGGGTTAAGGGTTAAATTTTAGGGTTAGTTTTAGGGTTAGGGTTAGAGGTAGGATTAGGTTAGGGTCAGTGTTAGGGTTAGGGATAGTGTTAGGCTCATGCTTTGGGCTAGTGTTAGGGTTAGGGGTTTTGTCGAAGTTAGGATTTAGGAATTAGTTTAGGGTTAGGGTAAGGGTTAGGGGTTAGGGTCAGTGTTATGGGTTAGGGTTAGGGTTAGGGTTAGAGGATAGGGCGAGTGTTAGGGTTATGCATTAGTGTTAAGGTTTAGGGGTAGGGTTAGTGCTTGGGTTTGGGTTAGGTGTTAAGTTTCGGGTTTGGTGTTAGGGTTAGCGTTAGCGGTTAGGTTTAGGCTTAGGGTTATGTGTATGGTTAGGGGTTAGGTTCAGGGGTTAGTGTTATGTGTTATGTTTAGTTTAGAACTAGGATTAGGGGTTAGTGTTAGGATTTAGGTTAGGTTTAACGGTTAGGGTTTAGTGTTCAAGTTAGGGTTAGGGTTAGGATTAGGGTTAGGGTTAGGTTTAAGGTTAGGTTTAGGGTTAGGTTCAGGGATAGGGTTTGTCGTTAGTGTTAGTGTTTGGGGTTCGAGTTGGGGATTAGGGTTAGGGGTTAGGGTTATGGTTAGTGGTTAGGGTTAGGTTTAGGTTTAAGGGTTATGGTCAGGGTTAGGATTAGGGTTTAAGGTTAGAGGTAGGGTGAGGCTTAGGGTTAGCGTTAGGCTTAGCTTTAGGGTTAGAGTCATGGTTTAGGGGTAGGGTTAGCATTTGGATTATTAGGGTTAGTGTTAGGGTTAGGGTTGGGTTTAGGATTAGGGTTAGGTTTAGGATTAGGATTTAGGGTTTAAGGTTACCGTTCGGGTTAGGATTAGGCTTAGGTTTGTGTTAGTTTTAGGCGTTAGCGTTAGGATTAGGGTTACGGTTACATTTAGTGCTAGGTTTAGGGGTTAGTGTTAACCTTAGGTCTAGGTTTAGGGCAAGATATTAGGGGCAGGGTTTGGGGTCAGGTTTAGGATTAAAGCTTAGGTTTAGGGTTTGGTTTAGTGTTAGGTTTGGGGCTTGGGGTAAGAGTTAGTGTTAGGGGTTAGGGTTAGGTTCAGGTTTAGGGTTAGGGTTAGGGTTAGGGTTAGGGTTAGGGTTAGGGTTAGGGTTAGGGTTGGGGTTAGTATTAGGGTTACGGTTAGGCTTAGTGTTAGGATTGGGGTTATGTTTAGGGTTAGGGCTCCTCATTTGGGTTAGGGTTAGTGTTAGGTTTAGTGTTAGGGTTATGGTTCTGGTCAGGTTTAGGGTTAGGGTTTGGGTTATTGTTTAGGGTTTATGGTATAGTGTTAGCGTTAGGGTTCTTATTAAGGTTGGGTGTTAGTGGTTTTGGTTAGAGTTAGGGTTAGGATTAGGGTTCGAGTTAGGGTTCTTATTAAGTTTGCGTGTTAGTGGTAAGGATTAGGGTTAGGATTATGGTTAGGTTAACTATAACCTGTTTATAGTTCGGGTTAGAGTTAGGGTTCTTAATAAGGTTGGGTGTTAGTGGTTAGGTTTATGGTTAGGGTTAGGGTTAGGGTTAGGGTTGGGTTAGGGATAGGGTTAGCGTTAGGTGTTAGCGTTAGGGTTAGGTGTTAGGGTTAGGCTGATGGTTAGCGTTAGTTTTAGGCGTTAGCGTTAGGATTAAGGTTACGGTTACATTTAGTGCTAGGTTTAGGGGTTAGGGTTTGGGTTAGCGTTAGGGTTATGGTTAGTGTTCGAGTTAGGGTTAGGGTTAGGGTTAGGTTTAGGGTTAGGTTCAGGGATAGGGATAGTGTTTGTGTTACGGTTAGGGGTTAGGGTTACGTTTTGGGGTTCGAGTTGGGGTTTGGGGTTAGGGGTTAGGGTTATGGTTAGTGGTTAGGGTTAGGTTTACGTTTAAGGATTAGGGTCAGTGTTAGAATTAGGGTTTAAGGTTAGATGTCGGGTGTGGCTTAGGGTAAGCATTAGGGTTAGCTTTAGAGTTAGGGTCATGGTTTAGGTGTAGGGTTAGGGTTTGGATTATTAGGGTACGTTTTAGGCCTGGCAGAGCCAAACAGAGCTTAACAAAGCCTGGCAGAGCCAAACATAGCCAAACAGGGCCAAAAAGAGCTTGGCAGATCAAAACAGAGCCAAACAGAGCCTGACAAAGCCAAACAGATCAAAACAGAACCTGGCCGAAGTAAACAGATCTAACCAGAGCCAAAGATAGCCAAGCAGAACTTGGCAGATCCTAGCAGAGTCAAGCAAAGCCTGGCAAAGCCAAACAGTGACAAAGAGAGCCAAACAGAGCCAAATAGCACCTGGCAGAGCGAAACAAAGCCAAAAATAGCCTCAGAGAGTCAAACAGAGTCTGGCAGAGCCAAACAGAGCCAAAGAGAGACAGAGCTTGGCAGAGCCAAACATAGACAAACATAGCCAGACAGAGCTTGGCATTGCCAAACGGGGCCAAACAGACCCTGGCATAGCCAAACAGAGCCACACATAGCTAATCAGAGCCAAACAAAGCCTGGCAGATGTAAACAGAGCCATACAGAGCCAAGCAGAGCCTGACAAAGCCAAACAGAGGCAAACATAGCCAGACGGAGCCAAATAGCACCTGGCAGAGCAAGGCGAAGCCAAAAATAGCCACAGAGAGCCAAATGGAGTCTGGCAGAGCCAAACAGAGCCAAAGAGAGACAGAGCTTGGCAGAGTCAAACATTGCCACTTATAGCTAATCAGAGCCAAACAAAGCCTGGCAGATGTAAACAGAGCCATACAGAGCCAAGCGGAGCCTGGCAAAGACAAACAGAGTCACACAGAGCCAGACAGTTCCAAAACGGGCGTGGCATATCCAAACCAAGAGAAACAGAGCCAATCAGAGCCTGGAAGAGACTGGCAGATCTAAACAGAGCCCAACAGAGACAAACAATGCCAAACAGGGCCAAACAGAGTCTGACAAAGCCAGACAGAGACAAACAGAACCTGGCAGAGACAAACAGAACCAAAGACACCCTGACAGAGCCAGAGAGAGCCAAACATTGCCAAACACTGCCAAACAGAACCAAATAGTGCCAATGACAGCCTGGTAGAGCCACCAGAGCCAAGCATAGGTGAACAGGACCAAAGAGACCCAGGCGGATACAGAGTCAAACAGAGCCAAACAGAGCCCAACAGAGCCAAACAGAGCCTAACAGAGGCATAAAAAGACAAACAGAGCAAACCAGAGCCTGTCAGAGCCAAACAGAGTCAAAATAGGCCTGGCAGGGCTACACTGATTCAAACAGAGCCAAGCAGAGCCAAACATGTAAAAGGGAGCCAAAAAGAGCTTGGCAGAGCCATACAGAGTCAAACAGTGCCAAACAGACTCGAACAGAGCCAGACAGAGACCGGCAGGTTCAAACAGAACCAAATAGAGCCTGGCAAACCCTAACAGAGCCACATAGAGCATGGCAAAGCCAAGCAGAGCCAAACAGGGCTCGGCAGGGCCAAACAGAGTCAAATAGCGCCTGGCGCAGCCAAACGGAGCCAAACAGCCAAACAGACCCTGCCAGAGATAAACAAAAACAAAGCCAAACAGAACCTGACAGAGCCACACAGGTCCAAAAAGCCTCACTGAGCAAAACAGAACCCGGCAGCGCAAATTGAAGCCAAACAGAGACAAATAGCACCTGGCTGAGCCAAATATAGCCGAACAAAGCAAAACTGCTCATGACAGACCCAAACAGCACCAAAAAGAGCCTTACAGAGCAAAACAGACCCAGGCAGAGTAAATAAGGCCAAACATAGCCGAACAGAGCCAAACTGTGCATGGCAGGTCTAAACAGAGCCCAATAGTGCCTGGCAAATCCAAACAGTGCCAAACAGAGCCAAACGGAGCCATACAAAGCCCGGCAGAACCATACAGAGCCTGGCAGAGCCAAAGGGAGCCAAGCAGTGCTAAGGAAAGCCTAACAGAGCCAGACATTGTCTGACAGAGCCAAATAGAGCCAGACTTAGCCAAACAGTGCATGGCAGATCAAACAGAGCCTAACAGTGCCTGGCAAATGAAAATAGAGTCAAACAGAACCAAACCAAGCCCAGCAGAGCCAAACAGACCCTGGCAGAGCCAAACATTTCCAAACAGTCCCTGGCAGAGACATGCAGATCCAAACAGAGCCAAACAGAGCATGGCAAATTCAAACAGAGCAAAACAGAACCCGGCAGAGCTAAACAGAGACAAACATAGCCGAACAGTGCAAAACAGTGCCTGACAGGACCAAACAGAACCAAACAGAGACAAAGAGATCCTGGCAGAGCCAAACAGAGCCAAACAGTGCCGAATAGTGCCTGGTAGAGCCAAACAGAGCTAAGGATAGCCAAAAAGAGCCAAACAGAGCATGGCAGATACAAAGAGAGCTAAAGAGAGCCAAACAGAGCCAAACAGAGCTGAACAGTTCCCAAAGAGCTAAACAGAACCTTGCAGGGCCGAAAATAGCCAAACAGAGCCAAACAGAGACTGGAACAGCCAAACGGTGTCAAAGAGTACCTGCCAATGCCAAACAGAGCCAAAGAGAGCCAAACATAGTCAAACAGAGCCACACAGAGCCAACCAGAGCCAAAGCAAGACAAACAGAGCAAGTCAGAGGCTGGCAGAGGAAAACAGAGCCAAACAGAGCTAAAGATATCCTACCAAATCCAAACAGACCCTGGCAGAACCAAACAGAGACTGGCGGAGCCATTCAGAGCCAAACGGTGCCAAACAGACCCTGGCAGAGCCAGATAGAGCCAAACATAGGCCCAGCATAGCCAAACAGATCCAAAGAGAGCCAGAAAGCCCCTGACAGAGTCCAATGGAGCCAAACAGAGCCCAGCATAGCCAAACAGATCCAAAGAGAGCCTGAAAGCCCCTGAAAGAGTCCAATGGAGCCAAACAGAGCCATAGATGGTCAAAGGGAGCCAAACAGAGCTAAACAGAGACTGGAAAAGCCAAACAGAGCTAAACAGAGCCTGGCAGAACAGTAAACGGCCAAACATAGCCAAATAGAGCAAAATAGTTATAAGAACAAAAAAACTGCGGTTGCTGGAAATCCAAAACAAAAACAGAATTACCTGGAAAAACTCAGCAGGTCTGGCAGCATCGGCGGAGAAGAAAAGAGTTGACGTTTCGAGTCCTCATGACCCATCGATAGAGCAAAATAGTGCCTGGCAGATCCAAGCAGAGAATAATAGTGCCTGGCAAATCGAAACAGAGAAAAACAGAGCCAAACCGACCCTGGCAGAGCCAATCAGTGCCAGGCAGAGCTGAACAGAGCCAAAGAGAACTTGACAGAACCAAACAGAGCCAAAAATTGCCAGAGCCAAATAGAGACTGGCAAATCCAAGCAAAGCCAAACAAAGCCTAGCAAAGTCAAACAGAGCCAAATAGAACTCGGCAAAGCTAAACAGAGCCAAGCAGAGCAGAAGAGAGCCAAAAGGTGCCTGGAAGAGCCAATCAGAGCCAAACAGCACCCAGCGAGCCCAAAAGCGCAAGGCAGAGTCAAACAGAGACAACCATAGCCAAACAGAGCCAAAGGGAGACAAAGGGAGCAAAACAGAGGCTGGCAGAGCCAAACATAGCTGAGCAGAAGCTGGTGGAGCCATACAGAGACAAATAGCTCTAAAGAGATACAACAGAGGCAAACAGACCCTGGCAGATCCAAGCAGAGCCTAACCGTGCCTGGCAAATCCAATAAGAGCCTAACAGAGCCAAACCGAGCCCAGCAGTTCCAAACAGACCCTGGCAGAGCCAATAAGAGCCAAAAAGAGCCAAAC
The DNA here is from genome assembly GCF_017639515.1 of Carcharodon carcharias. Taxonomy (NCBI): domain Eukaryota; kingdom Metazoa; phylum Chordata; class Chondrichthyes; order Lamniformes; family Lamnidae; genus Carcharodon; species Carcharodon carcharias. The sequence continues at coordinate 214,494,434 of NC_054469.1, read as the reverse complement.
AGACCCTGGCAGAGCCAAACAAAGGCAAACAGAGCCAAACAGAGCCAAATGGAGCCCAGCAGAGACAGAGACTGGCAGAGCCAAAAAGAGCCAAACAGAGACAACCAGAGCCCAGAAAGCAAAAAAGAGCCAAACAGACCCTGGCAGAGCCAAACAGAGCCCAACAGAGCCAAACAGACCCTGGCAGAGCCAAGCAGAGCCAAAGAGAGCCAGTCAGAGCCAAACAGTGCCCAGCAGGTCCAAACAGAGCCCAAAAGCGCCTGTCAAATCCAGACAGGGCCAAACCGATCCCAGCAGATCGAAACAGAGCCTGGCAGAGCCAAAGATGCCAAACACAGCCGAACAGACCCGGGTAGAGCCAAACAGAGCCAACCCGTGCATGGCAATGCCATACAGATCCAAAAGGAGACCGACAGAGCCAAAAGCACCAAAGTGGGCATAACAGAGCAAAACAGACTCTGGCAGAGCCAAACAGAGCCAAACAGACCCTGCCAGAGACAAACAGAACCTGACAGAGCCGCACAGCTCCGAAAAGAGCCACATAGAGCAAAAGAGAGCCTGGCAGAGCAAAGTAAAGCCAAACAGAGCCAAATAGAGACAGATAGCACCTGGCTGAGCCAAATATAGCCAAACAGGGCCAAAATGCACATGACAGACCCAAGCAGCGCCAAAGAGTGCCTTACAGAGCAAAACAGACCCAGGCAGAGCCACATAAGGTCAAACATAGCCAAATAGAGCCAAACTGTGCCTGGCAGGTCCAAACAGAGCCCAAAGGTGCCTGGCAAATCCAAACAGAGCCAAACAAAGCCCGGCAGAGCCAAACAGAGCCTGGCAGAGCCAAAAGGAGTCAAACAGAGACCGACAGAGCCAGAAAACACCAAATAGGGCATTACAGAGCAAAACAGACCCTGGCAGAGCCAAACAAGTGCGAACATAGCCAAACAGAGCCAAACTGTGCCTGGCAGATCCAAACAGTGCCTAACAGTGCCTGGCAAATCCAAAGAAAACCACGTAGGTCCAAACTGAACCAAACCAAGCCCAGCAGAGCCAAACAGAGCCAAACACACCCTGACAGAGCCAAACAAAGACAGACATCCCCAAGAAGTGCCAAACAGAGCCAAATAGTTTCAAAGACAACCTGGCAGAGCCAAGCAGAGCCAAGCATAGTGAACAGGGCCAAAGAGAGCCAAGCAGATACAAACAGAGCCCAACAGAGCCAAACAGAGCCTGGCAGGGGCATAAAAAGACAAACAGAGCAAACCAGAGCCTGTCAGAGCCAAACAGAGTCAAAATGGGCCTGGCAGAGCTGCACAGAGTCAAACAGATCTAAACAGAGCCAAACAGATGAAAAGGAGTCAAACAGAGTTTGGCGGAGACATACAGAGTCAAACAGTGCCAAACAGAGTCGAACAGAGCCAAACAGAGCCTGGCAGGTTCAGACACAGCCAAATAGAGACTGGCAAACCCAAACAGAGCCAAATAGAGCATGGCAAAGCCAAACAGAGCCAAACAGGGCTCGGCCGAGCCAGACAGAGCCAAATAGCACCTGGCGCAGCCAAACGGAGCCAAACAGAGCCAAACAGACCCTGGCAGAGCCAAACAGAGCTAAACAGAACCTGACAGAGCCACACAGGTCCAAAAAGAGCCACGCAGAGCAAAACAGAGCCCGGCAGAGCAAAGTAAAGCCAAACAGAGCCAAACAGAGACAAATAGCACCTGGCTAAGCCAAATATAGCCAAACAGAGCCAAACTACACATGACAGACCCAAACAGCGCCAAAGAGTGCCTTACAGAGCAAAACAGACCCAGGCAGAGTAAATAAGGCCAAACATAGCCAAACAGAGCCAAACTGTGCATGACAGGTCCAAACAGCCTAACAGTGCCTGGCAAATCCAAAGAGAGCCAAACAGAGCCAAACAAAGCCCAGCAGAACCAAACACAGCCTGGCAGAGCCAAAGGTAGCCAAACAGTGCCAAAGAGAGCCTAACAGAGCCAGACATTGCCTTGCAGAGCCAAATCGAGCCAGACATAGCCAAACAGTGAATAGCAGATCAAACAGAGCCTAACTGTGCCTGGCAAATGAAAATAGAGTCAAACAGAACCAAACCGAGCCCAGCAGAGCCAAACAGACCCTGGCAGAGCCAAACAGATCCAACCAGTCCCTGGCGAAGACATACAGAGTCACACAGAGCCAACCAGAGCCAAAGCGGGACAAACAGAGCAAGTCAGAGGCTGGCAGAGCCAAACAGAGCCCAGCATATCCAAAGAGAGCCGGAAAGCCCCTGTCAGAGTCAAATGGAGCCAAACAGAGATGTACATGGTCAAAGGGAGCCAAGCAGAGCTAAACAGAGACTGGAAAAGCCAAACAGAGCCAAACAGAGCCTGGCAGAGACATACAAAGCCAAACAGCTCTAAAAAGAGATCCTAACAGATCCAAACTGAGCCCTGCAGAGCCAAAGAGATCTTGGGAGAGGCCAAAGAGATCTTGGGAGAGTCAAAGAGAGCCACACAGAGCCAAACAGAGCCTGGTGGCACCATACAAAGCCAAACAGCACCAAAGATAGCCTAACAGAGCCAAACAGACCCAGGCAAAACTAAACAGAGCTAAACATGCCAAAACAGAACATGGCAGGTCCAAACAGAGCCAAACAGAGCCAAACAGAGCCAAATAGCACCTGGCAGAGCCAAACATGGCCAGACAGGGGCAGACTGCACATGACAGAGCCAAACAGTGCTAAAGAGGGCCAAGCAGACCCAAACAGCTTAACAGAGCCAAACAGAGATGAACATAGTCAAATATATCCAAAGAAAGCCAAGCAGTGCCAAACCGAGCCAAACAGAGCCAAACAGACCCTGGCAGAGACAAACAGAGCCAAACAGAGCCAAACAGAACCTGGCAGAGCCAACAAGCCAAACAGAGCAGAAGAGAGCTGAAAAGTGCCTGGCAGAGCCAAATGGAGCCAAACATAGCCAATCAGCACCAAACAGCACCTGGCAGAGCCAAACAGAGTCAAACAGTGTAAAACAGTGACAGACAGACCCAAAGGGAGCCAAACAGAGCAAAACATAGGCTGGCGGAGCCAAACAGAACCAAACAGAGCCTGGTGGAGCCATACAGTGCCAATCAGCTCTAAAGAGAACCTAACAGAGCCAAATAGTGCCTGGCAGATCCAAACAGAGCCTAACAGTGCCTGGCAAATTCAATCAGAGCCAAACAGTGCCAAACTGAGCCCGGCAGAGCCAAACAGAGCCTGGCAGAGCCAAAGAGAGCTAAACAGACCCTGGCAAAGCCAAACAGAGCTGAACCGAGCCCGGCAGAGCCAAACAGAGCCGAAGAGAGCCTGGTGGAGCCATACAGAGCGAAACAGCACCAAAGATAGCCTAACAGAGTCAAACAGATCCTGGCAGAGCCAAACAGGGCCAAACATAGCCAAACAGTGCCTGTCAGATCCAAACAGAGCCAAATGGTGACTGACAAATCCAAACAGATCCAAACAGAGCCAAACCTAGCCACACCGAGCTCGGCAGAGCCAAACAGAACCTGGCAGATCCAAAAAGAGCCAAACAGAGCCTGGCAAATTCAAACAGAGCCAAACAGAGTCAAACAGAGCCAAGCAACGCAAGACAGAGCCAAAGGAAGCTTAACAGAAGCTGGCAGAGCCAATCAGAGCCAAACAGAGCCTGGTGGAGCCATACAAAGGCAAACAGCTCTAAAGAGATCCTAACAGAGCCAAACAGACTCTGCCAGAGCCAGACATAGACAAACTGAGCCTGGCAGAGATAAACAGAGCCTGGCAGAGCCAGACAGAGCCAACCAGAGCCTGGATGCACCAAACAGAGACAAACAGAGCTAAACAAAGCCAAATGGATCCAAACAGAGCCAAACAGAGCCTGACTGAACCAAACAGAGCCTAAGAGAGGCTGGTAGAGCCATACAGAGCCAAACAGAGCCCGGCAGTGCCAAACAGAGCCAAACAGAGCCAAATAGAGCCTGGTAGATCATAACAGAGCCAAACATAGCCAAACAGAGCCAAAAGACCCTGGCAGAGCCAAACAGAGCCAAAAGACCCTGGCAGAGCCAAACAGAGCCAAACAGAGCCAAACAGACCCTGCCAGAGCCAAACAGAGACAAACAATGCCAAACAGAGCCAAACTGACCATAGCAGAGCCAAACAGAGCCAAATGGAGCCTGGTAGAGCCAAAAAGAGTCAAACAGAGTCTGGCAGAGCCAAACAGAGCCAAGCAGATCCGAACAGAGTCTGGCAGGGCCAAACATAGCCAAACAGAGCCAAATAGTGCCTGGCAGAGCCCAAACAGTGCCTGGCAGAGCCCAAACAGTGCCAAACATAGCCAAACAGAGCCAAAAAGAGCCAAGCAAAACCTGGCAGAGTCAAATAGAGCCATACAGATCCAAATAGACCCTAGCAGAGTCAAACAGAGCCAGGCAGAACCTGGCAGAGACAAAAAGAGCCAAACAGAGTCTGGCAGAGCCTGGCAGAGCCAAACAGGGTGAAAGTGGCCCTAGCAAAGCAAAACTGGGCAGGCAGTGCCAAACAGAGCTTGGCAGAGCTAGACAGAGCCAAACAAATCCTGGCAGTTACGGAAAGAGCCAAACAGAGTCTGGAAGAGCCAAACCCTGCCAAACAGGGCCAAAGGGACCCTGGCAAAGCCAAACAGAGCCACACTGGACCTGGCAGAGCCAAACAGAGCATGGCAGAGCCAAACAGACAAACAGAGACCAGCAGAGCCAAAGAAAGCCAAACAAAGACTGACAGGGCCTAGCAAAGCCAAGCAAAGCCAATCAGAGCCTGGCAGTGCCAGCCTGAGCCAAACATAGCCGATTGGTGCCAAACAGAGCCAAACAGAATCACACAGAGCCTGGCAGGGCCAAACAAAGGCAAAGACAGCCAAACAGAGCCAAACAGATCCTGGCAGTGCCAAACAGAGCCAAACAGAGCCAAACAGGCCCTGGCAGAGCCAAACAGATCAAACCTGGGCCTGGCAGCCCATTAAAAGTTGCCCCCACCTTACCACTGGTCTGGTACACAGAGACTTGTCTGTGATACCCTCCCCTGAAAGAAAAGTGGTGCTGCCTGCGAAGCCTGGTGCTGATTCCTGTGAGCGCTGTGAGATAGGTGAACCAACCTCAAAGTCAAGAGTGAAGTGCATGCCGCCAAGTGTATGTCATGTGTATCCCATTACGAAACCCGCCATTCTAATTGCACACTGACGTGCCCAGATGATTCCACCAAGGGGTCCTCATATTAAAAAAAAATGCATTGAATGACTCTCCCGATGTGCCCGCAGTGGGAAATGCAGCGCACCATAAACGGCTGGAGCAAACAATTGCGACCTGGTTTTATGAGGAAGTAAAACCGATTTTTTTGCCTTCTTGTGATATTTTCTGCTCCCGCCCGCCATGACACCTGCTGAGGAACAGGAGCGGAAAATCCCAGCCTCAGTTTCTGAAGAAAAAGAAATGTAAGAATTATTTTTGAACGAGCATTCTCAATGATTTGATCTGATCATCAACATTAAGTGCCAGCAATTGGGGAACTGCTATTCCAAATTGTGTACAAGGGCAGTTTCAATATTACTCTAACAAGAAAGCATTACCGAAACATTATGAAAACAGGAATTAAGATCTGTGGGTGCATATGCATTGTTTATAATGGTACACAGACGGATGTACCCAGACAGGGAAATTTTGGGAGCCCAGTATATCACCTTCAATGGGCCCAAGTTCATAAGTTCTGTTGCAACTGAGCTCAATTCCCAAATCTGCTATCGATAATAACTGAATTGTATCTAGGAAATGAGTGTTTGTCATTTTAAACATAAATTTATTGTAAATAAAATTATTATTTTTGTTAATATTTATACACAAGTTGTTTATGCAGTTGCCGAAAGGCTGCGAACTAACAACAGAAAACACTACAAATCCTCAACACATCAGGCAGCAAAAAACAGTTAACGTTTTGGGTTAATAATCTTTTGGAAGAATTCCTCCTCCTTCAGGTGCCATGCCCTAAGAGGCCGTTGGCAATCAAGGACTTCCAATGGATTGGTCCATGATTAGGCTTGGCAAAGTACTGTCGTGATTTGCCGTTGCCTTCTGCAGTATGGCTGACCAAGAAACTCCCCCACTCTTACCGTCTGACATCAGGTGTATTGAAAGGAATTACGAGCTGATTATCAATCTGTTTGGTCACATTATCAACACACCTTCCATGGTCATTAAGTCCTGATGTGAGGCTTGATCCTACAGCTTCTGACCAAGGGGTAAGGAAAGGACACCATCACTACACCACAAAACCTCCTTCAGCAGAGCTGGAAAAAGTTAAACCTTTAACAAGCAAGTGGCCAGATGTTACCCCACCATTGGAGATAAGCAAAATGCAAAGTAAAAGATTCGTGGTCTGATGGACGGCAGGAGTGATTAGATGTGGAAAGAGATGGTGGGACAAGGCACAAGGTGGTGATAATGTAAAGAAAGACAAGATGGGTCCAGAGGAGCTATAAATGGTCACAGCAGAGCCATCACGTGTTGTCCAAGATATGGAAACAGTGGTTATGAACTAACGTTGTTGAACTCAATGCTGAGGCCACAAGTGCTTCATTGAAAGATAACGTGGTGTTCCTTGAACCTGTGTTGAGCTTCACTGAAATGTTGCAGGAAGCTGAGGTCAGAGTGGGAGTGGGACGGAGAATTAAAATGACAGACGACCCGGAACTTGGGGCTGCTCTTGCAGACCAAGCGGAGGTGTTCAGTAAAACAATCACCCAATCACAAGTATTATATTTTCTTGACACTTGTTGAACATGAAAAGCACAGAGATTGCTCAGATGGCAACTGGAAATATATCATTCTGCGTGTCACGTTGCTTCAGTGGAAGCACTATGAAGCATAATTAACCCTTCTCAAATAGGCTTGCTAGCATTTGTGGTATTTCAGCACATAAGACAATACAAACCTGTTATGTTCTTTCTATCAGTTCGCTTTGCTCAGCGAACACGGTTGCACGCCTATCTACTGATGAGTGAGTTGGTGATCAGTACAAAGTAGGTGAAGTGACCATTGTGAAATGAAACTCATGCTGTTTATAAGCAATGGAGCACCAACACATGTGTGCTTCTCAAATGAAGCATTCGCACATTCTAATCTACTGATTAACAATTAGCCCACACTACACAGCAATTGGGTAATACAGTCAGGTGGTCAATTTGTTTACATTGTCTTAAAGGTGTATTGCACCTCAGATGACCACATCCTTCCCCTTTTACTTGGAGGTACAATTTACAATCTTTAAAGTATATTAACTATTTACATAAATAAACTATTTGCAAATTCAGTCTCTCCAGAGGCTTCTTCAAACATGTCGAACATTGTAGTTCTACAATTTCAGAGGTTTATCTGAGGCCTCCCTCTCAAGGGTCATCTGTCCACTAAGCTCTCCAAGAAGAGCCTGTAAATTTGTTTCTTCGACCCTTTCAGGCTCAATGGATCCTAAAGGTACTCTCAAACCAAAGGGAGTTACTTCCATATGTGGTGTAGACTCAAACGGGAATGTTTGCTGTATCATTTCTTGTAGGTCTGTTTCCCTTTTCCTGATGTGTCTCCTAATTATCCGACCTTCAACTGATAAATGATAGGAAAGAAGTCCTGTCACTGCACTAACTTCACCTAATAGCCATTTGGGCCCATTTCCAATGTTCTTTGCAAAAACCGTGTCTCCAATAGTGAAGTTTCTTTCGTGACTGTGGTAATCATGTCCATTTTTCTGGGCCTCCTGACTTCTCCCTGTCCTCCCCACTAAATTCGGCCTTATGAGACTCAAGTGTGTCTAGAGAAGTCCCTTCATCAATAATTCTGCAGGGGCGTAGTTCTATATTTAAATAGGAAGTGTGATAATCTAGTTACAATAGAGTCTCCATCCGGATGTTTTCATTCCAGACTTGAAGGTCTGGACCACCCTCTTGGCTAGCCCATTGGATGCAGGATAGTATGGCAAGGTCTTAACATATGTTATGCCATTGAGACTTACAAATCTTTGGAACTCGCCGCCAGCGAAAACCATTCCATTATCAGACACCATCATTTCCAGTATTTCGTGTGTCGCAAAACTCTGATGCAATATGCCTATGGTGGCAGCAGATGTGGGTGATCTTACTTTTCTGGGAAAACTTCTTTCTCCAGCACTGTAATTGTCTCCTTAACCAATACTGCTACCCCTCCTCCTTTTCTTCCTTTCCTATCTCCCCTGAGCACCTTGTACCGAGGAATATTTAACACCCAGTCCTGCCCTTCCTTGAGCCAGGTCTCTGTTATCGCCACAACATCATATTTCCTCATGGCAATCTGCACCTGCAACTCCCCAATCTTATTTGCTATACTCCGTGCATTCACATACATGCACAGTAACATTGATTTAGACTTCATGACTTTCTCCCTTGCTCTGACTCCACCTATTAACTTACTATTCACTACTTTAGTGCTGTATGTCTCTCCCAGTGTTTTATGCACCCTGGTATTCCTCACTAATGTTCTCTCCTGGTTCCCACACCTCTGCTGAGTTAGTTAAAAGCCCTCCCAACAACATTAGCAAAATGGCCCATAAGGAACTCGGTCCCAGTTCTGTTCAAGTGCAACTCATCCGGCTTGTACAGGTGCCATCTTCTCCAGAGCCAGTCCCGGTGTCCCAGGAATCTAAAGCCCCCCACCCCCTCCTGCACCATCTTTTCAGCCACACATTCATCTGCATTGTCCTCCTTTTTCTGTAAAATTACTACACTACTTTTACTAAAACTGTAATTGTGAATTTTCTTGTACTTTCTTAATGAAAAGATGAATAAAAATATTTTCTTTTCTACATTTTATTGTCTGGGCTTGACTTCGTTCATAAGCTTGGGGTGCCAGAGCGTGTACCCTGGTGCCTGTTGTACCTACTTTTGCCCCCCACCCCCCCACCACCCCCCACACACCCTGACCCTCCCCACCTCTGGTCAGCACCAGGTATACTGTAGCTTATTTCTGCTTTTTCAAACCATGCTTCCATCTGCTACTCTATATTTTTGGGCCCATTAAAGCCAAACGTTTGCATCGCCAGGAACTGGGCAAACGGAGATGTGAAGGATTTTCAATTTGTGGTCCTTGTTTTAAAGGTAAAGACAACGAGACTTGAATAAAACCTTTGCTTTCTCAGTAAAAAAACACGGCTGTCAGCTTGATCAAACGTTGGTTCGACAGGAACATCTTTATTTTTTACACCATCAGAAGTGACCAAAGTGGGTGAAGCCATCATAGCCCCTGTTCAAGCCACATAACACCACATAACAGAGAAACAAATCAACGTCAACAAGGCCTTGGACAATTTGGGCACTCTATCCTTATCATTCAAACTGAAGCCCATTATAAAAGGACAGAGTACTCAGAGTGAATGAAGCAACACTGATACTGAAAGGGAAATAAGAGAACTTAATGGGGATGGTTGTTATTTATAACATTGAGTGAAATACTTGGCTGTGAATTATGTTGACATCATTTGTGCTAATTTCCTTTGTATAAACGTAATTAGAATCTGAATCTGTGTGTAGTGAGACAGACTCTTAGACAATACATTAAAGACCCACATGCTTTGCGTAACAAATCACAATTACACAAGTTGGCAGAGTGTGATTACTCAGTGCTGTCTTGTATTCTCAGAAGGATCATGATGTAAGTAGATAGTGGGCTGAGAAAGGATTAAAGGATTTCTCTTTAACATCAAAGAACATGATGGGCTGCTTGTCTGCTATTTGCAGAAGTTTCTTGTCCCAAGACCATTAGAAAACCTTCAGACATCAAAACGAATCCAATTATATCAGCGAACTGAGACTTGAAAACAAATAGGTGTCAAAGCCAAATCCAAGAACAATGTATCAGACAAATGGCAAAAGGAAATGCATCAACAAACCCATGGCTTGTGGTGAAATAATGGGCCGTAGCTTCCGAGCTCCCCAGTGTCGGATTGGAAGGGGTACCCCAAATATGTGCTGGGGAACCCCTCTCGGAATGTCACAGGTAAAGATTTACATGGCAATTGCCCAGAGGTACCAACTTCCTCTTGCCCTGTGCTGGGAACCATTCAAAAATGTGATTAAGATTGCAAACTTTGGATGGTTCTGCCAGGGATGCACCAATAATTACTCAGAAGAAGTTAGAAGGATTATAACCTCTTCTAACTTTTGGGTAACTATTGTAAAGACCCAGGCCGACTCCACCTACCCCTCCAATGGGACCCCTCCCACACTCCTCCCCCGAGGGACTTCCCCTTACCCCGACCCCCCAGAGGAATACACCCAACCCCCTTGACTAACCACCCCTCCACAGTATTCAACCCCACATGGGAGTCACCCTGCCTGCACGGGACTTCTCACTCCCAATCCTGCGGGGCCGACTCTCACCCCCACACCCACCAAAACCTGACCCAATCCCCACCCTCAACCTGATACCCCCGACCCAACCTGACCCCCCCTTCGACCGCCTGACCTGACCAACCCCCACCTCCATACCCAACCCAACCCCTCCACCTGCACCACCAAGCCTGACCTGGCCTGACCCCCCATAGCCACCCGCATGATGTCCATCTCCACCTCACGAGGTCCGACCCCCCGCCTCATGAGGTCTGACACACCCCAACCCTCCAAGAACGGACACACCCCTTACCCGACAGAAGCCAACCCTCCATCCCATATTTGACCTGACCTGACAGCCCCCTCCCAAGGCCCCCCACTGTGGTCTGCCCTGCCCTGAGGACTGACCCCCCAGCCCCCATCACCAAGGACTGACACATGCCCCCCACCAAGGTCTGACAATACCCCAACCCAACCCAACCCCCCAGACATGACCCGATCCCCCCACCCACATATCCGACCCAACCTGATAGCCCCCTCCCAAGGTCCGATGCCCCCTTGAGGCCCAGCCCTGGGGACTGGCCATCCCTCACTCCCCTCTAGGTCCGACTCCCCTACCCGCCGCACCATCCAAAACCCCTACCATCCCCCCACTGAGGACCGACCCCCACCCAACGCCCAAGGTCTGACCCACCCCTCGAAGTCTGACCCTGCCCCGCCCCACCCATCCTGGTCTGACAGCAGCACCCCCCCCCAACCATGGCCCGACACCACACCCTCCTGAGATCCAATTCCCTTGGCGTCCAACACTTACCCTGAGGTCCAATACGCCCACACTTCTCCCGACCTCTCTCCCCACCACCTGCTCCATGAGGCCCGACCACAGCTCTCCAGAGGCCTGACTTCCTCCGATCACCGACTCTCCCCCTTCCCCCAGGGCCACCAATCCCCCCTCCCTGACCTACCAGTTCCCCCCACCCAACAAATCATATCCACTCACCTTAGACGCTTAATTCTCCCTGGCCTGTCAATTTCAATGGGACCTTTAAACTTACCTGGTTTACAGCAGCTCGTGGCGTAAAAAAAGGGGTGTGGCCACTTCACTTTGGCTCTCCCGCGATTTGACACTGGGCCCTGGCGACACGTCGGGTTACCCGCATCTCAGCTGGCCTGAGTCAGAAGGCCAGGAGAGACAGACTGGAAAATAGCTGATTGCTATTCCAAGTTACGGCCCATTTTAATGTCTTTAGATTGACACTAATTGTTTAGAGTGGACAAAACAATGACTACAAAAGACTCTTGCTCTTAAGGGGAGCTTCTTTGATGTCGTCAGCATCAGCCCCTCGAAATGAGGATGAAATCTGCCCGGCTTCATTCTTTGTGCGCCCTCAGGTGACTCAGCAGGCCAATCCAGGGGCCACAGCCCTTTGGGCCAAGAGGGGAAGCAAGGGGGCAGTTGTGAGCCTGGGTTCTGCTCTCCCTCCTTGCTTTTGTTGCTTCTCTGCAGCAGAATTTATGCAGTTGGTTTCCGACTTTGGTATGACCTCATGGCACGTTTTAGGCAAGTTTGTCCCATGCACTGATGTCAATTTTCCCCCTTTTCAATGAGGCCTTCAGAGTGTCCCTAAAACTCTTTCTCTCCCCTCCTTGAGATTGTAAATTTGAAAAGAGGGTCTGCTTCGGAAGTCGATTATTTGGTGTGCTAATGCAGTGTTCAGGCCAGTGAAGCTGATTCTGCGTGATCATGGCTGCGATGCTGGAGGGATTGACTTTGGTGAGGATGCTGGAGCTTGTGCACTTGTCTTCCCATGTGACTTTGAGTATCTTGTAGAGACAGCACTGGTGGAAATTCTCCAGTGCCCAGAGGTAGATGACCTCACCAAAATATCAAAGGATGATGACAACAACAGAGTTGTAGTCTAAAACCTTTGCCCCCTTATGGGGACGGCCTTCCTCTGTTTGATGCAGACACAAAGGCAGAGATGAAGCCAGCTCCTAAGACTGAGGATCTGAATCCAAGATCTCGAGTACCAATTTCCGAGTTAATATATTATCATTTTTCATTCCTTGTGTCAGATTCATTAATAAAGTTAATTTTGAATTGATAATATACATTCATCTCTTTCCCTATATCTGGTTGTCCCTATGGGTTGAATTTATGAAAAGAAACAGAGAGAGTAATTTTTTATCTTACGGGAGGCATTTACCTCAGGGGAACTGAGACACCATAGAGTTTATCTCTGAAGGTTGTCTCCCCAGTGCTGCAGTCTGGCTTGTTCTTCCCACACTTGTAGGCATTGAGGGTTTTTGATGTGGGACCAAGTGGGTGGTGGTGGTGGGGTGGAAGTGGGTGGGAAGCAAAGAGTTGCACAGGCCAATGAATAACAACATCATGCACATGTGCATCCTTCAGTTCACTCATGCCTGGATGCAAGCACTGTTGCTCATTGATCGATGACATAACAGTTTAAATGGTGCTAATCAAAGTCTAGGTTGGTGGCCCTTTGTCCTCTGGGGCCCTAAGGGTTTCTGTCACAGTTTCCATGCTAAAAGCTACAATTATCCTTAGATCTTCTGTAAAGGGGAGGAATGATGCTGCAGGGGTGGATGTGAGTTAGGGTAGTCTCGACTGTGAATCATGTGCTACAGTGAATTCCTGACTAGTGGATTCCTCTGATACTAATCCTAGCATCTGGTCCTACATTTGACTCTGCAATAATTGTCCTTCTCACTGCAGTACCTCAGGAACCTGGAACCTGAGATTTCTCAGGGGGGACAGTTGAAGGCAGATATTTCCTCGCTCGCTGATTATCAATATCTGCCTCCTCATCAACTGCCTGTAGCTCCTCCTAGCCATTCATGCTCTGTGGATCAATCCTTGTATTCTTCTGAATCTCATCACCGAAGCGCACTTGCATGGGCCTTGCATTAAACAATACCTGGATCTACATCTGAAGTACTGAAACCTGCAAGGCTATGGACCAGGTGCTGGAAGATGGGATTAAAATGGGCAGCTAGTATTTTATTTTTTTCCTTTTTGGCTGGTACAGGCTTGATGGACTGAATGGCCTCTTTCTGTGCCCTAACTTTTCTATAGTTCTTTGGATGTTTCTGTACTGCTAGTGTCAAGTAGATACAAACATTTTCATAAAGTTATTGGAATTTATTGTAAAATAGAGTAATAGTGGGATGTGTCTATGTGTCTATAGGTGTTTATGTGTGGATTAAAGACAACTGGTCTGAAGGCTTTGATGTAAATTAGGTAAACATGGGGAAGTTTAGATACATAGGTGCCAAGGGAACATTTGCATTTTGAAATAAACCAGACTAGATTGCTTTCAAAGGAGGGGTGAAATGTGTCACCTACCCAGGTGAAGTTTAGAAACAGTGTATTTATTTTTCCCAAAGGTTACTGGCAAAACTTAGTGCTAGGAGAGGGTTTTATTATCAGGGAGATAAAGTCCAAAGACATGGTGAAACAATGGGTATTTGCATTCAACGAGGAAAATATGTATAAAGGAGCAAAGGCTGTGTGTCAGGGAAGGCATTTTTAAGATCTTACAAGTGTGTGAAAAGCCTTCAGCTTATGCCTCAAGCTGCTGTCCTCAAAGGGCTGAAGTTAAGAAAACTCACTTGGAATTTGCATTGTTTCTTTTCCTGAGTCTTATGGCTTACTGTTGCCTTAAAGAACATGTAACTAGGAGTTAGATTTATTAGGAGATTTAGAAGTTATCATAGTAGTAATTTATAGATCCATGGATGTATTTAAGATCATTTACCTTAATGTTTAATCTAGTTTTATAAAAACCTATAAGAGCTGGAGTTCGCATTACTACTGAATTCAAGGCATGCATCTTGAAATTTATATAAATTGAAAATTAGCTGTGACAGTTGTTTCATGTTTCCCTCTGGGGTTATAGCAGCTTAGCATTTACCATCGGCTGTGCTATAACAGTTAACTGCTGAGTAATGGCCAGTACAATTTCAGAACAAATTATTGGTTAAAATTTTCCAATGTGCAAAGAATATAGAACTCACTACCACATGGAATGGTTGCATTATTGTTTAGCTGCATTAAAAGCAAAGCTGGATAAGTACACAAGGCAAGATGGAACAAAAATATAGGTTGATAGGATGATAATGTGATGACCTGTGCAGTTTGCAAGCTTGTATTTTTGAGCTATTCATAAGAAATAGGAGCAGAAGGCCATTCGACCCATCAAGACAGCTCTGCCATTCAATAAGATCATGGCTGATTTAGTTATGCCTAAACTCCATGTTTCTGCCTATCCCCCATTACCCTTCAATCCATTGTCGATCAAAAATCTGTCTAACTCAGCCTTAAATATATTCAGTGACCCAGCCAATCAGGCAGAGTCAACACTGTTTTGTGAAAAAGAAATTGTGTTTGACAAATTTATTTGAGTTCTTCAAGAATGTAACTAGCAAGTTGGATAAAGGGGAGCCAGTAGATGTAATGTATCTCGATTTCCAAAAGGAAAGTTGCCACATAAAAGAGCTCAGCATGTTGGGGATGATATATTAACATGGATTGAGGATTGGCTAATTAACAGGAAACAGAGATTTGGAATAAATGGACCTTTTTCAGATTTACAAACTGTAAATAGTGGAGTGACATAGGAATCAATATTGGTGCCTCAACTATTTATGATCTATATTGCTGACATGGATGAAGGAGCTCTATTGTAGCCAAATTTGCTGATGATATAAGAATAGGTAGGAACACAAGTTGTAAGGAGGATACAAAAAGTCTGAAAAGGGATATAGACAAGTTAATGAGAAAAAAAATTGGCAGACTGAGTAATATTGGAAAATGTGAGGTTGTCAACTTTGGCAGGAAAAACAGAAAAGCAGAATATTATTTATAAGGAGAGAGACAGCAGAATGCTGCAATACAGAGGGATCTTCTTGCCCTTGTACATGAATCACAAAAAGTTAGCACAAAAAGTTGGAAATACGAATACACTACATTCATTGGCTCCCCTTTATCCAACCTGCTTGTTACATCCTTGAAGAACTCTAATAAATTTGTCAAAAACAATTCCCCTTTCACAAAACAATGTTGACTACTTGATTGTATAATGTTTTTCTAAATGTCGTTTTACCATCCCCTTAGTAATGGATTTTAGTATTTTCCCAATGATAGATAGATATGATTAACTGGCCTATAATTTCTTGCTTTCTGTCTCCCTCCTTTTCTTGAATAGATGTGTTACATTTGTGGTTTTCCAATCTGATGAGAACTTTCCAGAATGCATGGATTTTTGGAAGATTACAATCAATACCTCCACTATCTCTGAATCCACTTTTTTAAAACCCTAAGATGCAGTCTATTAGGTCCAAGGGACTTGTCAACCTTTAGCCTCATTGGTTTCCTAGTTGTTTTTCTCTCGTGATCATGATTGTTTTGAGTTTGCCCCTCTCTTCTCCCCCGTTCTTTTCTACTATTCTTGGGATGCGTTTTGTGCCTTCTAGTGTGAAGACAGATAAGAGATAATTCTTCAAAGTTTCCTTGTTTCCCATTATTAATTCCCTGTTTAATCCCTTAACCAAACTGAAACTAAGCTGGTTCTGGAAAGGTGGATGTAATTGAAATTCCAGGCTGTGAGGTCATTTCTGAGAAGTGACCTGGTGACCTGAAGTTGCTATGGAAATGAAAGCTAAGTAACTGTAAAAAGCAAATGGAAGCTAGTTGGGAGAGGAGGGACGAATTGTAGCCTATTGTGGTCAGAACACACACAGAAATCCTGGTGTTCAGGAAAAGCAAACAGATCTCGATAAGGAAAAAGGTCAGTTTTCTGTTTAGCAGAATATTGGATAGACAGGAGCTCTAGATGAATGAATGTGTGAGCTAGCTATAAGGGACTGAAACCTAAAAGTTGTGTGAATAGCTTAGGCACGCTAAAGAACTAAATGTTTTAACCAGAGGGGAACCAGAGTGTTCGTGGTTGGTCGGTTGAAAAGGAGCTCTGGAAAGCGATACCATCAGTACTGTCCTGGCCTGAGGGAGAGGGTGTTCGTAGAAGTGTGCTTTGCTGGTGATAATCATATCTGGGGAATTCAAATGGAATAGAGCTGCATCTGCAAGTGACTCAAGGACCAAATCCAAGGATTGGGAAGAGTGAGAGATCCTACATATGGAAGGTAGAGTTTTAGAGGACTCAGTGACTGCACATGGTGCCACATACATACTGGGAATGCTGTTGAGAAATTTGAGAGTTATCTTTGTTGTGTAAACTATTTAAATTAAAATTCATCATTTCTATTGAAGCACCATTTGTTGGTTAATCCATGCTTATTGATCTTAGCTTTGGTTGTTACAGTAAAAGTTTGAAAATGTGAAATCTTGACCATCAGGCCATTAGGATCATTTGGTGATTCCTTTCATTCAACGTTATTGGTCTCTATGGGGATCGTAACAACATGATGAGATGAAGTAAATAGAGTGAGAGGAAGTTTGTGTGGAGCATAAATACCAGATGGACCAGTTGAGCTGAATGTGCAGTTTTTGTGCTGTAAATTCCTTGGTAAATCACTGTAATGTGCCCTGATCACTCATTGCTTTTAAGCAGCAGGAGTGGAAGAGAAATAAGAGATGATTTTTCTCATTTATTGTGTCTGAGGAAGCTTAGTTAAACTTCCGTCCCCACACCCGTACCCTACCCCTACACTAACCATGCTTCTGTTTATAAAAAGCCTTACTAGATCCTTAGTTTTAAAAACCTTCTCATATTGTCCTGCCACCTTCAAACATTTTTGTCTGCATACCCCCAGGTCTCCCTATCCTGCATCCCTTTTAAAATTGTACCATTTATATTGCCTTTTCTTACTCTTCTCACCAAGGTGTATCACTTCAGGCTCCTCCTTATCTGCTGTGTGTCTGCCCATTTGAACAGTCTATGCCTTCCTGAAACCTCACATTTCCAAGTTTCATGCTACCTGTAAGCTTTGATAATAACTCAGGTCATTAATATATATCAAAAAGAGCAGTGGTCCTTACATGGCCTCTCTTAACTTCCCGCTAGTCTGAAAAACAACAGTTTGCTTTACTTTTTGTTATCTGCCTTTTAGCCAACTTTGCATCCATGCCACCACTGTATCGATAATCCCATGGGCCTCCATTTTCCTAACAAGTCTATTTTGTGATACTTTATCAGATGCATTTTAAAAGTCTATGTATACAAACATCAAATGTATTATATTCGTCAACTCTCTAACTCATTCAAGTTAGTCAAACATGATTTTCCTTTAAAAAACCCATATCGGTGTCACTTATTAACCCATATTTTTTAAAGGCTCCCCCACTATCAACAATAGACTAACTGGCCTGTAGTTGCCAGGATTATCTCTCATATCCTTTTTTGAACTGAGGTGTAACAACTGTAATCGCCCGGTCCTCTGACACCACTCACATGTCTAAGGAGGATTGGAAATTATAGTCACTATAAAAAACCTAGGATATATCACATCCAGACCAGGTGGCTTCTCTACTTCAACCACTGTCAACTCTTTAAGTACTTCCTCTTTATCCAATCTAATTCTGCCTCCTCTACTGTAACTTGCTTCTCAAGTGCTGGGAAGCTAGAATGTGGAAGAGACGCTAGCTCTTCCCAATATAGCGGCCCATTGATCTGATAGGTATAACTGACAGGCATCTGCCCAATTTTCCAATGCAAATGAGCAAATGTAACATGCTTCACCTTCCTAGATAGCTGTTGATGTAGACCCCAAACACAAGAGCCTCCCAAAAAATGGTGATGGAGCATTTGCCTAGATCATCCTCAGGTTAAAGGGCTTGTTGGAGGGACATAGGGTTAACCTAAAGAGAAAGTTGTTCTTTTTGCGCCATCACAAGCTTTAGAACCTCTGACCTACAGCTTCACTTTCCCCTCCACCTTCCATTTTTGATGCAATATTATACTAAGGCCTCGGATTTTACCTGAGGAGAGACACATTAATTGCCTATGATAAGAAATTTGGCCAACTTGTGTCCTTCAGAGATGCAGTGCACCTTGTAGATGTTGTCCTTGTCTCATGCCTTTAAGAAAGAATGGAAAAAAAAATTGGCACTATGAAGGGAGGAATTTCCTGACCAAAAGAAAGCTGGTCCTTCTCCTTCTATTCGCCCATCTCCCATTTCTTTCCTCATGTGCCAGCCCAGCAGTTCCAGGGTTTCCTTCCCCTATTAAATGTGTGGCACAAGGCTTGGCCTCCACCAGTTTTCTCTTCGGCTATGGGCCAATTGTCTCGTTTACTGAGAACGTACAGTGCATGACAGATGATTTATCATACAAGATCCAACACAGATATCAGTCATCCTTTTTTTTAAAAAACCACTTACAATAAAAGGGTGTTCCTGGCAAGGCCAATGTCTATTGCCCAATTGCTCGAGAAGGTTCCTGGAAAGGAATGAGCAAAGTTGCAGGAAACAAACCAAGATGTATGAGTCTTTCATTGCATGTTAAGCTGCGAGTTAAAAAGTGCTTGCAGGAAAGGGAAAAGGTGTAAAGGGTTTTGTATTGCCTATAGATATTTCAGTGAAGGAGGACATGAGAACCAAAAGCTGACGTGTCCAATGGTCATATGGGCTCAAAATGTTAACTCCGTTTCTCTCTCCATGGATGCTGCCAGACCTGCTGAGATTTTTTCATCATTTTCAGTTTTTAGTCACAGCAATAATGCTGTGCATAATGATGGCACCCATCTTCATTACTGACACCAGCCAGCTCTTTGGGGACAGAGGAAAGTTCCTTAATTGGGAGCAATGAATGCAGTAGACTAAAACTTTCCTCTACATTGGAGAGACCAAACGGAGACTGAGTGACCGCTTTGCGGAACAACTTCAGACTTTCCGCAAACATGACCCAGGCCTCCCTGTCGCTTGCCATTTCAACACTCCACCTTGCCTCTCTTGCCCACATGTCCGTCCTTGGCCTGCTGCATTGTTCCAGTGAAGCTCAACACAAACTGGGGGAACAGCACCTCATCTTCCGACTAGGCACTTTACAACCTTCCAGAGTGAATATTGAGTTAAACAATTTTAGATCATGATCTCTCTCCTCCATCCCCACCCCCTTTCCGATGCCCCCTTTTTTTTCCAATAATTTATATAGATTTTTCTTTTCCCACCTATTTCCATTATTTTTAAATGTATTTCCATCCATTGTTTTATCTCTACCTTTTAGCCTTTTTCGATCCCTTCCCTTCACCCCACCCCACCCCCACTAAGGCTATCTATACCTTGCTTGTCCTGCTTTCTACCCTTAATTAGCACATTCCTTAGATAATATCACCACCTTCAATACCTCTCTGTCCTTTTGTCTGTGACATCTTTTGGTTATCTCTACCTATCACTGGCCCTCTATCCAGCTCTATCTATCCCACCACCACCCCGCCCACCCCCCCCGCCCACCCCCACCCTTAAACCAGCTTATATTTCACCTCTTTTCTATTTTTACTTAGTTCTGTTGAAGAGTCATATGGACTCGAAACGTTAACTGTGTTCCTCTCCGCAGATACTGCCAGACCTGCTGAGTTTTTCCAGGTATTTTTGTTTTTGTTTTGAATTTCCAGCACCTGCAGTTTTTTGCTTTTATCTGAAAATAGGCAAATAGGCAACTTGCTTGTCTTTTATTTGTAAATCCTGTTTAAATCCACCAAAGCAACAATGAGTTACTTAGACCATCACCTGCCTAGTCTTGCAGATTCAGGCCTTTTCATTGTGATCTTTACTCCCCACTTTCCTTGATTGATTTTCATTTCACATTATAATCCAATATTGAATCAATTTTCAGATAATTATTTTATTGCATTCCATTTCTAAAAGTATAACATTCAATAACATGATTTACATTGATATAACATTTCAGTTTTCTGAGACAGTGGAAGCAGTGAGATATTTCAGCAGTGCCATCATGTACCTGAAACTTGTGCAATGTTAGTCCAGTTTATAATGGCACTGAATGAGTAACTTGCTGCTGGTACTCAGAAAATTTAACACAATTTTAACACCTTATAGCTTTCCATATTTTCAGGTACTGTTTTTGCTGAGGTGCAGCAAATTCAATTTTTTTATTCCATGCATTTTACATGTACAACCTAATATAATTTGATTTAAAGAGCATAAAATAGAAAACCAACTCACGCAATATGTACAAAATTATAATCTGACTGTACTCAGATATTAGGAATAGGTTTCCTTGTGAGAATGGGGTTGTCAGCTGAGCCATGAGGGGTGGGGGAGGGTTGTTGTCGGACTGACACATTCTGCTGAGGGTGGGATTGTCAGAGCAACCCATTCGAGTAATGGGGAATATCAGGCCAACCCATTTCTGGTGAAGGGAATTGTCAAAGTTTGGTAAGGGAAGATGTTGGGCTGACCCATTCTGGTGAAGGTGGGATTGTCAGACTGACCCATTCTGGTGAGGACGAGGTATCAGACTGACGTATTTTGGGAGCAAGGTATTACCGGATCGACCCATGCTGTTGACACAGGGATTGTTAGGCTGATCTATTCTGACAATGTGGGTGTGCTATCAGGCCCTCTCCTTCAATACCAGTGGGGCTATAAAACCATGGTGCCAGCAATCTAGACACTTACCCTTGGATTGTGCTGCCAGGAGTCTTTTTTGACAACCCTGCTGAACATTCTGAGATGCTTCCCTAATTTCTCTATATATGGTGGCTGCCCATATCATTAGGGATGTTTCTCAGACACCAACCATTTTTGAAGCCCTGGGAGGACCAGCAGAGGCCTGGTGAGCAGAGCTGAGCTGAGCCGAGCTGAGATGTTTTGCCCTAGTTAGACAAGTAAAGTAACCTCCTTGGAAGAAAATTCAAAGCCTTCCTTTGCAAATTACCAGGATTTTTTTTCTTCAGGGTCTGTGCAGGGCCAGGCTGTCAAGCATGGCATGTGGAACCCCCGTTGAGCCTGGCTCCTGCCACCATTGGGGTGGTATGCCCTGTCTCATGTCTACACTAACCATCAGCTGGATTCCAGTGAAGGCCCAAGACTGATGAACTCTGACATTCAGAGGCCCCAGCCTTGCTCCCTCCTACATCTAATGGCCACGTAATGAGGCGGGTGGAGGCTCTGCCCCAACAAGCCATTAAATTATGCCTGCAGATTTTTGGGCCTACATTTCAAACCTGGTCAAATTTAGGGGCAGGTCGATATCTGAACAAATCTGGGAGCTGTTGTGTTTGATAGTGGTGGTATTGGTGCTGCTGTATTCTTTGCAAATTTTCACACAGGGGAAACATTTACTCAGCAGCCTGATTAAATGTTTCCTGAACTTTGTACCCACAAAAGCATAAAAGAAGGGGTTGAGACAGCAGTGGCAATAAGCGAGGTTCCGGGAAATGTAAAGCGCGTAGGTCAGATGGTTATTCATCTCACAGGTTGAGAACTTTGGGACTTGGAGTTCGACCAAAGAGAACAGGAAGATGACTACATTGTAAGGCGCCCAACACAGAAAGAACACCACCACAATACAAAAGATAACTTTCACTGTTTTGTATTTCTTCCTCGCTTTACATCTAATGACAGTGTTGAGAATTCTACAGTAACAGAACACAATAACAGCCAAGGGGAATAAGAAGAATAAAAGATTTTGCTGATAACATCCTAACAGTGGCCATATATGTGCACTTTTGGATGGGTAGCTAATTTCACAGAAGCTTCCATGCTCATTAGGTACAGTATGGGAGAAGATCATCTCAGGGATTGTAATGAAGATACTAATTCCCCAAACAGCTAAGCTAGCTGCCCCAGCGTAGCGGACCTTTCTGAATCTGACAGCGGTCAGAGGATGAACCACCGCAAAGTATCGGTCGACAGTCATCAATGTCAACAGCATGATCCCACTGTAGTAGGCGATGAAAAAAGTTGCACTCATTATTTTGCACATGGCGTTGCCGAAGATCCATCCAGATGTATGATCCACAGCCCAGAACGGGAGAGAGAAGGCAAAAAGCAAATCGGAAGTGACGAGATTCAAAATTAAGATGTCTGTTACACAGCTCAGCTTCTCATATCTTACCAGGATCCACAGAACCAGAGTACTCCCAATCAGGCTAAGAATGAAAGCTAGGCTGTACCAGACTGGCGTAAACTTGGCTGCAAATGAGTTAACAGCAAAATTCTCACACAAATGAACAAAATTGCTGTAATCCACTGTCGAGTTTGGATTGTAACCATAAATATAATCATAATATGTATCATTGTAATTTGGCTGTTCCATGGTGTTAGCTCAACACAGGAAATGTTGGTTGGTGATACAATGGTCTTCGCGATAAACTGTGGAAGAGAAAAATAAACATCTATATCTAACATACTTTTGGTAAAACTGTACAAGTAAGAATGGAGTTAAAGGTTATTTCTCATCTCCCCATTACCTTGATGTAAAGTTTGAAGAAATGTATAAGGCTGTATAAGGTTGGAGAGCTGGGTACTTTGTTATGTTCCAATTGGATGGTTCTGTTCTATGAAATAGGGAGTGGGAGCACGTGCCATGTCATCATGATCAAAATCGAGGCTTCACGGAAACTCCCCTTACATTTCGCCAGATTGCCTCCCCTCATACACAGCAGCAAGAGACCTCTTATACTCCACGACCAACACAATAGGCTTTTTCATACCCAATATTTGGGCAATTGACTTTAATGATAAGGCAATTCCAATGGTTGCATAATTGGCATTGAGCTGTAAGAGCTAGTTTCACACCCAAGCAGAAGTTGAAAGTTTTGCCCATTAATTGCTCAGTAATGCAAGGTCATTAATTTATGGAATGCTGGGTTTTATGTTAAGATGTGTTGAAATTAAAACTTAAAAGAAAGGCTTCAGGGTCAGGGAGGAGGGCATTAAATTGGATAGTCCTTCTGAGGATTATGGTGCACAATTAACCCATGCTCCACTCATTGTGCTGCAGACAGCACTTCAAATTTGTGCTGCCTGGTGCCTACTGTTTTACATGATTAATGTGTGCGGCCAGCATCACCTTGAGCTGTTCAGTGTCGGTACAGATCAGGAGGGGGTGGTCCTCATATCAAAAGTGGACTCTGCTACTTAAAGGGAGCCGGAAACTCTTGAATGGGATGTACGTTGTGGCTATAATGTGGTGGGGTTATTTGTGAACTGGATCTGAATTTATACTATGAGAAAAACCGAATTTGGGAGTCAGCATGCACCAAGATTCTCTGACGCTGGACTGAGGCCTTGATGCATGAAGTAGAGAGAAGGAGGTATGTACTATCTCTGAGGGAAGGCAGGGGGCCCTCGAGGCATATTGTGGGGTGGCAGTGGGAGGAAGTAGCAGAGGAGGTCAATGCCAGGAGTTTTGCTTCGTCAACATGGGGCAGAATTTAATGGTTGGTGAGGTTTCTTGACCCATCACTCATATAGTTTATGGGGAACACTCGCTCCACTCTTGTCAGCTGACCCTCAGCCATGTAAAGCTCTGGGGAGAGCTTATTGGCTGTCTACGAGTACCGCCTCAGAGAGCTGCTGGTCAAACAGATTGGCCAAACAGGTCTGTAGTCCCAGCTGCGCCACTGTGAATGGTGGCCATTGCTGGGACTGCGGATACAAGCAGTCCTAGAATCTTAATACCAGGGTGCAGGTCATTACTGAAGGTGGGGGCAGCAGTGGGGACCCTGGTGGAGGGGGGGGGGTTGGTGTTGGATAGAGGGGGTGGGTGGTCCTGATGGAGTGGCATCACCCGGGATTGGAGGGTGGCAGAGGCAGACCTTAGGGGATGAGTACCTGATGTGAGGGAGGCACCCCTCTTTCCCTCCCGTGGCTTGAGCAGGCTTACCTGCTGGCTGTCTCCCCTGCTCCTGACCGGCCTCTGAGTTAAGGCCTTTAAGTGGCTAATTTTTGATCTCTTAAGGACCTCAATTATGGCAGGGGTGAGCAGGTCACCCTGGGCCTCATCCTCCCCCCATAACATTGTGGACATATCCGACCCAGTTGAGAGGGCAGCAGGAGGCCACCAGGTTTATATAATGGCACCACCCCCCCACCCCCCTCCACCGCCCCCCCACCACCTCCACCCCCACCACCCAGCCCCAGTCTGCAAACCCGCTGACAGGAGACCATTAAATTCTGCCCATGAATGGAGTGCAGAAAGAAGTTTGATCATCTGACAAGAATTGTCAAGGTGAGTTCAATCTTCATATGGCCCACCCTACCAACTGGATCACAAGCCTTATGAACTGCTGGGGAGGCAGTGGTATCATGGTATTAATCACTGAATAGCATTCGAGACTCAGGGTAATGGGGACGTGGGTTTGAATCCCATCATGGCAGTTGATGACATTTGAATTCAATAAAAATCTGGAATTAAAAATCTAATAATGACCATGAAACCATTGTTGATTGTTGCAAAAACCCATCTGGTTCACTAATATCCTGTAGGGAAAGAAATCTGCCATCCTTACCTGGTCTGGCCTACATGTGACTCCAGACCCACAGCAATGTGGTTGAATCTTAAATACCCTCTGAACAAGGGCAATTAGGGATGGGCAATAAATGCCGGCCTAGCCAGGGACACCCACATCCCATGAATGAATAAAAAAAAATTTACAATACCCTTGAACCTCTTCCCACCAACAATGCTTATCCAGCAGGACTGATCGTTTCAAATCATATACTTCATCTCACTGTTAGCCTCACCCTCACAACTCACAGCTCACACAGAGTGGCAGCTAGTCAACCATACCAGACACATCACCCAAACCTACTACAGGGCACTCATTAACACACTTCCTTCTTTCTTGTAGGAGACGATGGTTCATGGTTGGTTGCAGCCATAAGAAACTGGAGGACGATCATTCTCATTGCAGGCTTTAACCCTGCTTGAGAAGACAAGCAGAGACAGTAGCATAGTGGTAATGTCACTGGACTAGGAATACAGAAGCTGAGACTGATGCTCTGGGGACAAGGGGCAGAATTTTACCGTCAGCGAGCTGGGGGGCGGGGCCCGCTCGCCGACACGTAAAATCACGCAGGATGATGTTGGGCGGAAGTCACGATGTCACCCCGCCCCATTTAAATTGCCAGGAAGACGGTGGTGGGGGGGGGCAGCAAAATCAGCTGTGCGCCCGCTGACCTGTCAGTGGCCAATTGAGGCCATTGACAGGATCATTTAACCAATTAGAGGACCTGCCCGTCCAACCTTAAGGTTGGCAGATTGGCCAGGAGCCCCGGCGGGGACTAGAGAAAACATGAAACCTCGTCCAGCGGCGGGATGAGGCTTCATGCAGGGTGTTAAAAATTTTAATAAAGTTATTCAGAAAATTATGAACATGTCCCATCTCATGTTCATTTTCACATGAGAGGGACATGCTCGGGAATTTTGTTTTTCTATTTTTAATATTTTTCAAAGTGTAAGCACTCTCCCTGAGGCAGCACTTGGCCTCAGGGAGATGTGCGCTCTTTCGAGTGCATGCACAGAAGATCGCACTCTCGCTTGGAGATAATGCCCCCCTCACCTGCACAGGAAGCACACAGCGCACCCCCCCGGAGGTCACGCTGGTGGCGGGGCCTGCTTCTCCGGTGGGGATCGGCTCCCCACCCGACAGACAGAAAATTCTGCCCAAGGGTTTAAATCCCACCATAGCAGCCGACTCATATCAGTGATGATGACCATGAGTTGGTTGTCCTAAAACCCCCTCTGGTTCACTAATGTCCTTTAGGGAAGGAAATCTGCCCTCCTAACCTGTTCTGGCCTACTTGTGACTCCAGACCCACAGCAATGCAGCTGACTCTTAACTGCCCTCTGAAAGGGTGTGGCAAGCCACTTGATTCAACAGCAAGTAGGAATGGGAAACAGATGCTGGCTTTTTCACAGAATCACGGGATCACAGAATCACACAGTGCAGAAGAGGCCCTTCGGCCCATTCCCATTGAGTCTGCACCGACACGTGATAAACACCTGACCTAGCTACCTAACCCCATTTACCAGCACTTGGCCCATAGCCTTGAATGTTATGACGTGCCAAGTGCTCATCCAGGTACTTTTTAAAGGGTGTGAGGCAACCCGCCTCCACCACCCTCCCAGGCAGCGCATTCCAGACCGTCACCACCCTCTGGGTAAAAAAGTTTTTCCTCACATCCCCTCTAAATCTCCTGCCTCTCACCTTGAACTTATGCTCCCTTGTTACTGACCCTTCGACTAAGCGAAACAGCTGCTCGCTATCCACCCTGTCCATGCCCCTCATCTTGTGCACCTCGATCAGGTCGCTCCTCAGTCTTCTCTGCTCCAACGAAAACAACCCAAGTCTATCCAACCTCTCTTCATAACCTAAATATTTCATCCCAGGCAACATCCTGGTGAATCTCCTCTACACCCCCTTCAGTGCAATCACATCCTTCCTATAATGTGGCATCCAGAACTGCACATAGTACTCCAGCTGTGGCCTCACCAAGGTTCTATACAACTCCAACATTACCTCCCTACTTTTGTAATCTATGCCTCGATTGATAAAGGCAAGTGTCCCATATGCCTTTTTCACCACACCACTAACAAGCCCCTCTGCCTTCAGACATATATGGACACACACGCCAAGGTCCCTTTGTTCCTCAGAACTTCCTCATGTCATGCTGTTCATTGAATACTACCTTGTCAAATTACTCCTTTCAAAGTGTATCACCTCACACTTTTCAGGGTTAAATTCCATCTGCCACTTATCTGCCCATTTGACTGTCCCGTCTATATCTTCCTATAGCCCAAGACGCTCAACCTCACTGTTAACCACCTGGCCAATCTTTGTGTCATCCGCAAACTTACTAATCCTACCCCCCACATAGTCATCCATGTTGTTTATATAAATGACAAATAATAGGGGACAGAGCACAGATCCCTGTGGTACGCCACTGGACACTGGCTTCCAGTCACTAAAGCATCCTTCTGTTATCACCCTCTGCCTCCTACAACTAAGCCAATTTTGAATCCACCTTATCAAATTACCCTGTATCCCACTGTGCATTTGCCTTCTTTATAAGTCTCCTATGTGGGACCTTGTCAAAGGCTTTGCTGAAATCCATATAAACTACATCAACTACACTACCCTCATCTACACACCTGGTCACCTCCTCAAACAATCTAATCAAATTTGTTAGGCATGACCTCCCCCGACAAAGCCATGTTGGCTATCCCTGATCAAACCTTGCCTCTCCAAGTGGAGATAGATACTCTCCTTCAGAACTTTCTCCAATAGTTTCCCTACCACTGACCTGTAGTTCCCTGGCTTATCTCTACAACCCTTCTTAAATAGCAGAACCACATTAGCTGCTCTCCAGTCCTCTGGCACCACCTCCATGGCCAGAGAGCAATTAAAAATTTGGGCCAGAGCCCCTGCGATCTCCTCCATTGCTTCCCTCAGCAGTCTGGAACACAAATCATCTGGACCTGGAGATTTGTCTGCTTTTAAGCCTGCCAACACCTCCAATAGCTTCCACTCCCTACATCAATTTGCTTAAGAACCTCGCAGTCTCTCTCCCCAAGTTCGATACCTTCATCCTCATTCTTTTGAGTGAAGACGGATGTGAAGTATTCATTCAACACTCCAGCGATGTCCTCTGGCTCCACCCATTGATTGCCCCCTTGGTCCTTTATGAGCCCTACTCTTTCCCTGGTTATCCTCTTCCCATTGATATACTTAGAGGATATCTTGGGATTTTCCCTACTTTTGCCAGCCAGAGCTTTCTCATATCCCCTCTTTGCTCTCCTAATTGCTTTCTTAAGCTCCACGCTGTACTTTCTGTACTCCACTAATGCCTTTGCTGATTTGCTTCCCTTGTACCTGCTAAAAGCGTCTCTTTTCCTTCTCATCGTAATCTGAATATCTCTGGTCATCCATGGTTCTCTGGGCTTATTACTCCTTCCTATCACCCTAGAGGGAATATGTTGACCCTGTAGCCTCCCCATTTCCTTTTTGAACACCGCCCCCCCCACTGCTCCTCTGTAGATTTCCCTACAAGTAACTGTTCCTAATCTCCCTTGGCCAGATCTTGCCTTATTTTACTAAAATCCACTCTCCCCCAATCCAAAACATTTTTTGCAACTTGTCCATTTCTTTGCCCATAACAAACTTAAACTGTACCATGTTGTTGTGGCTATCACTAAAATGCTCACCCACCACCACCTCAGTCACCTGTCCAGCTTCATTCCCCAGAATTAGGTCCAGCACTGCACCATCCCTTGTTGGACCCTCTACATATTGACCTAAAAAGTTCTCCTGTACACATTTCAAGAAATCCACTCCATCCAAGCCCTTAACACTATGTCTATCCCAATTAATGTTGGGAAAGTTGAAATCATCTAATATGTAATTACCCTATTATTATTGTTTTTACACACCTCTGCAAATTATGCACATATTTGCTCCCCAATTTCCCGCTGTCTATCTGGGAGTCTATAATAAACACCTAATAATGTGTCTGCCCCTTTTTTATTCCTAAGCTCTACCCACAAAGCTTCATTCGATGCCCCCTCCAAGATATCATCTCTCCTTACTGCAGTAACTGACTCCTTAACTAATAATGCAATGCCTCCTCCTCTTTTACCCCCTCCCCTGTCTCGCCTGAAGATTCTATATCCCGGAACGTTGAGCTGCCAATCCTGTCCTTCCCTCAACCACGTCTCAGTGATGGCTACGATATCACAATTCCACGTGTCCATCCACACCCTTAACTCATCTGTTTTACCTGTAATACTCCTGGCATTAAAGTAGAGGCCATCCAGCCTTGCCTTATTCCCTTGAAGTTTAATGCAGCTGTACTCCCTCTGACTTGATTGTTTTACTGTATTATGATGTGTCCCTATTCTGCTGACATTCTGTGTCCCCTTCCCCTGCTGAATTAGTTTAAACTCCTCCCAACAGCACTAGCAAACCCACCCGCAAGGATGTTAGTCCTGCTCTGGTTCAGATGTAGACCGTTCCGCTTGTACAGGTCCCACCTTTTCCAGAAACGGTCCCAGTGATCCAGGAATCTAAAACCCTCCCTCCTGCACCAACTCTTAAGCCACATATTCATTTGCGCTATTCTCCTATTTCTGAGCTCACTAGCACGTGGGACTGCGAGCAATCCAGAAATTACAACACAAGAGGTCTAGCTTTTTAGTCAACTGCCTAACTCGCTGAATTCTTGATACAAGACCTCATTCCTCTTTCTACCTATGTCATTGGCACCAAAATGTACCATGACCTCTGCCTTATCACCCTTCCCCTTCAGGATGCCCTGCAGCTGTTCAGTGACACCCCGGACACTGGCACCTGGGAGGCAACACACCATCCTGGAGTCACGTTGATGGCCACAGTAGCGCCTATCTGTTCCCCTGACTATAGAATCCCCTATTACTATTGGTCTTCCTCCCTTCATCCCTTCCTATACAGACAGGCTGCTTGTGGTGTCAGAAGCTTGGCTCAGTCTGCACTCCCTGGAGGAACCAGTGCCCTCATCAGCCTCCAAAATGGAATTCCGATTTGCGAGCGGGACCCCAGGGGACTCCTGAACTACCTGCCTGTTTTTCTTGGACTGCCTGGTGATCACCCATTCCCTTCCTTCCTCAAGTCCCTTCATCTCCGCTGTGACCACCTCTCTAAATGTGCTATCCATGATGCTCTCAGACTCGCGGATGCTCCACAGTGTCCCCAGCTGCCATTCCAGTTCTGAAACCCGAGTTTCCAGGAGCTGCAGCTGGACACACTTCCTGCACAAATGCTGGTCCTGGGCACTGGAAATATCCCCAGCTTCCCACATGGAGCATGAGGAGCATGCCACGGCTTTGAGTGCTCCTGCCATGACTTATCCCTTTAAATTAAACCTTCTAAGTCAATTACTCTGGTGCGCTTCTTTCCTGATCCTCGTTACTGTAGAATATACAAACTATAAACCACAAAAAAACCTTAAACTATAAGTGATTAAAGTTGTAAATACCTTACCCACTACTCACCAGTGATTCCTTGTAGCCTCTCCTGCTGCAGCAGGGCAAGACCCATGATCTGAAGGTATAAGAAGTTGGATAACAAGGAAAAAATGCAAAGAGCACCTCGTCCCCTATGCACCGACTGCCCACCTTGCACCAACTTGCCAATACCCACTCTGGCTGTGCCCCACTCAAGATGTGCTCTCTCCCATGTTCGTGTCTTTGAATACTTACATCAATTAAATCGTTCCTCAAACTTCAAACTCATGGGAATACAAGTCCAGATTAAGCACTCTGTCTTTGTAACCTAACCCTTTAAATGCTGGTGACATTTGTATGAATCTGTGCTGTAACGCCTCCTAGGCCAATATCTCAAGAAAAATTTGGAGTCCAAAGCTGGATGTCTGTTGGGGTCTGACCAAGGCCTTATACACCTGAACCATGACTTTCTCAATTGGCCTCTGGAAGTCCATATAGACAACGTCCATAGACACTCCTCAAAAAACTATAATTAGATTAGTCAGACACTCCCCTGCCCTTGCTGCTGAAGACCCTCCTGCCCCTCACTCACCTCTGGGCTGTGGCTTGAGGTACTCAGCGACCCTGGCACTTGGGTGAGTGCATTACTGGCCACAGTGACAGGCAAGACTCCTGGCACCTACATGAAATTCCACCCATCATATCAGTTGGACAGGACCAATTTATGGGGTTGCTCCTGTTTCAATATTTCCATTGCACTTGCCATGCCATGGCAGACAAGACTATGGGCCTTGTGCTGGAAAATGGGATTAGTATAGTGAGGTACTTGTTTGACCAGCACAGACTCGATGGGCCGAAGGGCCTTTTTCTGTGTTCTAGATCTGTATGAATCTATTAGATTCCCCTTACCATGCTGACCGTAAGTCACGCACTCCTCTATGTTTCTCGAGGTGGCTTGTCTTTGATTTGCCAAACCAGCTCAACTACTCTGAGCTGGAGCTGCAGATGATTCAAGCCTAGAAATGACAAGCATGCCCAAAGATGGGCGTGCACGGGATACAAGGATCACTCTCCATGCATGAAAGGGGCCTGAGATGCATGTGAGTTTAGGCATTGGGGCTCTTTATCACTGAACGAGCGAAACATGGGCACTCAGTAAACTAGTTAAGTTGGGAAGAGAGCTCAAATATTAGTCAGCAGTGACTATGGAGGCCAGTGACTGGGATCAGAAAGGTCGTAATGAGGGTTCACGGGGGAGGTGTTGGCCAGAGCAATGGTTTTAACATGGGGGTCTGGAAGTCTGGCTTCACATCTAAGTAGGAATATTTTAAACAGTTACTTTGTTAGTTCAGGCCTTTCAGGACCTCAATTCGACCGCATGTAAACCTGATTTTCCTGAATGCTGGACAAACCAATATTGCAGAAGGGGTCCTCTAACAGCAGCTAGGCCTCTTATTTGATTATATTAAGGGACTAACGCCTGTCCTATAGGCCCCGAGTGTTGATATCTTTTTACCTGAATCAATATGATGGCGGCTCACACCTCCAGCTTACGAGTGTTTGCCTGAATAACAAATATGAGTTGTTTAATTTCTAGGCCACAGGCATTTTCTACAGATCTGTTCATCCAGGACAGTCTTACTATCCATCATTTCCCACACTGTGCAGCCTCAATACACTGCATTATGCTATCATCTTCTATTCTCTCCTAGAGCTAACTGCATCTTAACAATCTGATGGATTTAATTTGATTGATTTAATTTGTGTCATTTTTATTGGCCACTTTAGTTTAATTGGCCTATTTCATTCCCTTATTGTGTTTACTTATCATTTGCTTAATTTTTATCATGTAAAGTTAGGTTCATATCCTTGTATCTTATTCATTCACTTTTATTTCTAGTTCTGTAGCTCATTATCAATCAAACAATTAATTGTTAAAAGAAAAGTAAATAATTTTGTTTTGAATCTTTGGTTAATTTACGAAGGGCCTCCTTCCCCCTCTGGACCAATATCCCCCTCTGCACCAATATCCCCCTCTGCACCAATATCCCCCTCCGCACCAATATCCCCCTCCGCACCAATATCCCCCTCTGGGCTGATATCCTTTTTTGATGGATACCTCACTCTGATGGATATCCCCTCTGCATCTACATATCTCATTGTTATCAGTTGGCTCTGCTGTGCTCTGACAGATATACATTTTGGAAACACCATTCACGTACGACTCAATTTCAACTTGTCAGCCATTCACCCAGTCACACCACATCTAATTAACATCCAGCCAGTGATAACCTTTTACAGTAGTTAACTGAAACTTGCCCAGGATGGGTAAGTCCCACTACGTTTCAACATTGGAGCATTGGAGTCAGGTGTGAGGGGTATGGGGGCAGGGAGGGTTAAAACTCTCTCTTGGGCTTTCAACCTGCAATAGAAACCTCTAAGATGTCCTAGATGGAAACTAAGACAGCAACTGCTATGATAAAGACTAATCTGGGAGCAGATAAAGACTATTAAAGTTTGAAATTTAAGGGTAACTTTAGCACTGACCTCAGGAGATGCTTCTTCACACAGGTACTTGATGGATGAATTAAGTTGGGCTGATTGCCCCTCTCATCTGTAAGGATTATGATCTTTCGAGAGCTGTTGGGAATTGAGAGGATGTGTCTTGCAGATAGTTAGCTGTCAGCTAGTTTTGATATGAATCACCCACGTCCAGCATGACTGGTGCAGAATGTGTTCTTTTGGGAAAGTCAAAAAGAGAAGTGTGTTGAGCAATAATTACATTGTGGAGAACTCGAAATTGAAGCCATTGCTCTTGTATCATTTCAGAATAATTCAGCACTGTTGTATCATTTCTCCTCTCTGGCCCTTACTGACCTAAGTAGTAGCATTTCTTAAGTTTGTGGAAATTGATTCTGAGGGTATCCATCACACTCAAATTTCTGTTTCCATCTGCCAATGGCAGAATAGTTTTCAACATACCTGTATACTAAGGAACTCCTTGCTCATGGTAGAGAAACTCTGCTCTTTAACATTTTGCTGATTCATTTAGTATTGCACTGGGCACCCTCAAACCATTGCAGTACACTGCTGAGTCAATATCCAGATTTGTCAATGTCTGCTGTACGTTGCACAACATTCCCCGCCTCCCCCCCCCCACCACCCCACCCCACGAGGGATCAACCTTTGCCACCACCTGGGGAACATACAGCACAAGGACCAGCAGGAGGAGGAGGAAAAGAAAGAGACACAAAGACCACCCAGAGTCCCTATCTGACTGGAAACTCAAAGACAGGCGCGTTGAAGAGTGACCAAGTAACCCAAGCCCCTCATCGCCCATTCGTCAACAACCCCATGATCCTTACCCATTACTATTCTTGTAACCGCCATCCAATCATCACCCTTCACTTCAAACTTACAGATCCTGCCCTCACTTCAGTTAAGGCAAACAGCAATACCACAACCAAATATACAACAAAAAACAAACTTATCACAGAAATCTTAACAGTATTGACAAAAATATAAATAGTCACCCTTCTGCAAGTAATTCATGCCTGTTTTGTATGTTCGTTTTCCTATCCTCTGCTCACCTCCTGTGTACTTGTACCGTGTAAGTCACCAAGTGTAGATAGCTCCTCTAATGGGGCCTCTGAAATTCACTCAAGTGTCTGCATCTGAAGTGGTGCATGTGACATTCAGATTAAGTGATGGTGTATCTTCAAGAATACTGGGCTCCCCTTCCTCCATTCACTGGGGGAGCATCGACTTTCACAGTAGCCAAAATCAAAGAGAGGGGCATGAGTTGACTTGTGATATCAGAGAGAGCAGAGAGAAAGGTGCAGGTGTTGAAAGCATCTGCAGATGTCATGCAAAGGTTTTGAGAGAAGAGAGGCCAGTAAAGACAAAAGGATTAGGTATAAAGAAACCCTGCACATTGTTTCTTCCAGCATCACCAGTGGTTATAGCCTCTATCCGTTCCCACAATGCCTCTTAAAGGAGTGAGAGGGGTGCTTATTATCATTCGGTGGCAACTCGTTGTCTTGTACTGTGACACCTTCTCCTGTAAGAAAGTGTGATAGTGACAGTCTGAGTATTCAGAGGATGTGGCTGTGATGATGGATGAGTTAACTGTATGAGATGTAAATTGTGGATAGTGAGAGTTGTAATAGTGAGTATGTGAGCATGAGGAGAAGGAGGTTTAATGAAGTGTGGTTACTTATTGTAGGAATGTTCAGTGGGAGGTCAGTGTTGTGAGTGTCGCCACTGTAGTAAGAAATGTGGTTGTGAGTGGTGCAGTGCGGCTGGACGATCCGGCAGGGCTGACAGCAGATTGGACACTACATCCAGATCCCTGGTGGAAACAGTAAAGGATGCCAAGTTGCACGACGTTTTCAACAACTCTGCAGATGGAGCGCAGCGTAGATACATCTGGTCGCGGCAAGACGGGTCCATCCGTTCCAGGATAGACTTACTGTTTGGTTCCCATGCATTCACAGTCAGATCCACCTACCTCAAGCCAGTGTTCTTCTCTGACCACTGCCTCCTACTGGCTGACTGTCACTTACAGGAAGGCCAGAGGGTTGGCAGTGGGACATGAAAGCTGAATGTGCCACTGCTGACCCCAGAGAACATTGAGGAGCTCAAGAGGGATTACAAAGGTTGGAGAACTGTGAAACCCCTCTTTGAGTCCCTGATACACTGTTGGGAAGCGATCAAGGAAAACATCAAGAGGTTTTTCATCCTCAAAGGCATCCAGAAAGCTAGAAAGGAACAGAGGGAAATGTCCCAACTCCAGAAAAACATGCAGGACCTGCTCCAGCTGCAGTTGATGGGGGTCGATGTCAAGGAGGAACTCTAAGAGATGAAGAGCCAGCAAGCCTTGCTCTTTGCCTCGGAGGCCTCCAAGACCATCTTCCGGTCCAGAGTCCATTCTGTGCAGCAGGATGAGACGTGCTCACGTTTCTTCTTCCAAAGGGTACACAGAGAGAGCTCTGTGATCAGCAGCCTGAAGGAAGAAGACAGCTCAGTAAAGCCATCACAGTCCTACATTTTGAGGAACAGCAAATCCTTTTATGCTGGATTGTATGATGTGAAGCCCACAGACAGCACGGCCTCCCAGTCCTTCCTGTCCTCTATCATGGAGGTCTTAGACGACAGTACACTGGAGAGTCCGGACAAACCGCTAACCCCTGATGAACTGACTAAGGCCCTTGAGTCCTTCGAGAAGAGCAAGAATTCTGGAAGCGACGGCTTAGCGGCTGAGTTGTATTCAGCTCTATGGGACTGGATCAGCCCAGAACTGCTAGAAGTGTACGAGGGTATGCTCCCGACTGTCAGCATGTTAGAATCCATGAGGAAAGACATCATCTCCCTCATCTACAAGTGGAAAGGGGAAAGGGAGGAAATTAGAAATTAGTGATCCATTTCACTGTTGAATGTGGACTATAAGATTCTGTCCAAGGTCATCGCCATTCGGGTCAGGCCTACTCTGGAGTTGATGTTCCACCCTGACCAGAACTGCTCTGTCTCCGGCAGGAAGATCTCCAAAAGCCCTTTGCTACTCAGGGACACGATTGCCTATGTGCAGGACTGGGGTGTGGACACCTGCCTCAGCAGCCTGGATCAGGGGAAGACAGAGTATCGCATACCTACATGGTGAATGTGCTCTCCAAAATGGGGTTTGGGGAGGGAATCTGCAACTGGATCTAACTGCTCTACACTAACATCAGTAGCGCAGTTTCAATCAATGGGTGGGAATCAGAAAGATTTCCAATTAAACCTGGAGTCAGGCAGGGCTGCCCTCTCTTCCCTGTCCTGTTTGTGTGTTACATAGAACCCTTTGCTGAGTCCGTGAGGAAGGATCCGGGCATAAGAGGAGTGACGATCCCAGGCAGTGGAGGCACTCAGGTCAAAGCCTCCCTGTGCATGGACGATGTCGCTGTCTTCTGCTCGGATCCACTGTCGGTGCGCAGGCTGATCAACATCTGCAAGCATTTCAAACTGGCCTCAGGAGCCAAGGTAAATTGTAACAAAAGCGAGGCCATGTTCTTTGGGAGCTGGGCTGACCGATCCTTTGTCCCCTTCACTGTCAGGTCAGACAGCCTGAAGGTCCTGGAGATATGGTTTGGAGGGACCGGGGCACGTGTTAGAAACTGAAGGAGTCAGTGGCTATGGTGGAAAGAAAGCTGGGCACATGGGAGCGACGCTCCCTCTCCATTGCAGGTAAGAACCTGGTCATCAGGTGTGAGGCACTCTCGCTGTTGCTGTACGTGGCGCAGGTCTGGCCCATTCCTCACTCCTGCATGGTGGCGATCACCCGAGCCATCTTTTGCTTTATCTGGAGGGCGAAAATGGATCGTGTCCATGGGGTGCGATGTAAAAGCCTCTAAATAAAGGGGGAGAAATGTGCCCAACATCGCCCTCATCCTGATGGCCACCTTTGTGTGCGACTGCATAAAGCTGTACTTAGACCTTCGGTACGCAAACACAAAGTGTCACTACGTGCCCAAGTTCTACCTGTCTCCTGTGTTGCGAAGGATGGGTCTGGCCACACTGCCGCGGAACGCTCCAAGTAGTTGGACTGTGCCGTACCACCTGTCCCTCGTGGGAAAATTTATGCAGAGAAACACCTTTGACCACAAGTCCATCAGGCAGTGGTCGGCACGTAATGTCTTAGAGACCCTGCGGGAAAAGGAGAGGGTGGATCCTGTCGGATGGCTCCCCGAGCAGACTGACAAAGTCATTTGGCAGAATGCCTCATCGCCAGGACTTTCCTGCAAGCACCAGGATGTAGCTTGGCTGGTGGTGAGAAAGGCCCTCCCTGTAAGATCCTTCCTACATGCCAGAAGTCTCACCCCCTCTGTACATTGCCCTCAAGGTGGCTGTGGTGGGGAAGAGACTATTGTTCACCTCCTTGTGGAATGTGCCTTTTCAAAGAAGGTCTGGAGAGAGATGCAGTGGTTTCTGTCGAGGTTCATCCTGAGCAGTTCTGTGACACAGGACTCTGTGCTCTACGGGCTGTTCCTAGGGACACCCACCGAGACAAACATCAACTGCAGCTGGAGGATTATCAGCTTGGTAAAAGACGCTCTTTGGTCTGCCCAAAACTTGTTGGTCTTCCAGTGCAAAGAGTTGTCCCCGACCGAGTGTTGCAGCCTGGCATATTCCAAGGTCCAGGACTACATGCTGAAGGACGCACTAAAGCTTGGGGCAACCACCGCAAAGGCGCAATGGGGAAAGGTCGCAGTCTAAGACCTTTCTGCCATAGGGCACCGAGGGGCTGGGAAAGGTATAGACCCCTCGGGCTGTACAGATCTCAATGAATGTATGCATTGAATACGAATTGTATAATAATTGTATTGAAGCACCTCAGAATGCAACATGATGTATGTTGATAACTCCAATACCATCGTACTGTCTGACTGTCTGTAATGACCATATTGAAATGACCGTAATATTCATTGATTGTATTGAAGCACTTTGTGATCCATGTGTAAAAGTTGAACCTGATTGCACTTTTTGTGATGGTGATTTAGAAATGTTTTGTAATGTTCTTTCAGATATTTTGTGAATAAAGTGTATTTTTCAAAAAAAAATGTGGTTGTGAGTGGTGCAGTTGTAATAATGAGCAGGTTTCTTATCTGAACAACTCGTTAGATCATAGATTTTTTTTTCATTATTGCAGCCAATAAGCTTCTAAGCTGCGCACAACATAACCATGCAGTAACCACACAGGCCGCTCACAAGTCAACCTCTTTAAGGTACTGTGTGTGCACAGCTGTGCAAAACAATTTAAAGGGCCCATGTGCTTAAAACAATCAACAATGCACTCCAAAAACAGTGGGTACATTGATTGCAGCCATGACCTTGATGAAATAGTTTGAGGATTGGTGGAATCACCACTCTCATCCCATTTACTCCAGAGTAAGCTCTTCCTTGAGGTTAAAAGATGTCCCTCCTCCCCTCCACAATCTGCATCAAGATGTCCAGTGCAGCATTGGAGAGCTCTGGTGCTCGCTCGTTCTCTCATTTTGCAAATTCAAAATCGCTTTAGCCCTACAGGCAAGAATTCTTTTCACTGTAATTATATTTTGTTTCAACAGTTGCGTTAGATTTGTTAAAAATGTGAAGATGTTCAATTCCAAAGTGAAAATAAAAGTCACAATAGTTCTAAATACATAAGGAAGGAAGGGGGTTATATATAGCTGCATTTGAAAAGAACATCTCTATTCGCCTTTCTTCTCCCTCCTCAGGGAAAAGTTATTTATTCTGGTGGAACAGCCCAGAACTAAGCGGTATAACATTAAAATGAGAGTTAGCTTATTCTGGGATGATGCCAGGAAGCACTAGTAGTGATAGTGGAAATCTGAAACCTTCACCACCAAAAATAGTCGACTTAGATCAAATAAAGTTTTCAAAACTTAAATTGACAGATATTTGCCAGACAAGGGTATTAACGGGTTATGGAACCAAGGTGGGTACCTGGAATTAAGATACAGATCAGCCACAATCTAACTGAGCGGCAGGACAGGATCAAAGGGCTGAATGGCCTATTTCTTTTCCTATATTTGTCATGGTCCTTGACCAGACCCCTGACTGTTGATGAGGTCCAGTTATGGGCCAATAACGTTTTGTCAAAAGTAGAGGAAGTTTGAGATCCAACACACTTGCTCAGTTAAAAAAGCCTCAAGATTCCACAGCTTTTGAACAAACAAAAATACGCTTTAATATAAAAGGTCAGAAAGATGAAACAATTTACAATATCCACCCTACACTCTGACATTCAGGGTTACTATGAGGCACATGTGAATTCATAAGCCAACTGTCTTCGAACAGACCACACTACACAACCAATGCAAAATGCAACCAAAGCAAGATTCCATAGATTTCGTAATGACCCACCCTGCTGTCTGTAATACTATGAGTCAACCAATCTCACTGAACCTTTGGCTGCCTCACGAGGGTTTCCAAGCTTCACCTTCAAAGATCTCACCTCAGAATTCTCTCCAAAAGCTGCTCCAACTCAGGGGGCTTCAACGATGACCTGCCTTGCAGGATTTCAATCTTGCCTTCTGAGGTTCCTTTCCCCTGGTTCCCGTGTCCACTCAAAAATCTACTTACAAGAACAATTTCAGCTCTTCAGCTGTGCCAAGCAGAACACTGCTGCTCCAAGGGGTACATTTGTCCCAGTGGCCCCGCAGCACGGAGTCCATAAGACCATAAGACATAGGAGCAGAAATTAGGCCAATTGGCCCATCACGTTTGCTCCACCATTCAATCATGGCTGATGAGTTTCTTAACCCCATTCTCCCGCCTTCACCCCGTAACCTTTGATCCCCTTACCAATCAAGAACCTATCTATCTTGGTCTTAAATACACTCAATGACCTGGCCTCCACAGCTTTCTGTGGCAATGAATTCCATAGATTCACCACTCTCTGGCTAAAGAGGTTTCTCCTCATCTCTGTTCTAAAAGGTCTTCCTTTACTGTGAGGCATGTGCCCTGGTCCTAGTCTCTCCTACTAATAGAAACATCTTCCCCACATCCACTCTATCCAGGCATTTCAGTATTCTGTAAGTTTCAATCAGATCCCCCTCCCCACCTCATCCTTCTAAACTCTATCGAGTATAGACCCAGAGTCCTCAAACGTTCCTCATATGTTAAGCTTTTCATTCCTGGGATCATTCTCGTGAACCTCCTCTGGACCCTCTCCAGGGCCAGCACATCCTTCCTGAGATATGGGGCCCAGAATTGCTCACAATATTCTAAATGTGGTCTGACCAGAGCCAAATAAAGCCTCAGCAGCACATCCCTGCTTTTATATTCTAGTCCTCTCGAAATAAATGCCAACATTGCATTTGCCTTCCTAACTAATGACTCAATCTGCAAGTTAACCTTAAGAGAATCCTGGACTAGGACTCCCAAGTCCCTTTGCACTCCAGACTTCTAAATTCTCTCCCTATTTAGAAAATAGTCCATGCCTCTATTCTTCCTACCAAAGTGCATGACCTCACACTTCCCCACGTTGTATTCCATCTGCAACTTCTTTGTCCATTCTCCTAACCTGTCCAAATCCTTCTGCAGCCTCCCCACCTCCTCAATATTACCTGTCCCTCCACCTATCTTTATATCATCTGTAAACTTAGCAGGATGCCCTCAGTTCCTTCATCTAGATCATTAATGTATAAAGTGAAAAGTTGTGGTCCCAACACTGACCTCTGTGGAACTCCACTAGTCACCGGCCGCCATCCTGAGAAGGACCCCCTTATCCCCACTCTCTGCCTCCTGCCAGACAGCCAATCTTCTATCCATGCTAGTACCTTGCCTCTAACACCATGGGCTCTTATCTTACTGAGCAGCCTCCTGTGCGACACCTTGTCAAAGGCCTTCTGGAAGTCCAAGTAGATAACATCCATTGGCTCTCCTTTGTCTAACCTACTCATTACCTGCTCAAAGAATTCTAACAGATTTGTCAGGCATGACCTCCCCTTGATGAAACCATGCTGACTTTGCCCAATTTTACCATGCACTTCCAAGTATTCTGAAATCTCATCCTTAATAATGGACTCTAAAATCTTACCAACAACCGAGGTCAGGCTAATCGGCCTGTAATTTCCTATCTTTTGTCTCACTCCCTTCTTAAACAGGGGGGGTTACGTTAGAGATTTTCCAGTCCTCTGGGACCCTCCCTGACTCCAATGATTCCTGAAAGATCGCCACTAACGCCTCCACTATCTCTTCAGCTATCTCCTTTAGAACTCTGGGGTGTAATCCATCTGGTCCAGGTGATTTATCCACCTTCAGACCTTTCAGTTTTCCCAGCACCTTCTCCTTGGTAATGGCCACCATACTCACCTCTGCTCCCTGACTCTCTTGAACTTTGGGGATGTCACTCGTGTCTTCCACTGTGAAGACTGACGCAAAGTACCTATTCAGTTCCTCTGCCATTTCTTTGTTCCCCACTACTACTTCTCCAGCGTCATTTTCTAGCAGCCCAATGTCCACTTTTGCCTCTCTCTTACCCTTTATATATTTAAAACAACTCTTGCAAACTTCTTTTATATTACTGGCTAGTTTACCCTCATATTTAATCTTCTCCCTCCTTATTTCTTTTTTAGTTGTCCTCTGTTGGTCTTTGTAGGCTTCCCAATCCCCTGGTTTCCCACTGCTCTTCGACCCATTGTATGCTTCCTCTTTAGCTTTTATGCTGTCCCTGATTTCCTTTGTCAGCCATGGTTGCCTCGTCCTCCCTTTAGTATGCTTCTTCTTCCTAGGAACGAATTTTTGCTGTGTCTCCCAAATTACTCCCAGAAATTCCTGCCATTGCTGTTCCACTGCCTTTCCTGCTAGGCTCATCTCCCAGTCAATTCTGGCCAGCTCCTCCCTCATGCCTCTGTAGTTGCCTTTATTCAACTGTAATAACATTACATCTGATTCCAGCTTTTTCCTCTCAAATTGCAGGGTAAATTCTATCATATTATGGTCACTTCCTCCTAAGGGTTCCTTCTCCTTAAGCTCCCTTATCAAATCTGCCTCATTACACATCACTAAATCTAGAATTGCCTGTTCCCTAGTGGGTTCCATCACAAGCTGCTCCAAAAAGCCATCTTGTAGACATTCCACAAATTCCTTTTCTTGGGATCTACTACCAATCTGATTTTCCCAGTCTAACTGCATATTGAAATCCCCCATTATCACTGTAACCTTGCCTTTCTTGCACACCTTTTCTATCTCCTGGTGTATCTTGTGCCCCACATCCTGACTACTGTTCGGAGGCCAGTACATAACTCCCACTATGGTTTTTTTACCTTTGCGGTTCCTCAACTTTACCCACACAGATTCTACATCATCTGACCCTACCTCATTTCTTGCTATCGATTTAATTTCATTTCTTACTAACAAAGCATCCCCACCCATTCTGCCAAACTACCTATCTTTTCGATAGGATGTATATCCTTGGATATTTAGCTCCCAGTCCTGATCCCCTTGCAGCCATGTCTCCGTAATGCCCACCACATCATACCTGCTAATTTCAATCTGCATCACAAGCTCATTTATCTTATTTTGTATACTGCTTGCATTCAGATACAACACCTTCAGTCCTGTATTTCCTGTCCCTTTTCTCATTGTCGTCCCTTTATCTGATGTGTTTGAAGTTAGATTCCTTGCCCTTTCCAAACACTCTGTCCTATTTTGTGTTCTGGAGACTTTAATAGCCTTTCCTGGGCTCTCCTTTCTTTTCAGTTTTTCATAATTTTCCATGAAGTTGAATCCACACCCCACCTCCCCCCTCAACCGTTTCAGTCCTGTATTTCCTGTCCCTTTTCTCATTGTCGTCCCTTTATCTGATGTGTTTGAAGTTAGATTCCTAGCCCTTTCCAAACACTCTGTCCTAATTTCTGACCTGCTGCTTTGTTTCCCATTAGTCATACTTCTTGGAGTTTTATCCTTCCCTCCCCCCTCACTTTCTACTTTAAAGTCCTGTTGACCACCCTATTTGCCCTTTTCGCTAGAACATTGGTCCCAGATCGGTTCAGGCGGAGTACAGATCCCTCCTGTTCCAATACTGATGCCAGTGCCCCACGAAATGGAACCTCTCTTTCCCGCACCACTCCTTTAGCCACGGTTTACTTCCCTTATTCTCGTCCCTATGCCAATTTGCACGTGGCTCGGGTAGTAATCAGGAGATTATAACCCTTGAGGACCTGTTCTTTAATTTATTTCCTAGTTCCTGATAATTCCCAATCAGGTCCTCTTTCCTAGTCTTACCTATGTTATTTGTCCCGACGTAGACCACAACAACTGAATCCTCCCCCTCCCTCTCCAATATCCTTTCAAGCCGGTCAGAGATGTCCCTTACCCTGGCACCGGGCAGGCAACATACCATGCGGGACTCTCGATCCTGCTTACAAAGGATGCTATCAATTCCCGTAATTATAGAATCCCCTACAACTACCACTTGTCTTTTTGCTCCCCCCTCTTGAATGGCCTCCTGTGCCATGGTGCCATGGTCAGCTGGCTCATCCTCCCTACAGCCCTCTTCCTCATCCACACAGGGAGCAAGTACCTCGTACCTGTTGGACAAGGTCAAGAGCTGAGGCTTCTCTGTTCCTGAACACAGGATCCCTCTACCTGCCTCACATGCAGTCACACCCTGCTGACACTGACCACTGACCGAACTTGAGGTACTTAATCTACCGGGTGTGACTGCCTCCTGATACAAAGCATCCAGGTAACCCTTCCCCTCCTGGATATGCCGCAGTGTCCAGAGCTCGGACTCCAGCTCATCAATTCTGAGCCGGAGTTCCTCCAGCAACCAACACTTGCTGCAGATGTGGTCACTGCGGCTCCCAATGGGATCTGTCAGCTCCCACATAATATGGCTACAGCACATCACCTGCCCAGCCATCTCTACTTAGATAATTAATTTATTAATTAGCTTTGCAGTGTTTTTTTTAAATTTGGTGCAGATTTCCTACCAACCAATCAGGTCACAGCTTTCCTGTGATGTCACTTTTTCAGTTTTGGCTTCAGTTACTCTGTGCCCTGAGGTCATCGCTCCGGTGCTCCAGAGTCACCAACCTTCGGCTGCCTTCTTGGATCTTCAGGGCTTCTCCCGAGCCCAATTCACTTAAAGTCTGCTCCCTGAAGCCCTTTTTCTAATTGGAGTCTGTTTTTCAGCTCCTCTCTTTTTCTTAACTGGGACCTGTTTCTGTCCCCCGTCTTTATTCCTTACCTGGGACTTCATCTTGGGACCTCTCCCTGTCTCCCTCCCTTGTCCCTCTCTC
Organism: Carcharodon carcharias; assembly: GCF_017639515.1. Classification (NCBI taxonomy): domain Eukaryota; kingdom Metazoa; phylum Chordata; class Chondrichthyes; order Lamniformes; family Lamnidae; genus Carcharodon; species Carcharodon carcharias. Next base: position 214,450,324 of record NC_054469.1, on the reverse strand, counting down.
TGGGACCCTTCTTGACTCTGGCACTCTACACCCGGTCACCTGACCTGGGTTTTCCCACCCTCCTGTTTTTTTTTTCCACTGTGCCCCTGCCAACACAATATGGCCAGCCTATACCCATCTGCACGTGCACTGCTCCTCATATGTGCAGAAATCCAATGATGTGCACGCATCAGTTTACTTGGCACAGCGCCAACTCATTTTGCTTTCAGTTATTGCAATATGCTCTTAGTTTGTGGATTCAAATGGATCCCGCATATCGCTTAGTCGGCAGATTGCTTGGAATATCTCACTCACAAGCATTTCATTGACACTTGGAGAAAGCGTTATGGTATCTATACGAGGAATGACAGGGCAAATCCAGAATCGTTACTGAATGCCAATGCTTCAACTCACTGTAATGATTTCTGTAGTCTCGCAATTTTTAAGCACCGTGAACATATAATGCTAAACATTCAGTGATCCAAAACATTCAGTCAATTAAGGAAAGAAAGCGATTGCAATGCTGTACTGAACTCACTAACTCTAGTGGTTTTGCAAAGGGGCGGAATCCTGCTTGAAAACGTTTGTTCTGTCACGTCCTCAAATCTCTTCAGTTGAAGGAGGATCAATGAATTAATGATGTTGCAGACTAAATATGATTTTGCAAAGTACTGACAACCACTTTATTTTGATGCATGCTACATAGTTCTTCAAAGTAAATAAGCTGGGTTCAGGTCGTGCATTGCCCCCTGTAAAGGTGGCGGCCACACAGGTAACTGCGCGTGCACGGTGAGCAAATGCAGCCTTTGTTTTCAATGTGCAGGTGCACAGCGCCTGTTATCAGCCTGAAGAACATAAAGATGTCGAACTGCACATGTGCTGGAGGTCCAAAGACTGTCAGGATTTTGAGTTCCCGACTTCCCGTCCCGACAAGTAGGTAAGTACGAGTTTCATAACATGTCCCATTGCCTTCCATTGGATTCAGGCCCATCTATTTCCCCTTCATTTCAATCCATTTCCCCCTCATAGCCATCCATTTCCTTCTTCAAAACTATCCAGGCTTCCTTACATTACTGTCCATTAATCTTCAAAGCTGTCCATTCACCCTTCATTTCTAAGTATTATCTGGTCACTGTTCTCCATTCCCCCCCTTACATGATGTCCAATGGTTCCCTAGTTGTCATCCAGTTCCCTTGTTCCCATTCTCTTACTTTTACCCTAGTGAAGCTGATAATAGACCAGACGTGAGCCCCTCAGTCCTCAGTGCCACCAATGTCAATGCCCACGGCTGCTGTCCACTTCAGGCATGACTTCCTGCCCTTTAAAGAATTCTTGCCAGCCACTTCCAGAATCTGGGGTGATTGCCATTAATGCTTTTGATTAGGATAGGATTCAGTTTTACCCATTCATTGCTGGACTTGTGTAGGAATGGGGAAGAGAAACATCCAGGGAGCTGGTGAGGGAAGTGAGACAAAGGGTAAATGGGAAAGATCATGTGACAGTGCTGATGGAGAGTGTGGTAATCTGAGGTGTTAAGAGAATGTGAGCAGATTGACCATATGGTTGCATTATTCAATTGCTGTGTAGCATGGGCTACATTGTTAATCAGCATGTGCTTCATTTTACATTGGTCTCTTCATCTACATCATCTTGATTACCAACTCACTCATCAGTAGATAGGTGTGCAACTGTGTTCACTGAACAAAGTGATTTGATAGAAGGAACATAACAGAGAGGTTGTGATTCATGCTGCCCTTTTTCATCAAACACTGACCTGACACCCAAAAGGCATTCAACATGGAATACCATCCATTGGCATGTGTGGTTAGTGGATTCTCATCCTGTGGGTGTTCCCTTTTCTTCACTGTGAGCTGTCTTCACCTATCAGCAAAGTTGACCAATGATCATAAACAGCAATAGCCAAGTGTCAGGATGCATACAGTTGCTATGATGGCCCACCCTGGCTGCTAGATGGAGAATACCTTGGACTGGATGGATGCAAAGTATGAGTGCAAAATTTGTTCCAGGAAAAGCAATGGTCCTTCGTGAACAGTGCAGCTTAATGAGCATTTAAACCAAGGTGCCAGTATTCATACCAGGCTGCCAATATTCATACCAGTATACCAGTACGCATAGCAGTGTACCAGTATTCATACCAGGGTGCCAATATTCATACCAGTGTACCAGTATTCGAGGGGACATGAGTTCAAGGTGAGGGGCAGGAGGTTTAGTGGGGATGTGAGGAAAACCTTTTTTACCCAGAGGGTGGTGACGGTCTGGAATGCTCTGCCTGGGAGGGTGGTGGAGGCGGGTTGCCTCACATCCTTTAAAAAGTACCTGGATGAGCACTTGGCACATCATAACATTCAAGGCTATGGGCCAAGTGCTGGTAAATGGGATTAGATAGGTAGTTCAGGTGTTTCTCACGTGTCAGTGCAGACTTGACGGGCCTCTTCTGCACTGTGTGATTCTGTGATCCTGTGATTCTATTCATACCAGGGTGCCAGTATTCATACCAGTGCACCGGTATTCATACCAGTATTCATACCAGGGTGCCAGTATCCATACCAGTGCACCAGTATTCATACCAGGGTGCCAATATTCATGCCAGTGTACTTTCAAAACAGTATGGGGGAGTTCATTGGAAGGATGCTGGATGATTAATACATTGAAATAAAGAATGGTGACTGTGCATTAACTTACCTTGATTGACCTAGTAAGATAATTAAACATCTGACATTTTAAAAAAATAATTCTTGCAACATGGCATTTCCAACAATTTATTAAACAATTTATTGTTTGTCTGAGCTCCCTTGAGCAGGTAGTAGTGAGCCTCCTGCTTGAACCTGTACATCCTGTGATGACAATACACCCACAGTGCTGTTAGGCAATGAATTCCAGGATTTTGATTCTGCAACAATGAAGCAACAGTAATATTTTTCCCAAGTCAGGCGATGTGTAACTCAGAGGGGAACTTCAGGCTGATGGTTTTCCCATACGTTTCCTGCCCTTTTCTTTCTAGGTGGTAGTGTTCAAGGACTTGGGAGGTTAATCCCATAGGTTGTACATGCTGCAGCCACAGTGTGCTAGTGGTGGAGGGAGTGGGCATTTAAGAACATAGATGGGCGGCTGGTCTGCTTTATCATAGAAGGCATCAAACTTCTTGAGTGTTGTTGGAGCTTCACCCATCCAGATAAGTGGGGCATTCCATTACACTCCTTACTTGTGGTGCAGAGAAATTGGATGATCAGGAGGTGAGCCACTTATAGCACAACACCCAGCTTCTGACGTGCTCTAATAGCCACAACATTTGTGTGGCTGATCCAGTGGAGTTTCTGGCCAATGATCATGCAAAGGCTACTGATGAAGGGGATTTCAGTGATGGTAATGCCATTGAATGTTAAGGTGACAATAAAAGCAAAATACTGTGGATGCTGAAAATCTGAAATAAAAACAGAATACTGGGAAAACTCGGCAGGTTTAGCAGCATCTGTGGAGAGAGAGACGGAGTTAATGTTTCGAGTCCGTATGACTTCTACAGAACTGTTAAGCATTCTTCAGAGAATGTTCAGGAGAGGTGATTAGACTCTCTTTTGTTGAAAGTGGTCATTGCTGGCACCTGTGTGGCATAAATGTTACTTACTGGTTAACAGTCCAAATCCGGATGTTTTCCAGGTCTTGCTGCATTCACAATATAAATTATTTTATTATCTGGGGAAATGCGAATGGAACTGAACACTGTGGAAATGCAAATGGAATATCAACTCAGGGCCCCACTTCTGACCTTATGATCGAGGGAAGGTCAGTAACAAAGCAGATGAATATTGGTGGCCATTTGGTCTTTCAAGTCTGCTCTGTGATTCAATAAGGTCACAGCTGATCTTCTAACTCAGCTCGAACTTCCTGCACTATCCCCATGTCCCTTAATTCCCTTAGCAGCCAAAAATATTATTGTCTTGAATATACTCAATGACTGAAGCTCTCTGAAGTAGAATGTTCCAAAGATTCTCAATCCTTTGAGTGAAGAAATTTCTCTGCATCCTAGTCTCAAATGGCTGACCCCCGTGTCCTAGATCCCCGGTCAGTGGTAACATTTCTTAGAATACCCTGTAAAGCCCTGAAAAAATTTATATATTTCAGTTAGATCACCTTTCATTCTCTAAATGATATAAATTCTTCCTTACAATGTGTCCTTAGGCATCCTCTCAGAGAAGCGCCATGAGAGAAGGGTGCAATTGCCCAAGACTCCTAGTGCACATCGATGCAATGTTCTTTGCAAAGACCTTAAGTCTTGCTCCTCTTCTGTTAGGAGAAGGGTGGAGGTGGGTGGCTGGGGGAGGGGGGGTGGAGGGTTGGGTTTGTGGTGAAAGATGGGAGCGCCAGCCAGGAGAGACACAAGTAGTCTTGGACAATTATACCCTTCCCCCACACAGCTAGAACAGCTCTATCTCCTGCTATGAAAGTGACCATTGGCCTGACTTATTTTTGGACCAATACTTTCCACAGGGGATCTGTGAAACGTTAGCCAGAGTCAGTCCCTTCTGTCTTCCAATCCTTCCAAATTTTCCCATGAAAAATTTTAGAGCACTTTGGAGAGATGCTGCGCCGTGGACAGAGCTGGCCCAGAACTGTTTCTGGCAAGAGGCTCTTCAGGTGGGGGCGAGAGATGCCCCAAGTCGATAAAATGCAATGGGGTCAAAGAAAGATTCTCTGCTGCCACCTGTTGCTGCCCCACTGCCTTAACAAAGACACGTCTGTACAGTCTCTCAAAGTCCCTGAACATATCATTGCATCCCTAATACGTGTCCAACTTTTCTGCAACTCCATGTTTGAACCTCACTCAACAAACATTTGTGCTTGCCACTGCACAGGAGTGGCCTCAGTCAAAGAACCAAATGCCATCTTCTGCGCCTGTAATAGGGGTGCACTATCCCTCTTGGGATGGGGTGGGGGTTGGTTGGTGGTGGTGGTCGGTTAGCTCAGTTAGCTAGATGGCTAGATAGTGATGCAGAATGATGCCAATGGCATGGGTTCAATTAGTGTACCAGCAGTGGTAGCTCATGAACCCTGCCTCCTTGTCTTACCCCAGGCTTGTGGAGTAGTGCTCCTCAAGCTATATATAACAATTGCTTTTCTCTAATGGAGAGAGATGCCTTTGTGGATCATGGCTCATTACCATTACTATTCCTTTTCACTTCTCTTCAGCCTTTGACACACCATCCTCCTTCAATACCTCTCTTTCATTGTACAACTGAGTAGAGCTATGTTCACCTAGTTGCACTCTTATCTATCCAGTCATAGCCAGAACATCATCTTCAATGGCTTCTCTTTCTGTTCTCACATCAATATATCTGTTGTTCCCCAAGAAGCTCTCACTGGCTCTGTCCTATTTCTCTTCCACATGAGAATGGCATGATCTGAAGACATGACATTAGATTCCACATATACACTAGTGACACACAGATTTACCTGACTATCACCTCTCTCAACCCCTCCTCTGCCTCTGTGTTGTCACAGAGGTGTCATACCTTGGAGGTGTCATAATTTCCTCCAATTAGACATTGCGAAGATTGAAGCCACTGTCGTCGGCACCGACCACAAACTCCATTCCCTCACCATCTATTCCATACCCCTCCTTGGTTACTGCTCAGCCTTAAGCAAAGTGTTTCCCTCAATATCCTATTTGACCCTGAGTTGTGCTTCCAACCTTATAGTTTCTCTATCACAAGCAAACTGCCCACTTCCACTTCTATAACATCATCTGTCTCTGCCTCTTCCTATCTGCTAGACTATTGCAATGCTCTCCTTGACTGTCTTCCCATATTGCAGCATCCATAAAATTGAGCTCTGCTGCTCGTATTCTAACCTGCACCAAGGCACACTCACCAATTACCCCTGTGCTCATTGTACTACATGACTCCTGGTCCACCAATGACTCAATTTAAAAATTCTCCACTTCATGTTCAAATACCTGCATGACCTCTCTAGTTCTGTAACATTCCTCCAAATCTGGACTCTTGTGCATCCAGCACACCCTTTGCCCCACAGTTGGCAGACAAGTCTTCAGTTGACTTTGGCCCTAAGCTCTGGAATCTCTTCCCTTAACCTTTCCATCTCTGCACTTCCCTCTCCTCCATTAAAACACTCTTTATTACCAGCCTCCTTGGCCAAACTTCGGTCACCTGTCCTGATGTCATCTTCATTAGTTTGGTGCCAATCTTTGACTCATTACACCCCTGTGAAGTGCCTTCTGGGCATTTTCTTATGCTATGGTTCTATTTAAATGAAAGCTGATTATTGTTGTTGAAGATGAGATAATGTAAAAGTAATGAGGTAACTAAGATGTAATGCTATGATGTGTAGATGAATGAAACAAGGGGCAGTTCGATGAAGTATAATTAATGAGAAAACATACAACTGATGAGATAATGTTCAGTTTGATGAAATGATACCTACTTAACTTAATTATAAGTTAATGGTGTCAAGTGCTGTTGAATAAGGCAACATTTAGTTCATAAGCAAATGTGAATTTTAATGAGACAATGTGCAACATAATGAAGTAATGCAATTAATAAGATAATAAATGGCTCAATCAAATAACATATAACTTGAGATAATGTACAATTAATTAAATAACAAGTTAATGTTGTAAGGATAACTGTTAACATACATACTCAAGGTTAATGAGAAAATATACAGTTAGTGAGATTGTGAACAGTTATGAATGGTTAATGAAATATCATAGTGTTAAAGAAATATTGCCAAATGAAATAAATGTAGATGAAGTGTCAAGAAAAAGTTAATCTACAGTTTAATGAGATAAAGTGTGCTTTAATAAGATAACAGTGGAGCACTACTCCAGTACAACACTGAAATATCACCCAAAATTACCTTCTCAAGTCTCTAGATTGGGGTTTAAATCATTCTGACATCCTTCATCCTGTAGTATGTGTTCAAATAGTTCTTCTGAAATAAACTTAGCTTTCAAGTTACTAAATTGGTGGGACAGCAAGGTTTGCAATTAAGGATTAAAATTCAAAAGGGACAATTGATTCAGTGTGCTATAGACAATAAAAGATAGTTCAACATTCTAGTGATTTTTTGTACCTATTTCTACTGTGACAACTCTATCTGAATTCAGCAGGGATGTTTGTGAAGGTAGGGTGGATTCTGCGGTTGAGTGGGATGGGATAGTTCCAATCCTAACTCAGACTATGGGATGTGAAAGACAGTAGACTGCAGAGCATTCTGCCAGGTTAAATGACAGAATGCAAGGAATTAGGCTGTTTAAATGCAGTAAGACATAGGAGAGCATAAGGTGTCTATTGTTACATGAAGACAAGTGGTTTTTATTGAAATAGTTGCAGCTCTGTTTATTTACTTGCTGTGAAATAATGAGGCTTAACGATTTATATCAACTCATATAGCCAAGCATTTGCTTACATTCACACATGCAAACTACACAAAAATCCAGTTCACATTACAAGAGCATGGTATTGTTGGATCCCTTGATTGTGCTATTGTAGATGGATTGGTGGGAAGGCTAATGTAGTACCTATATTTATAAAGGGCAACAAGTAAGAACCGGGGAACCATAGGCCCATTAACTTAACCTCAGTTATTGGGAAATTGTTCGAAGGGATTATCCGAGATGCCCAGTATCTCAGTCAGACTAGGTGTTATCAAAGACTCAGAACGTGGCTTCTAGAAAAGAAAGTCATGACTCACCAACCTAGTTGAATTTTCTGAGGGAGTAACTAAGTTGCTGGATAAAGACAGCTCAGCAATATTGTACATTTGGTCTTTGCCCTTTAGGAAGTGTCGGTGAGATGCCTTCTTGAATGGCTGCAGTCCATGTAAGTGTAGGTAACTCCTGAAAACACGTTGATCCTGAACACAATAAGATATTTATGGCTGTCCTAAATATGCAACCGTTGGATTATCTCACACTGTAAAATGCTCATTTGGGTGTACCTCACACTGTAAAGGGTTTGAATGGATATATCTTGAATTGTAAATGGCTAACATGAGTGATTATCACTGTCTTAAGTGTTTAATTGGATTCATCTCACTGTAAATGGCTGGACTGAAACTATTTTCTTCATTTTCTTCACTCTGTCATTAGTGGCGGTGTTTTCAGTTGCCTAGTCCTTAACTCTGGAATTTCCTTTCTATATCGCTATGTTTTTTACCTCTGTCTCTTCCTTAAAACCTACCTCTTTGACAAAGCTTTTTGTCACCTATCCTAATAATTGCTTTTGTGGTTTGTGCCAAATTTTGATTAAAAATGCATTTGAGAAAGACCTTGGGACATTAAAGGTGCTATATAAATACATGCTGTTGCTGTTAATTGTGCTATGAAAATGCAAGTTGCTCTTGTTGTTATTGCACATTGTAGATGCTTGGATTGGGTTCATCTCAAAATAAATGATGGGATTGGATCTCTCCCACACTAAATGTTTCTATTCAATCTATCTCACACAAAATGAATTGATTGGATTAATCTCATGGTGTAAATGGCTGAATTGAATCTCACTCTATAAATGACTGGTTCTATTTTGCAATGGCTTATGAACAAATTAAAGATAACTTGTGCAAAATGTAGAAGCATTGGAATACTCATTTGAACTACTCAGATGATGACTTCTGTGTCTGTATTTGGGTTGCTTATAGATCCCTTTGTAAGGAAAATGTTTACTCGCTATCTTGGTTAAATGTTTCCTGAACCTTGTACCCGCAAAAGCATAAAAGAAGGGGTTGAGACAGCAGTGGCAGTAAGCGATGCTCCGGGAAATGTAAAACGCGTAGGTCAGATGGTTATTCATCTCACAGGTTAAGAACTCTGGGACTTGGAGTTCGACCAAAGAGAACAGGAAGATGACTACATTGTAAGGCGCCCAACACAGAAAGAACACCACCACAATACACAAGATAACTTTCACTGTTTTGTGTTTCTTCCTCGCTTTACACCTAATGACCGTGTTGAGAATTCTACAGTAACAGAACACAATAACAGCAAAGGGGAATAAGAAGAATAAGAGATTTTGCTGATAATACCCTAACAGTGACCATATATGCGCACTCTCGGGTGGGTACCTACTTACACAGGAGAAGCTTTCTTCCCAGTTAACTTCAATATCAGAGAAGATCATCTCAGGGATTGTAACTGAGATGCTAACTCCCCAAACAACTAAGCTAGCTGTTACAGCATGAGAGATCTTTCTGATTCTGAAAGAAAACACAGGATGGACTACTGTGAAGTATCGGTCGACAGTCATCAATGTCAACAGCATGATCCCACTGTAGTAGGCAATGAAAAAAATTGCACTCATTATTTTGCACATGGCCTTGCCAAAGATCCATCCAGATGTATGATCCACAGCCCAGAACGGGAGAGAGAAGGCAAAAAGCAAATCAGAGGCGACGAGATTCAGGATAAAGATGTCTGTTACACAGCTCAGCTTCTCATATCTCACCAGGACCCACAGAACCAGAGCATTCCCAACCAGGCTAAGAATGAAGGATATGCTGTACCAGACTGGCGTAAACTTGGCTCCAAATAAGTTGGTCTCATGATTCTCACACAAGTAAACAAGGTCATGATCAGTTTCATTATAATCATAGTAGTCAGTAAACAACTCAGGTTCTGCAGTCGACATAGTTGGACTCTTTAGACACAGCCTTGTGTAACCATTCCTGGATGAGAACAGAAAATAAATCTCTTAACTTCTTTGCGAAACATTTTTATAATGGTTATTAAAATCGAATATAGCTTCTAAACATGGCACAAACGTTCTTAAGTACCTTCCCTTATAAAATCTATGGAAAACATTGTTAAGTATCTTCCCTTCTAAAGAACTCACCGAAACTTTTGGAAATCATTGGTTAATATCTTGCATTCTAATGATGATGTACAAACCTTGTCAAGTAAGGTTAATCAGCAAGTGATTAGGAAGGCAAATGCAATGTCATTTATTGCAAGAGGAATGGAATATAAAAGTAGGCAAGTTTTATTGCAGCTGTACAGGGCCTTGGTGAGACCACATCTGGGGCAGGATTTTCCAGTCAGTGTGCGGGGGCAGGCCTGACTTGCTGACACGTAAACTGATGGGCGATGACGTCGGGCATGTGTCCCGATGTCATCGCGCTGTCTCACGATGTTGGTGGGCAGGCAAAAAGGCCAAACGGCCTTCACGTTTTTTTAGGAAACCTTATCCACGAGCGGGATGAGGGTTTCCTCAAGCCTTTATTAATAAAATGAAAAACTTTTCCTAACTATAAAAATATGCCCCATCTCATGTGACACAGTCGCATGAGGGGACATGTTTAAACACATTTTTAATCCATGTATTTAATGATCTTTATAGCAATTCAATCTCCCTGAGGCAGCTCCGTGCCTCAGGGAGATTGCTGCGCTCTTTTGCACGCATGCGTGAAAGATCACTGGCCCCGACTCTCCCTCCTCCCCCCGCCCGCACAGGTAGCGCTGAGCTTAATTGGCCAGCCCATGTAAAATGGCAGTGCGGAGCTGATCGCCACCCGCGATCAGCTCTGTGACTACCCCCGCCCACTCCCACCAAGCCCGCCCGCCGCCTGAAAAATTCAGGCCCTGGTATATTGTGCACTGTATTGGTCTCCTTATTTGAAAAAGGATATAATTGTGTTAGAAACAGTTTAGAGAAGGTCCACTCATCTCATTCCTGGGATGAAGGGCTTATCTTATGAAAAAAGGCTGAACAGGTTAGGTCTGTACACATTGGAGTTTGGAAGAATGAAAGGTGATCATACTGAAACATATAAGATTTTGAGGGCACTGGATAGGGTAGATCGCTGGAGGCTGTTTCCTCTTGTGGGGAAACTAGAACTCAGGAGCCTAGATTAAGAGTATGAGGCTTCCCCTTTGAGATATAGATGAGGAGAAATTTTTCCTCTGAGAGGGTCATTAGAATGTGGAATTCCCTTCGCTAGAAGGTAGTGGAGTCTGGGTCTTTAAATTTGTTCAAAGCTGATTTAGATAGATTTTTGCTAGACAAGGGAGTCAAGGGTTATGGGGGCAGACAGAAAAGTGGAGCTGAAACCATAACCAGATCAGCCATGATCCTGTTGAATGGTGGAGCAGATTCGAAGGGTCAAATGGCCTACCCCTGCTTCTAAGTCCTTTGTTTCTAAGTACCTTCCCTTATAAAGTACACAGAAATTCCATGCAAAGTATCTCCTCTTCTGAAGTGTACTAACAAACCTTGTCAAATACAAACCTTAGCAAATACAATTTCTTGCTGATTGCCTTCCCTTCTGCAACAGTACAAAACAATTTGACAGTTTTTGAGTGTATACTTTCAAGGGAAGAGACTTCACAATGTTTGTTTGCATATTTTTGAATGATATTAACTTGACAAGGGTTGCAAGAATGGTTTAGAAGGGAAGAAACTGCAGATCCCTTTCAATAGCATTTGAAGTGGCCATCTTAAAACTTCTACTGCCCATGGTTTGTGGGCCAGAGCTGCAACCAATAACAAATTATCAATGTCAAGGGGTAAGGTGAAGAAATCACACCTGTGATGTTCTGCGACCCTGATTTGCAGGTGCTTATGAGCTCCCGTCTGTTTCAAGTGGAATTTCTAGCGCCTAAGGATTATCCCTCTAGGAATATCACTGGAGTTCTATAACCAGTATAAACTCAACAAAGGAAACTGACTGTGCATTTTCCTTCCTCGTCTTTCTCAGCTTCTCAGTAACTGCTGGCATGGACAACCTCTCCAAACTCCTCCAATGGCTCTTCTCTGTTGTCTTGCTGAGTTGAACTGCCCTCACCTGGTGGCACTCCGTTATCCAGTCCTAAGCAGAGAATCTCCTGCAATCGCTCTTCTTGCAAGCTCTACATCAATAGTTCTGAGGACCCCCAAGACTATCCTTAGCCCCCACTTATTGTGTTCTTCTGTTTAGCACAAACGTACCAATCTTACAACAAGGATTGGTAGAGCAATAATGTGCGTTCTTTATTTGAAGATAAGACTATACATATAGTATGGTAACTGGGTGGCTATATAGAAGATCTGCTTATCTGTTCTGTCTACAGAATACATGGGGTTATGCCTCACACCCTGTCTTGATATGGATAGCAATGGACAGCAATTTTAGGTATGCCCCCTTGAAGTTACATTACAACGTCCTTACTTCCTATCAATAAGCTGCCCCTTGGGAACATCATCTGAATGATACTCAGCTTTCCCTCACCACCACCTCTCTCGACATCTCCGCTGACTTGGTATTGTTAGCCTGCCTTTCGGACATTCAGTCCTGGACAAGCTGAATTTCCTCCAATTAACTATTGGGAAGGCTGAAGCCATTGTTCTTGGCTTCCATCACAACTCCATTCCCTTGCCCTGGATCCTATGACCCTGATAAGCCATTCTCTCAGGCACAATCTTAGCATTCTATTTGATCCTCAGTTCACTTTCTGATGCCATCACGAAGACTGCAAGCTCAATTTCACCAATATTTCTGTCATTCCCTCAACCCATCTGCTGCTGAAACGTCAATCATGCTTTTGTACCTACAGGCTCGACTATTCCAAGGCTGGACTGGCCGTGGTTCCTAACATCCAACCTTCAAACTTGAGCTCATCTAAAACTCTGGTGCCCATATCCGAATCCAAGTCAACTTCGCTCACCCCATCCCCCTGTGCAAAACTTATTGAGTATATTCTCTACTAAAGTGCACTTTTGAACCATTTTAAGCATACTTCCTTCAAAACTACATTCTGAAAACCTGTCAAAAATATTCCCTTCTAACGCACAAAAAATATTTTCATTTCCTTTCTTTCTAAGGAACTACCAAGAGAGAATCTAACCATCGCCCTTTGACATTCACTGGCATTACCATCGCTGAATCCCCCACTATCAACATCCTGGAGGTTACCATTGCCCAGAAACTGAACTGGACTAGCTATATAAATACTGTGGCTACAAGCGCAGGTCAGAGGTTGGAAATTCTGGAGCGAGTAACTCACCTCCTGAGTCCCCAACGCCTGTCCACCATCTACAAGGTACAAGTTAGGAGTGTGATGGAAACTCCCCACTTGCCTGGATGAGTGCAGCTCCAACAACACTCAAGACGCGTGACACCGTCCAGGACAGAGCAGCCCGCTTGATTGGCACCTCATCCACAAACATTCACTCCCTCCACCACCGACACACAGTGGCAGCAGCGTGTACCATCTACAAGATGCACTGCAGGACCTCACCAAGCCCCCTTAGGCAGCATCTTCCAAACCTACAACCTCTACCGTCTAGAAGGATAAGGGCAGCTGACACATGGAAACACCACTACCTGGAAGTTCCCCTCCAAGCCACTGGCCATCTTGACTTGGAAATATGTCGCCGTTCCTTCACTGTCACTGGGTGAAAATCCTGGAACTCCCTCCCTAACAACACTGTGGGTGCACCTACACCACAGGGACCGCAGTGCTTCAAGAAGGCAGCTCACCACTTCCTTCTCAAGGGTGATTAGGGATGGGCAATAAATGCTGGCCTAGTCAGCAATGCCCACATCTTATAAATGAATAAACAAAAATCTTTGCACAATTATCTTCCCTTCTGAAGTCTAGGTACAAATCTTGGAGAGGATGGAAAGGATATTTAGCCGAATGATGGAAGCAATTATGTGGAGACTCGAGAAGCTGGGATTAATTAATTAATTAAGAGCTATCTATTGAGGTGTTTAAAGTTATGAGGGGTATTGATGGAGCAAAAAGGGAGAAACTGTTTCCATTGACAAATAACCAGAGGATACAGATTTAAAGGTTTGATAGGGTAGACATAGAGAAAAAAGTTTCCACTTGTAAGGGTGTCCGGAACTAAGGGCCATAAGTAAAAGCTCATCACTAATAAATCTAACTGAAGATTCAGGAGGAACTTGTTTACCCAGAGAATGGTTAGGATGTGGAAACTCGCTACCACATGGAGAGGCCAAGACAAATAGCAAATGCATTTTAGGGAACGCTAGAAACACATGAGGGAGGAAGAATAGAAGATTTTGCTGATAGGTTTAGGTGAAGAAGGGTGGGAGGAGGCTCATGTGAAGCTTAAAAACTGGCATAGACATTTTAAGCCAAATGGCTGGTTTCTGTGCCATGGAATTTAATTGGTAAACGAGCCTAAGGGAGATGAGGACAATTTTGCTTTGCACATATGGATCCAAAACATGTTAATGAGATCCTATGGCAGGATCGCTGCTTTCAGCCTTGCTGGATTTTTGGCCATTTTCAACTTCCACACTGTATCCACCCCCTAAATATTGGGACCTATGATTCTACGTAATCTCCATTATAAAGTACAAACCTTGTTGAGTAACACCTCTTCAGTAATGCTGAAACTGCTGTAGTCCAAAGGTTTTTCGTATGTATGTTCGTATGTACTTACCTTTCATTTTACACTCATTCAGCCAAATCTACCCTTCCACTGTGGAATCAGGAAGTGAGCAGCGTTTTTTAAACAGATGGACAAGTTTTAGCTAGACTTAGATTAATTTTTATGAAAAAAGCAAAAGAAAATCATTTACCCTTACCTGTTTTATTTATATTTAAACTTATGTGCATTAATATTTGGATGATAAAAAATTGATGCCTCCTTGTAATATGAACATTACCAGCAGAAAGTTAAGCCAAATCATCCTCATATCATAGACCTTCAGTTGAAAATAATTACTTTGTCTTCTTTAAAATATACACTCATGTCTTCAAAGTGCTCAAGAATGATCCCTTCCAAAGCACACACACACAACAGTAGTCCTTCCTACAGTACGTTTGAAAGCCTTTTCAAGCACTTACGCTTCAGAACTTGCCATTTTTCTAACATATACTAACAATCCTTGCCAAGTACCTTCCTTCTATAATATACTCATAAATCACATCAAACACCTTCTTGTCTAAGATCCACACATGGGCATGCGCCTGACCCGAGCGGATGTGAAATAGCGCAAGATGCTGTCAGGCAAGCGTCCTGACACAATCCCGCAGGTGAGGGGACCTTCAGGTTGGTGGGTGCGCGTGTGTACCGGAGCTGCATCCACCAACAATTAAAGGGCCATTTAAGGCCATTAAAAAGGCAGTTGATCCCGATTATGTGTTGTCCATACGATTTAGTGCTTGTCACATGGGTAAAACGGACAGGTGGGCAGCCCACTTTTAATGAAACCTCATCCAAGGGTGGGATGAAATGTCCGGGGTGAAATATAATGAAAAATAGATACCTGGGGACTGATGTTTTTTGAGTTCTGCTGCCTGGTGCTTGAATGTGCTGCATGGACACAGTTTGCTGCATTTTGTTTCCTCTCATTTAATCTGCCCGGGTCTGTCGGCCCCTGAGGCATCTCCGCAGCAACTCTCTGCCTTCAGGGAGCTTGCTAGAAGCGCCCACCTGCACCCTCACTCCTGTCTGCGCCCACTCTCTTCCAGATCCCTTCAGCAGCGCTGAGGCTTTCTCAGCCCGCGTTTTATGTTGGCCGGCCGTTAATTGGCCAGCCAGCGTGAAATTGTGTTCGGGGGCTGATCGCAGACGGAAGCGGATTTCACCTTCACTTCCGGGCCCACTGATCGTGCCCGCTTGACAAGTATAAGATTCAGGCCATGAACTTTACCAAGCATCATCACTTCCAAAGTACACAAATATTCTCAAATGTCTTCCCTTCAAAAATACTATGAAAGAGCACTAGGTCAGCACCTTCAATTCTAAAGTACATTTCCAAACCTTGCTAAGTACCTTCTGATTTAAAACACAAACACAGTCCTTGTGCAGAAATCTCTAAACTATTTATTAATTATTGTGCCTTCTTGAGTATGCATAAGAACTTTGTTGAATAGCTTTCTTTCCAAAGCACATAAAAAACCCTTTAATGTATACAAATAAGTACACATATAAACTTTCCCCTGTCCCTAAAGTTGTGAAATACATGTAGATGTATAAACCTTGCCAAGTAAATTACACAGACCTGGTCAAAATGGCCAGCTGGTTTCCTTTGTAAAATGCATCAATACTCCTTACTTTCTTTCTCAATGAGTATAAGAAGTATTGCCAAGGACTTTCCCTTCTAAAGTACTTCTAACATAGAGACACAAACTTTGTAAAGTATCTTACTTTCTAAAGGATAAATATGAATACTATGAAATATCTTAACCTCCTAGCCTAGTACCTTTTCTTTTGAAATACATATATAACCTCTGGCATGTATCATCCTATTTAAAATGCACCCACAAACATTAACAACTATATTCCTTTCTAAGATCTATGTGCAAGCCTTATCCAGTACCTTCTATTATAGCATACACAGATAAACTTTAAGTTTCCTCACTTCTACTTGTCCAATAGCTTTGCTGTTTAACAATGAAACTTTATCAAATACCTTGATTTCTAAATTACAGATGGTCAAATGTCTTCCCGTCTAAAACGCAAACTTTGTCATGGATCTTCTCTTCTATAACACTGAAATTTTCAATGTGAAACTTGCAAGCCTTTCATTCTTCTTAGCTCAGCATGACTTATCCCTCATTGTGGAATCAGGAAATGACTAATATTCTGTTCAATAGAACAAAACATTAAAGAGCAACCGATGCCTTTGATGCCGATGTATCCAAAGAAACACAAACAGATTTATTTTTCCTTGCTTTATCTGCATATAAAGTAACTTGCAACAATATTTATGATATACACTAGCAACAGAAAATGGTGCTGCATCTTCCTTATGTCGTACTTTGAATGCATAAGATTATCGTCAAATCTTCCGTGTAAACAGTGCTAATAGAAAATGGCACCTTCTGCCTCTGGCAGTATGGACACTGATGGCATCAAATGCTGCCATTGCATCCTTATAATCAGGGCCATCTCTAGGGTGGGTGCAAATCACACTGTAACATTTTTAGACAAGTTTCCTTTGATGGCTGGGCCCCTGACCGTGAGCGTGAGAAGGAGCACCAGCAGCGTCCAAACTATTGAACGCTCAGTTACAAGGACATAATGCACTATTCACTGGGGTAACTGTGCCGCATGTAAAACTGCAACTCGCTTCCAAGGCTGAACATAACTGTTGGCTCTCCTTTGGTTAAGAGAAATCCGTGATCTCTGTGGGATTCTGTTTTATAACATTTTTGCTAACACACCCCAACAGCCTAACTGGAGGAAAAAGCCGGAACTTCCCAGCCTGTCATGCCGGCAGGACCTTCTGGTTCCCTCGATGTGAATGGAGGTTTGAATGGCTCGATGGCCCCACCTTGGACGAACCCGCCGGGGTGGGGGTGGGGCTAGGGCGGAAAATTCCGGTCTTTCAACTTCTTTTTAAAAAAACGATAAATGCGATGCGCTAAATAATTTGACTTTTTTTAAAATAAAAAAATTACTGTCCATCTTTCAACGTTAAGCAAACGTTAGTGGCCGATGCGTACTGGAAGAAAAGTAAAATAAGAAGCAGAGGGTTTAAACCGCCCACGATCAAAAATTAACGCAGCAAGTGAGTGACTTACCCCACAGGTCGGACGCAACGCGCTATTTTCCGGCTTTCGTGGTGTTGACCGGTTTGGAACAGTTCACCTTGCCCCTCTGCGGCGAATGAGAGTTGCGGTAAAACCCTCTTCACCGCTGCTGCCAAGGTCAGTGTTGTCATCTCCAGGGGTGACGGACGGTGCTGAATCCGCACCGTGTTTTAGAGAGGGGGGGGTGGCTGCTTTGCTTGTTTGTTTATATCCACGAGTAAACACTCATTTTGAGCTTAGTGTGTGAGAGACAGCGGATCAGCTGTTATGTGCTACGGGCGGTATTACACTTGACACCGTGATGTCGAAGTGCGGGACCCCCTCAAACACAGGGCCCGGGGCGGTCACCCTGATTGGCCATACCCGAGGGACAGCTCTGTTTATAATAAACAGTGATTGCAGAAATTGGAACCAAAATCGTAACTTACACAGAGGGCAGAACCTTCCGGTCCCGCCAGCAGTGGGAAGCAGGGCAGGCGGGGAACTTCATTTGGCTGAGGCCAACAACCGGTTTCCCGATTGTGGGATGAGCTGTGAGAATTTTGCTTTCGGGGCTGTAAAGGTGGGTGGAGCGTCCCGGTGAACAATGTCGGGAAGCCCTTTTGCATGCATTAGCATGTCTTGCATGCTCATTAAAAGGCCACTTCTTAGTAATTAAGTTCCCCACCAGCAGGAAATACAATGCTCACTTTTACAGCTGTATATAAGTGGTGTGCACCTGGTGACATTCACTTCTCCCATGGCTTTAAGATCAGTAGACACTGCTCCACTTGGATGCATAAGTAATGAGCTGAACAGTGCAATATATCGCGTGTGTTCAGCTGTCCCACTTCCCCCTCCCCCCCCCCACCTTCAGCGCCCACTACTGAACTTGGACTTCAGAGCAGAGGATTTTGCCCAGAGTGTGGAAAATTATTTTGTGTCTTCTAATACAATGAGGGCAGAAAGGCAATGAAAGGAATGAATAGCAACAAAGAAGAGTCTTTTTATTCATTCATGGGATGTGGGCATCGCTGGCAAGGCCACTATTTATTGCCCAGTCGTAACTGCCCTTGAGGAGGCGGTGGTGAGCTGTCTTCTTAAACTGCTGCATTCCATGTGGTGTAGATGCACTCGGCGCTGTCTGGGAGAGAGGTCCAGGATTTTGACCCAGTGACAGTGAAGGAACGGTGATATATTCCAAGTCAGAATGGTGAGTGACTTGGAGGGGAACTTCCAGGTGTTGGTGTTCCCATCTATCTGCTGCCCTTGTCCTTCCAGATGGAAGTGGTCATGGGCTTGGAAGCTGCTGCCTAAGGAGCTTTGGTGAATTCCTGCAGTGCATCTTGTAGATGGTGTACACCGCTGCTACTGTGCGTCAGTGGTGGAGGGAGTGAATGTTTGCGGAAGGGGTGCCAATCAAGCGAGCTACTTTGTCCTGGATGGTGCCATGTTTCTTCAGTGTTGTTAGAGCTGCACTCATCCAGGAAAATGGGGTGTATTCCATATATAGCAATTCAAGAGTGAATAGTAGAAATGATAATGAAGGCAGTAATGGTTGACAATTAATATGGAAAATATGGAAAGAGGGAAGAGGGAAATAGTTGCCAATAAAACAGACAAATAGGGATATGAATGATAAGTAAATGGAGAAATTGATGGCAATGTAAAAATGGGGAAATTTGTGGCAGTAAAAGGGGGAAATAGATGGAAATCAAAGGAGAGAGATGCACGGAGCAAAAGCTGGAAATGGTGTTTTGTGGAGAAGAAGGGAGATTCTGGGAGTGGTGCTTTGGGGTGGAGTGGAAATGAGAGGGGCGACAATTGGAGAAAGAACACGAGTGGGTTAGTGGTTAACCTCAATATGAACTTTGGAAGGAGAAGGGAGGATTACCCATTTAAACTGAATGAATTGCAGATGTTTACCAGTTTAACTAGATTGGAGGTTGAGAAGAGGGCTAGATTGAGATGCAGAATGGTGCAAATATAAAATGGGAGGTTTGGAGGAGCAAACATAGGGATTGGATGGGGTGCAGTATCTCAGTGAGTCCAAAGAACTATAAAAAAAATTATGTCACAGAAGGAGGCCATTTGCCCCATTGCGCCAATGCCCTGCAAAAGAGGACAGCCACCCAGTGCCGCAAGAGGATGAATGAACTCTTCCGTTCTGCCAGGGTAAGTCACTCTTCTCACCACTCTCAACTCACACACTCACAAACCCATCACACACCCACAGGGCCCTCACTCACTACCAGTTCAAGGGACATCACCATTCACTCTATCACAATCATTATCATTGTCCTCATCCCGTCCATGGGACTACTCACCACTCACACATGCCAGGCACACTTATCATCTGGCCTGGCAGGTGTCTTGTATTCATGCAGGGCAAGCTGGGACACAACAACAGGGAATGGTCACAGACTGTTGGAGGAATGCCTGAAATCAAGGTCCTCAAGGACTTTGAAAACAGAGCCATCCAGCTGGCCGGCGACGATCCAGACCAATCCTGTGCTGAGGGTGAGGTCAGCGTTGCTCTACCAAGTGAGGATCCAACAGTGCAACGTCCATCAGACAACCATGCTGTGAGTGATGTGTCCTGTTTCACAGGCCACTGCCATTCACTAATTCTCTGTCCTTGCTTTTGCAGGCACATCTGGGAAACAGCCGACAGAGTCCATGACCCAGGCCTCCAATCAAGCCCGGAAGACACATCGGAAGAGGAATCCGTAGGCATCCTCATTGAAGACCCATCACAGCACTCACCCACACCCTCCACCAGCGCAGAGACACACACCCCAGTGGGACCTAGCTTTAGAGTAGCCTCAGGATCACAATCTGGTGAGCACATTGCACTGTCTGATCCACAGCAGGTAGCAGCAGTGACTTCCCAGGTTTTAGCACTCAGAGAACTGCTGGAGGCCAGAAATCCGCTGAGTCCGAGTCAGATGACGAACTTCTGGACCCGGTCATACCTCAGTTGCTGGAGCTGTAAAGGCAAGCTCGGGAACATCAGGAAGGGATTTCGGCTGCACTTCTCAGATTTCAACATTGGTAGGATGGTGGCCGCCATGGAGACCTTGGTCCAGGGCATTTGTCCTGCACTGCTGTGTGGGCTGAACTCCATCGCTGACACAGTAGTTGGTCTCCAGCAGTATCAATGCAAGTGGGGTGCAGGGCAGCTCGATCTCACTCCAGCTTCCCCTTCTCCCCAAGGAGTCAGCCAGGTGCCCTTGGGCAACCATAGGGAGGAGGATCAGCAGGTGCACACCCCAGGTCATCCACCTGGATGACTCCGGGAGTTTCCAGCCCATCCAAATCCCCTCTGCCTGTGACTCCAGCTCCACAGGCTGAGGAGTCTGCCACTGCCACACAGCAGGATCCCGAAAGCAAGCCGGGGCCCTCCAAGTCTTGGCCCTCCAGCGGATGCCCGCTAAGGTCATCACAGACAGGGCATTGCAGTAAGCAGGCTGCTTCCACCTCCGCTGTGGATGTTGAGGGAGCATCCAGATGTAGCAGCAGGGTTAGGAAGGTGTAGCTGCACAGCCTGGATGTTAATCACTTGTACATAATGTTCACTATTGTAAATAAACTTCCAAGAATGTCCCCCTGCCTGTGGCTCCTTGTTCTGATGAGCATTCTTCACGTCACTCAGATGTGAAACCTTTCTGCACAAGATAAAGGCAGGGGTCTCAGTCCAGGGCCTATTCCCTGTGCCTTGTGAAACCTTCAGACCAAAATGATAGTCCATTTGCTTCACACTCCCTGGACACATTACTGATGCCTGCACCTCGACAGTGCTGGTCATTGCTGCTAGAAAGTAGTGGGCAGGTGCCACAGAGTTCTCTCATTCTCTCTGTCCGCTCTCAGCACCTTTAAGGTGGGGCTGGCCTCCATCTTTTCAGCATCTGTGTCCAGTGACATTGTGCTCCTGAAGGGGTCAGGTGCTGAAGGCTGACAAAGGATCAGATGCATTTAAAGTTTCATGACTGCGTCTCTATGATATGGCCCTGATCACAGTGCAAGCGAGCTTCCCTCAGCCAGATAGGAGTCAGACATTCTCAGAGGCTGTGTGAAGATCGATGGAGTATCCGCACTGCATGTCATCATCATCCTCCGGGATTCGAATGACTGTTAGAGCCTCCACCGTGTCCCCATGACAAGGAGCCTTATCACAGAGGGTATGTGCACTGCCATCAGCCAGATTGGAGTCAAACATTCACACATATAATGTGGGGATCTATGGTGTCTCCTCACTGCATTTCATCATCATTCCCCACAAATCTAGCAGCTATGAGAGCCTCCCGAGCACGCTTGGCTTGTCTGGCCAGTGAGGTGGCCTCCTCACCCTCATTCCCATTGACGTCCTCCACATCAGAGGGGACATCCAGCTCCTCCATCTCCTCCTCAGCCAGCTCCTCTCCCTGTTGCAGCGCCAGGTTGTAAAAGGTGCAGCAGATGATGACGATGTGTGACACCCTCTGTGGCCTATTTTGCAGGGCTCCACCAGACTGGTCCAGGCACCGGAACCTCATTTTCACCAACCCGATGGTTTGCTCCACCAAGTTGTGAGTTGCAGCATGAGCCTCATTATAGCGTCGCTCTGCTGCAGTCTGAGACCTCTGCATGGGTGTCATCAGCCACGGCCTCCTGTGGGAACCTGAGATCTGGGCAAATCCCAGTGCTCTTTTGTCCTGGCTTTCCTGGTCCCGGGCGAAATGCACAAAGTTGTGTGCCTTCATGAAGATGGCATCTATGACCTCATGGATGCATTTGTGGGTGGCGGCTTGTGAAATCCCATAGAGATCACCTGTGGAGCCTTGAAAGGAGCCACTGGCGTAAAAACTGAGCGCCGCAGTCACTTTCATGGCCACTGGCAGTGGATGCCCTCCATGTTCCCGTGGCACCAAATCCTGCAGTAGCTGGCAGATGTGACCGACTGGTTCCCGGACATGCATTGTCTTCAGCGACACTGGTTCTCAGTGATCCGCAGGAATGAAAGGCGGCGTCTATAGACCCTGGGTCTAGCTAATCACCAACCAGCGACGGCTCACTGTGGCTCTTCAGCCATGTGTGCGGGTACCCCAGCTGCCCCTTCTTCCTGAGGTTGCTGCTCCCCCCTATGCCCAGCCAGGCACCTACGTCGCTCTCATCTCCTTTGTCTCTGCTCTCTGTACGCCACAAGGCATACAGCTAGGTCACCAGAGTTTAGTGCGCTGCATAGCCCCAAAGATCTCACCACCTGCAGCAGATTCTCATTCACTCCCACACACCCAGTTCAGGTCGTAGCAGTCAGGCTGAATCTAAGTTAGTGAGGATGTGGTGCCAGCTGATTCAGAAAGCCTGGGGTAACTAGAGGAGCGCAGAATGGGTGGGAATGTGCCATCTGATCCCAGTGGAGGCTGGGGAAAAGACAGCTGATGGCTTCAGAGTTGTGAGAACCCAAGACTTACAAAAAGAAAGATGCTCGATAAACATCTCAACTAGTGCTCTGAACATTTTCTAAGGTCGGTGTTAAAGCAATTGGCAGTCATCTGGAGTCTACAACAAGCATTTGCAGTAGCATCAGGGTAGCTTTTCCTTCATTGCAGGCATCATGGGCTGAAGCTTACTGGGGAGTGAAAGGAGAAAGCCACTCTGTTTAGGCTGGCACAAGGTCTCAGAGATGCATCTTCCTGGTGGTGGCCAATTAAGACCCTATGAAGGATGACAACCCACCTCTAAGAGTTGTTGGCCCAATCTGAGGGCCTGCAGCTCAGCAACTTCACCAGCAGCACCACCACTAAGGAGTCTGGTGAAGCCGGGGTCACCAGATTTCACTGGACAGTCTCCTCAAGCTCCTTTGACAGCACCTTCCATACCCATGACTTCTACCACATAGAAGGAAAAGGGAAGCAGTCACATGGGAACACCACCACCTGTAAGTTTCTCTTCAAGCCACACACCATCCTGTCTTGGAAATATATCGCTGTTCCTTCACTGTCACTGGGTCAAAACCCTTCTTATCAGCACTGTGGGTGTACCTACACCACAGGGACTGCAGCAGTTCAAGAAGACAGCTCACCACCACCTACTCAAGAGCAATTAGGGGTGGGCAATAAATGCTGGCCTAGCCAGTGACACCCATATCTGGTGGAAAAAAAACAACTCATATAGAATCATGAACCATGCAAGTTAGATTTGGTTTTGTCTCAAAAAGCTACCCATTGGCATAATTTTCTATCTTGGAGAGCTCAGTAAGAACCAAATTTCAAAGGATGAATTCTGCAGGACAACATCTATGCATTGGTGTGAAGGGTGTTTTGTTATGTTGTCACATAGGTTTCTAAATTCAGGGTGTGGAAGTCCTTCTCATTGAGGACTTTGAGGGGATTCAGTGTAGGGACTCATAAATCTCATGAGTGCATTGATTTCACTTTGGACCTTAGGGAAACAGCAACCTACGCACCTGAACAGACCCCATCTCACTTTTGATCCTATCTCATTGCTGCCTTGCCGTGATGCCAAATTTGGGATAAATGTTCCAACTCCCATGAAGAATGTGTTAGTCACTTGGTAGATGAATTTTTATATACAACTCTGGCTGATATTACACAGATCCTCCGTAGCTGTGAAAAATAACCTTGCTGCATAAAATTGAAGAGCGGGCAACAGCTTCATAACCATAGACAGAGCAGTTCAGGGAGATACCTGGAGCTGCAGATACTTATACAGGAGGTGGCAAAGCTTCACTCATAATAACTATTGCCTCACCAAGAAGTGGCAGACCTGTCTTCCCTGTATATTCAGGAAGGGGGGTAATATTCGGTAGGGTTTGTCCCCCGCTCTCCTTTGCTTCACACTCTTCTCCTCCTCGCCTTCCAGTATAATAGCAGACAATCATACGTACATAGGACTGAATGAAAACCTCCCACAGTCAGAAGAAGATGTGGAAAGAATGTCTGAGGAATCACTGAAAAAAGTCATCCCCAGATGTAGTAATCGCTATTCAAAAAATTAAACACTCTTCCGGCTCAAAGCTCCTCCCTTCACTGGTTTGAGCTGCGCCTGGCAACATAGCATGCATAGAGATATGTTAGAATGAGATAATTAAATGTATAAAACTAAGAAATTGAGGGCTGCAGGACCATAGGGACTCACTGAGCAGATCATGGAGCAGGAAAATCAGCCCAAAATGGCTTTTGCCTCAATTTTCTTCCCAGGCAAAAATTGCCTCGATTGTACATCATAGAAATGACATAAATGGAGTGGAAATTTGGGGCCCATTTTGTTCCCTTTAGCACAAATGAAGGAATATTAATTATACCTGCAGTTTAGTTACAAAGCCCACTTTAGTAGTTTCGGGGTGCTCGGGCCATTCTTGAATTGCCAGCTTTCTGAGGGTTCGTTGAGCAATTGCGAAGCAGCTTGTCAGTTTGTGCTGGATTCCAAATGTATTCCACATGTAAAAACAGAAAGAGCAGAAGTCGTGTTCAATTGGCAGGAAGAATGAAGCAAGGTAATTTCTTTCCCCAACATACGCAGTCGACAGATTTGATTGAATTTTTTGAGGAGGTGACCAGGTGTGTAGGTGAGGGTAGTGCAGTTGATATAGTTTATATGGATTTCAGCAAAGCCTTTGACAAGGTCCCACATGGGAGACTTATAAAGAAGGCAAATGCACATGGGATACAGGGTAATTTGATAACGTGGATTCAAAATGGGCTTAGTTGTAAGAGGCAGAGGATGATGAGAGAAGGATGCTTTAGTGACTGGAAGCCAGTGTCCAGTGGCATACCACAGGGATCTGTGCTCGGTCCGCTATTATTTGTCATTTATATAAACAACATAGATGACTATGTGGGGGGTAGGATTAGTAAGTTTGCAGATGCCACAAAGATTGGCCAGGTGGTTAACAGTGAGTTTGAGTGTCTGGGCTACAAGAAGATATAGACGGGATGGTCAAATGGGCAGATAAGTGGCAGATGGAATTTAACCCTGAAAAGTGTGAGGTGATACACTTTGGAAGGAGTGAGTTGACAAGGAAGTATTCAATGAACGGCATGGCACTAGGAAGTTCTGAGGAACAAAGGGACCTTGGCGTGTGTGTCCATAGATCTCTGAGGGCAGAGGGATGTTAGTGGGGTGGTGAAAAAGGCATATGGGACACTTGCCTTTATCAATCGAGGCATAGGGAGGTCATGTTGGAGTTGTATAGAACCTTGGTGAGGCCACAGCTGGAGTACTGTGTGCAGTTCTGGTCGCCACATTATAGGAAGGATGCGATTGCACTGGAGGGGCTGCAGACGAGATTCACCAGGATGTTGTCTGGGATGAAACATTTACGTTATGAAGTGAGGTTGGATAGACTTGGGTTGTTTTCATTGGAGCAGAGAAGACTGAGGGACGACCTGATCGAAGTGTACAAGATTATGAGGGGCACGGACAGGGTGGATAGGGAGCAACTGTTCCCCTTAGTTGAAGGATCAGTCACAAGGGGGCATAAGTTCAAGGTGAGGGGCAGGAGCTTTAGGGGGGATGTGAGGAAAAAGGTTTTTACCCAGAGGGTGGTGACGGTCTGGAATGCGCTGCCTGGGAGGGTGGTGGAGGCGGGTTGCCTCACACCCTTTAAAAAATACCTGGATGAGCATTTGGCACGTCATAACATTCAAGGCTATTGGCCAAGTGCTGGTAGATGGGATTAGGTAGGTAGGTCAGGTGTTTCTCACGTGTCAGTGCAGACTCGATGGGCCGAAGAGCCTCTTCCACACTGTGATTCTGTGATTCTGTGTGATTCTGTGACAGGCTATTAAAAATAGTTCAAAAGGTCTAAATTGGGACAAAGTGTCAGACCCGGTCAGGAAATGGTCTTTGTGTTAAATTGACACTTCACATGAGTCATCAGAAATGAAATCCATTCACTTTGGCCAACTGAACCAATTGAATTCAAACATTTGATAGTAAAACATGGGCACAATCTTGTGGATGCTTGAACAGTTGGAAAGACAATTAACACAAGTTGGACTGTGGAACTCGTATTATATGGCAGTTGAGGACTAATTGCAATCTGTGCTCAGGTACAGATCCTGAATTCTATGGAGTGCAACACAGTGAACCTTGTCACACTAACCACTATAATCTCACACATTTTATGGATGCTACCTTATGGTATGAAAAAGAAATTCATTCTGGTAGGGTGCGTGGGGAGTCTGTAATTAGGAGGGGAAGATACAAGCGTGAGATAAATGAATTTTTTGCTAAAAAAACACAGTTTCTAAAATGATGTTCCAAATGATGTGTGAATATCGTGTAACACTTAAGGTTAACCCATTTTCTTTTGAGTTTTTTTTGTAATCCCATTTTTATCCCATATTTCCTTTAAATTTAATTTGTACTGACGCTCGTAGTTGAAGTTGCTTTAGGTAAGATTTTCATACTTGAAAATGGCGCTGGGCAGCCCTGCATGCAGAGACAGGCAAAGGGTGGTTGAACAAAGGAAGATGACATGCCTGAAGAAATGTAAAACGGACAGTCTTGTGACTTTGCTTAGTTGGACAAGGGTTTAAAAAAATGTGTTTTTCTGCCTTTTGCTTAAAGGGCAAAATCGCCCATCTGCAAACTGTCTGAAAATTGCCCAACCTGTTTCTCTCAACAAAGGAGATTTGGGTGGAATTTTTTTTCCTGAACTGCACTAAGCGCTGTAGCAGGCGCAGAAATCGGTGCTCTTCCCACAGGCCGCAATGGTGGGTTTTCACGTTGTATCGTCCCAGGCCCACCTCATTAACGTGTCCACGTGAAACCCGCCAGATTGCTGGTGGACGGACAGCCTCCGGTTCATCTGCCCTGTCGTGGCCTCACTGCTTGCTCACCCTGGGCACCATATTTAAATGGGCACAGTGTGCTCAGTTCTCAATGCTTGCAGCCCAGGACAGCTCCATTGAAGAGATGGCCCCAAAACCTCGGAAGAGTGCTGCCCCCAGGTTTAGTGATGCCTCACTTTAGTGCCTGCTGGACGTTGTGGGAGCCCGCTGCAATGTCCTATACACCCGCTCTGGCCACCGGAGGGGCAGCAACATCACCAATCCAGCTTGGGAGGCGGTGGTAGTGGCAGTCAGTGCAAACATTGCCCAGAAAAGGTTGACCATCCTGTACAGAAAGGATAAGTCAACCATCTCATCACTCCCAACTCACACATTCACAAGGCCATCATGCATCCACAGGGATCTCACTCGCTGCCAACTCAATGGACGTCACCACTCACTCTATCACATACACCCTCACACCTCCATATGGCCTCATCTCCTCTGTTGATCGTGTCTCTTTCCATCCATGGCTTCATAAGCTACCCACAAACACCCAAACCTCACTGTCGCTTGCCGTTTTAACACCCCACCCTGCTCTCTTGCCCGCATGTCTGTCCTTGGCTTGCTGCATTGTTCCAGTGAAGCCCAACGCAAACTGGAGGAACAGCACCTCATCTTCCGACTAGGCACTTTACAGCCTTCAGGACTGAACATTGAATTCAACAACTTTATTTCTTGAACTCCCTCCTCCATCCCCACCCCCTTTCTGTTTCTTCCCCTTCCTTTTTTTTCCCAATAATTTATATAGATTTTTCTTTTCCCACCTATTTCCATTATTTTTAAATCTTTTATGCTCCCCCACCCCCACTAGAGCTATACCTTGAGTGCCCTACCATCCATTCTTAATTAGCACATTCGTTTAGATAATATCACCAACTTCAACACCTCTGTGTTCTTTTGTTCTTTTGTCTGTGACATCTTTTGATGATCTGCTTCTATCACTGCTTGTTTGTCCCTACAACCACACCCCCTCTCCACTTCTCTCCCCCCCACCCAACACCACCCCCCCCCCCCCAAGCTTAAACCAGCTTATATTTCACCCCTCTCCTTGTAAAGAAAGATCAGTTCTGTTGAAGGGTCATGAGGACTCGAAACGTCAACTCTTTTCTTCTCCGCCGATGCTGCCAGACCTGCTGAGTTTTTCCAGGTAATTCTGTTTTTGTTACCCACAAACACTAGCCATCCTGATCATCTGCCCTGCCATACGTATTGTTTACACCCTCACCTTTGGTCTTTATGCAGGACAAGATCATGCACAATAAAAGACAGAGGCCCCAGACCAGAACTCAAGGTCCTCAGTGACA
Organism: Carcharodon carcharias; assembly: GCF_017639515.1. Classification (NCBI taxonomy): domain Eukaryota; kingdom Metazoa; phylum Chordata; class Chondrichthyes; order Lamniformes; family Lamnidae; genus Carcharodon; species Carcharodon carcharias. The sequence continues at coordinate 214,421,699 of NC_054469.1, read as the reverse complement.
TCGCGAACAGAGCCATCAGGCTGGCCGGGGGTGACGTTGACTGTTCCTGCAGTGACCGTGAGGGCTGTGGCAGCACCCACATGAGGATCCTGCATCAGATCATCCCTCTGCCAATGCTATTGTGAGTGCACTGTTCTGCGTGTTACTCAGCTGCCATGCGCTAATAATATCCACTTATTCTCCTAGGCACATCTGCCATGTGCCTGATGCCCTCAGGCAACCAGGACGCCGGCTCTAGCCTTGAGACTACCTAAGATGAGGAGCCTGATGACAGCACCTTAGAAGACCCATCACTGTGCTTGCCCACACCCTCCACCAGTGCGGGGACACTCAACTCGGTGGGACCTAGATCCAGAGCAGGCTCGGGATCACAATCTGGTGAACACAGCACACAATCTGCTCCAGAGCAGGCAAAGGCAGGGACATCGAAAACTGCTGGAGGCCACGATTCCACAGTGTGCAAGTGAGATGATCAGCCTGCAGACTTGGTCCTAAATCAGTTGCTGGAGATGCAGCGACAAGCTCGGGAACATCAGGAAGGGATGTCAGCTGCACTCCTCAGATTGCAACGGAGGAGTCTATTTGCCTTCAGTCTGAGGTGATAGTGCTGGCATGCCAACACACTGAGGTCAACACTGGCAGGATGACGGCCACCTTGGGGATCTTGGTCCAGGACATCGGTCCTACACTGCAGCGCAGGCTGAACTCCTACGCTGAAATCATAGTTGGCCTCCAACAGTGTCGATGCGAGATGGGTGCTGGGCAGCTCGATCTCACTCCATCCAACCCTACTCCTCAAGGAATCAGCTGGGGTCCCTTGGCACCCATAAGGAGGAGGGCCAGCAGCTGAACACTCCGAGGCCATCCATCCAGTTGACTCCAGGAGTATCCCACCAATCCAACTCCCCTCTTCCTGTGACCCTATCAGCTCCAGCTCCACAGGCCGAGGAGGGTGTACCTGGCCCACAGCAGGACACCCAAAGCAGGCCGGAGCCCTCCAGAGGATGCCCATCAAGGTCATCACAGACAACAAGGTGTAGCCGTCAGCAAGCTGCCTCCACCTCTGCCGTGGATGTCAAGGAAGAAGCAAGGCATAGTGGCAGGGTTTGGAAAGGTAAGAAATATTAGGAGCACAACGGTGGCACGGGTGTTCATGATGTGTATATAATGTGCACATATAATGTGTAAATAGAATATGAACCATTCCAGCTCCTGTATCATGTTGGCTGCAATCACAATTGGGATGCTGCAGAGATTCTCAAAGAGCCAGCACCTTCAGACCTTTGATGGGAACACGCCCTCTTCCAGACAGCGCCTCATCTCAGCGAGGAAGCAAGTTCCCAAGGCTTCATCAACCTTCAAAGGATCATGGCAAGGGGAGCCTGAAGTGGAACTACTGACTCTCATTTTGAAGTGCAGAGTTGAAAAGATAGGAGTAGCAAAGCTCTTGTTCATGTTGGCCTCTCAGGTAGGCCACTTGTCCAAGGGGATGCTCACTCCAGCTTGTACATCCTCCTCCTGGAATCTTGTGGCTATAAGGCCCTCCCATGCACGCCTGCCTTGTCTGACCTGTGCTATGGCCTTTTCATCTTCAGTGTTGGCTTCCTCGTACTCATCTCTGTCACCCCCCTTCGAGGTCCTCCTCATCGGAGGAGATGTGCAGCTCCTCCATCTTGGCATCTGGCAAGTCCTCCCCCCTTTGCAGCGCCAGGTTGTGCAGCATGCAGCAAGCCACGATGATCCATGACATCCCTCTGGGGAGAGTACTGGAGTGCTCCATCAGGTCTGCCCAGGCATCAGAATCGCATCTTCAGCATCCCTACGGTGTGCTCGCCCAATGTCTGGGTGGCGGCATGAGCCTTGTTGTACCTTCTCTCTGCAGGAGTCTGAGGCCACTGGACGGGCGTCATTAACCATGTCATTTGTAGATGCCCTTTTTGTCTCCAAGGAGCCAGCCCTGGATCCTGTGTGGTCCCTCCAAGATGTCTGTGATCTGCAATCTACTCAAGATATACGAGGTGTGGATGCTTCCTGGATATCTGGCGCAAACCTACAGGATTTGTTTGTTATGCTCGCACACCAGCTGTACATTGAGTGAGTGGAAGCCTTTCCTGTTTATGTGTTGCAGTGCCTGCTGTCAGGGAGCTTTGATAGCCAGATGAGTGCAGTCAATGGTGCCCTGCATCTGTGGAAACCTGGAAATCCCTGTGAAGGCCAATGCTCTGGCGCCCTGGCTTGCTTGATTTCTGTCGACTGATGTAATTGTAGGCCTTGGCAAAAAGGACGTTTGTGACCTTGTGTATGAATTTGTGTGTGGATGCCTGAGAGGTCCCACAGAGACCCCCAGTCGAGCCTTGGAAGGAGCCAGTGCTGTAGAAGTTGAGTGTGGCTGTTACTTACACAGCCACTGGAAATGGATGCCCTCTGAATCCACGTGGTGCCAATTCATGCAGGATGTGAAAAGTGTGAGTTACCAGATCCCTGAACACGGGGATGTGTAGGCAATACTGGTTCCCGGTCCTCTGCAGATAAGACAGGCGATGTCTGTACACCCTGGCTCTAGCAAGACACCTACACACGACATATCTGTTCTCCACTTCCTTTGTGTCCAGAGGTTGCCCTGCTGGGCCTTGGTCTTGAGGGCTTTACTCCTTCCTTTGGCGAGCCAGCCTCCTCTGTCTCAATCTCGTCCTTCTTCTCTCATTCCTGTCTGCAATCATGCAGTTGGCAATGAATACAGGCTCCATCTTCCTCTCTGCAGCATAAATGAGAAACAGACAAGAGTCAGGACACGTCTGTAATACTACTCTTTCTGTCAATGACTTGTGAGCAATTGTGGGTTTATGGCCCTGTGTCCTGTGTGGCCAGCTACTCACCCCAGAAACAATCTACAATGCAGGGTGCATACCTAGGTGCTTCCTCTCCCCCTAATCATGAGCAACTGCTATGAGATTGCTTTGGCCGGTGCCTGGATGTGCTGCTTTCAATCCAGGTGCTGGCATCCTCGTACACAGCACTGTAATACTACTAGTGTCTGGAGTATACATGAGCGTCAATTTTTAAACAGGCTATGCAACATGTTGAGGGCGACCTGAGGCTTGACTCCTGGCAACCATCTGGCGCCACCACTGCAACACGCTTCAAAAACCTATCCGGGTGCCCAACTGTACGTAACTTCATCATCACCCGGGGGAAATGCCAGGTAGCGAGCAAGGGGTTAAACCCAGGAGACCGATGACTGCCACTTTGTGTGACTGGTATCACTTGACTGCACATCATTGCTTCGTTTTGGTGATTCCCTGCAATATCGTTGAGAGGCCACTAACATCTCTCACGTGCCTGCCTGCTCATGTGGGAACGCACAGGTCAGTTGGGCTGCCCTTTAATCAGCCCCCCCCACCGCCCCACCCTGGTGCAGAGCCCCCAGCAGCAGTGCTTGTTCTGAATATATTTTTTCTCTGTGCAGTTGCAGCAGGTGGGAAGATGGTAGTGGTGGTGAGCTTTCACTGCCAGACCAACTTGGACCCTCCATAGACCTCTCAGTCCTCCCCCTATATCCCTTGATCCCATTGTTCTTGTGGCACATATCCGCTAGTTAGCCCGTGGACATTCTGAGGTGGAGATGCCGATGCCCCGTGTCCACCTTGGCCCTCAACATGGTGAGGCCACTTACACTGTTAAACATATACCCCAACGCACACCCTGGGACTCCCCCACTTCGAGAAGCAAGCCCTCCATCCTGCAGCCATCGAAAAGACACCCCCGCTGGGTGATTCCGGCAAGCAGGGGTTATAATTAGGCGCAAATCTATGGAAATTATGTTCCCGATGTACAGCAGCAGGAAATGCAACCCACCGCTGGCGGCAGGAAAGGACAATCACAAGCTGGCTTTGCGATGACGCAAAGCAATTTTGGTGATCTCACGAGAATTTCGGCTTTCGCCCACCACCACGCCTGCCGCAAACAGGAGGGGAAAATCTCGGCCTTGGCACCTGTGCTTGATGAGATAAGAACCAAGACTGGCTACCTTTAAGAATGGCTTGCCAAAGTTGTTTTTCTGGCTCAAGGTTAAGCTTTCACGAACTTGCAGTTCAGCTTGTTGAAACTGATTGATGGACATAGCTGTGCGTGGGCAGGGGCAAAGGCGAGTGGGAGGAGAACAGGGGATCCACCCACAATACAACCACCTGCCAACAACCCCAGAGGAGATGGAGATTGGACAAAAATATGTTCCACCATTGTATGGCATCTCAAAGGGGGCGTGAGCTTCAGCATGAGTGACATACTTCACATTATAGGGGAAGGTAGTGGGCTAGCGGTGATGTAACCGGACTATCAATCCAGTAGCCCAGACTAATGCTCTGGGAACATGGGTTCAAATTCTACATCAGCTGATGGAATTTAATTTCAATTCATAAAAATCTGGAATTAAAAAAATTTAGGGTGATGGTGATCTCAAAACCATTGTCAATTGTCATAAAAACCATTTGGTTCACTAATGTCCTTTAGGGAAGGAAATCTGCCCTCCTTACCTGGTCTGCCTACCCTACATTTGACTCCAGACCCACAGCAATGTGGCTGACTCTGAAATGGCCTAGCAAGCCACTCAGTTGTATCAAACCACTAAGAAGTCTTTAAAAAAAATGAAACTGGATGGACCACCCAGGATTGACCAGGAGCGACAATGGCAAACCCAGCCATGTCGACCCTGCAAAGTCCTCCTTAAAACATCTGGGGTCTTGTGCCAAAATTGGGAGAGCAGTCTCACAGACTAATCAAGCAGCAGCCTGACGTAGTCATACTCACAGAATCATACCTTACAGATAATGTCCTAGACACCACCATCACCATCTCTGGGTATGTCCTATCCCACCAGCAGGAAAGACCCAGCAGAGGTGGCGGCATAGTGGTATACAGTCAGGAGGGAGATGCCCTGGGAGTGCTCAACATTGACTCCAGTTGCCATGAGGTCTCATAGCAACAGATCAGCTGTGAGCAAGGAAACCTGCTGCTGATTACCACCTACTGCCCCCTCCTCAACCACCCCCCCCCCCCAGCTGCTGAATCAGTGCTCCTCCATGTTGAAAACCACTTGGAGGAAGCACTGAAGGTGGCAAGGGCACAGATTATACTCTGGGTGGGGGACCTCAAGAGTGGCTTGTTAGCACCATTACTGACTGAGCTGGCCCAGTCCTAAAGGACATAGCTGCTAGACTGGGTCAGCAACAGGTGGTAAGAGAGAAACCTACTTGTTTATTCATTCATGGGATGTGGGTGTCGCTGGCCAGTAAGAGAGAAACCTACTTGTTTATTCATTCATGGGATGTGGGTGTCGCTGGCCAGGCCAGCATTTACTATCGATTCCTCACCAATCTACTTGCTCCTGATGCATCTGTCCATGACGGTATCAGTAGGAGTGACCATTGCACAGTCCTTGTGGAGACAAAGTCCCATCTTCACTTTAAGGATACCCTCCATCATGTTGTGTGGCACTACCACTGTGCTAAATGGGATAGAATTCAAATAAATGTAGCAACTCAAAACTGGACACCCATGAGGTGCTGTGGGCCATCAGCAGTAGCAGAATTGTATGCAGCCACAATCAGTAACCTCAGCCCAGCATATCCCCACTCTACCATTTCCATCAAGCCAGAGGGTCAACCCTGCTTCAATGAAGACTGCAGGAGGGTACGCCAGGAGCAGCATCAAGCATACCTAAAAATGAGCTGTCAACCTGGTGAAGCTACAACACGGGAATACTTGCATGCCAAACAGTGAAGGAAGCATGCGATAGACAGAGGTAAGTGATCCCACAGCCAATAGATCAGATCTAAGCTCTGCAGTCCTGCCATATCCAGTCGTGAATGTTGGTGGTCATTAAACAAATAAAAGGAGGAGGTGGCTCCACAAATATCTCCATCCCCAATGATGGGGGAGCGTAGCACATCAGTGCAAAAGACAAGGCTGAAGTATTTGCAACAATCTTCAGCCAGACGTGCCAGGTCGATGATCCATCTCCGCCTCCTCCTGAAGTCCCTGGCTGTCAGTCTTCAGCCAATTAGATTCACTCCACGTACTATCAAAGAATGGCTGAAAGCACTGGATACTGCAAAGGCTATGGGCCCTGACAATATTCCGGCAATAGTACTGAAGACTTATGCTCCAGAGCTAGCCGCGCCCCTAGCCAAGCTGTTCCAGAACAGATATAACACTAGCATTTAGTGGCAATGAGGGAAATTGCAAAGGCAGCAGAGCCACATTGAAACCAATCCAGCATTGTCAGCGAGATTATTCATTGTTTGTGGTGAACCTAATGACACGATTTCATAACCCAGACCACAGGAAACAACACAATCAGCTTCCTGGCTGGCATCTGATGACAACATTCTTGCTGTCACACGAGGATGAAGTTGAAGATGTCACACAATGAGGACACTGCTGCTGCTAAATCTTTTATTAAACATTTTTTTTTATTCTTTCATGGGATGGAGGTGAGGCTGGCTGGGCCAGTATTCATTGCCCAACCCTAATTGCCCTTGAGAAGGTGGTGGTGAGCCACCTTCTTGACCCACTGCAGCCTACCTTGTGGAGGGACAGGTTTAATATTTCACACACAGAATGAATTGTGCGGCTGGCATCATGAAAACTACATATTTACAGAATCAAAAACTCTGCCTTTTGATGAAGTTTAATCAGCCTTTACTATCATTTGGATGAAATCATTGGCCTCCCTACACTTGGGGAAATCCAGCCACTCAGTAGAATTTGAGCACTTACTCTATTGGCTGTGGTGGATACATGGATATGTGAAGTGGGGTAGCTGATTAGGACGTGTATTAATAGCTTTAGAATAGACAAATGTAGTTACGCTTTTTCTAAGAATGATGGCAAATAGGGTCAACACATAGCAATGTTGGGTATATAGCCAGTACTATGGGAACACAACTAACAACCACAAGTCATATAGCTTAATAACCTTCACAGGATGGGTAAACAAATGTTAGGCTGATAAGAGCACAGACTGGGAGGTGTTGGCCCTGAGATAGAGGCAGTGGCATAGTGGTGTTGTCACTGGACTAATATTCCAGTGACCCAGTGTAATGCTTTGGGGACCTGGACTCGAATCCCATCACAACAAATGGTAAAATTTGAATTAAATTAAAATTCTGATGAAGACCATGAAACCATTGTTGTAAAAACTAGTTCACTAGTGCCATTTAGGGAAGGAAATCTACTGTCCTTACTAGGTCTGGCAATGTGGTTAACTCTTAAATGTCCCCTGAGCAAAAGCAATTAGGGATGAGTAATAAATACTGGTGTAGCCAGTGACACCCACATCCCACGAACAAATAAAAAAAATCTGCAGGCTGAATAATTCTGCTTATTAGGTATGCAGCTAGAGGTTGCACTAGGCAGTATAGTGAAATGATATGTTCTGCAACTTTGTATCAGGGAGACGACCTGTGTCCTGCCAACATATGCTTGTAAATAAAGTTCTTGGTTACAGACTCGAGAGTGGTAACTTTTTCACCACAACAATTAGAGTAGTTGGCAGGATCCTTGCAATATCAGTCGCCAACACCGGATTAAACATTGACAGCAGAGGATGGGTGAGCATATTCATTTAGCAACATCAGATAGGGCAGTCGGCACTCAAGGCAGGAAGCTGGTCAGTCAGTTTGAGGATCTGAAGCAGAGTACAGGCCTGTGAGTGGAGTAACAGAGGACAGGGTGGCGCCAATTAACCAACAGCCACCTAGTAAAATGGCACAGAACGTTTCCTAGTGAAAGGGCTGACAGAATTGGTGCAGTAAAACAGGATAAACCGTTCCATAGTGTCCGGTGTAGGAGAGAACTGATGTGGTAAAACTGGATAAGCTGCTCCCTAGTGTCTGATGTAGCGAAAGAACTGATGCGGTAATATGAGATAAACCATTCCCTAGTGTCTGGTGTAGGAGAGAAGCAAAGCATAATACGGAATAGACCGTTCCCTTGTGTCCATTGTAGTGAGAGAACCAATGTGGTAAAACTGGATAAACCACTCCCTAGTGTCCGGTGTAGTGAGAGAACCGATGTGGGTAATACTTGATAGACCGTTCCCTAGTGTCTGGTATAGCAAGAGAACCTGTGCAGTAAAACGGGATAGATCACTTCCTAGTATCCAGTGTATAGTAGTAGTCAGACTATAAACATAACATCAGACATGACAGAGAAAAGTTTAGATTAGGGAACCAAAGGGACCCCCATTGAATTGTTGGTAAATAACTTAAAAGGCGAAGGAAAAAAGATTTAACTGAAGGTATGCCACTGAAGCCTTGAAGATTCCTTTCTGAGACATTGGAACTGTACAGGGGGAGATAAGCAAAGATCTAGAGACAGAGGCCCCCTTTGACATGAAATGGTAAATCTGGCCTAAAGAGTAAGGAAACATTTTCAACCGATCAAGGCAATAGAGAAATTGACCTTAAGAGAACTTGAGGATAATCATGGTCAGAGGGAGTAAAAAAGGAATTGAAAGTAAAAGTATAAAGAATCTGTAGCTGAGGCAATTGAAGGGTAAGGACAAACAATACTTAACAACAATTTACCACAAGATGGATACAGGTAAAGGGAGAGCTGGAAGAAGGATGAGTATTACTGACCATATTAATGTGCCTGTGAGCTACACCCTGATGAAAGGCAGAGTTAAGCAGCTCCCAGAGAGAACCACCACTGAAAGTCAAAATATTGGGCCATTGAAAGATAGGATAAGAAGGTGCATTGTAGAGTTGTGTAGACAGCTTGAGGAATTGAGGTCTAAGGTGAGACAGCAGCAGGATGTAGTGGACCAGGAAAGAAGTGAGGGGGACTAGCTTCCCAGGACGTGCCAGAAGTAAGGGATATGGTAATGGTTAAGGGGGCACCAGAATGACAGGGGTCTACTCCGCAATGGCAAGGACCTTACCAGATAATAGTGACTAGTGACACGTGTATGTTTGGAAGCATTGGTCACAGGTGAAACCTTATATCTCACAGCCTGTTTTTGTCAGCAGGAAAGCAACCAGCTTAACTATTTTATTTTTGACAAATCCCCAGAGCAATGGCAATCTGGAGGGCAGCAGCAGAAGTAATCACCCAGGATCCTGGGGATATTCGGTTCTGGGCTCGAATAGCAATCTTTTAATGACAACACGAGAATGTTGCACTGAATGGCAGCATTACATCATCTGCTCTTATAACACCCAGAAACCCATCAGTAACAATTCTGCCATTGTGGTGTCGGTTAACCCTCCAAAAAAGACCTTTAAGATGGTCCAGACCACTCCTATGCAGTGGTGCTTTCTGACAGACAGGATGAGATTCACATATGGAGGGTTAGAGTGTGACAATAACCACAGCTTCTGCCTTCGGATCACTGACTATTTTACTGTGGGTGACTTTCACTGGTTATGTATTCAGCCCATGGTGGGGCAGTGCCTCAGGGAGGTTGGCCCTGGTTGTGGTGGAAAGGGCCCTAGACACTACCAGGAGGTTTATGGAGCAAAGCCGTTATGCAATCTGGTGGGAAGTAGGGAGGGTGGCAGCAGCCATTGCATCTATTGCAATCCTTCTGGTTAATCTCTGTATTTACTGTGACCAGAGACTGATGGTATCCCAAGCAGTGCAGATGGTAATGTTGGCTGATAAAGGATATACCATGGTATTCGCCACAACCAAAGCTCCCCTCCCAAGGAATAGGAACAATGGGAATATTTATGAAGATATTGCAGTCAAATGAAATGGTGGTTCCAGGCTTAGATTAGTCAGTAGGACTTAGGCAAACCTGTAAGAGAACAGTAGAGTAGCAGACCCAAAGCTCAATGGACTCTAGTAGGATCCCTAGAGCTACTAGTAGGCAGATGGTCTTGGGAATGTCCTGCCTAGGCAAGGAGTGTCTGACCAGGGGTCCTAAAGGAGGGACTGAAGTGGGGAAGCTGATTAGGATGTATATTAATAGTTTACGAACAGACGAATGTAGTTATGAGAGCTCTTTCGAAGCATGATCGGAAATATAGCCAACACATAGGCATGATGGGTATATAGCTAGTACTGTGGGAACACAACAAACAATCACAAATCATATAGCTTAATGACCTTCACAGGATGGGTGAACAAATGTTAGGGTGATAAGAGTACAGTCTGGGAGGCGTTAGATCTGAGGCATTTCCAAGCCTCCCAGTGAGTTAACAGACATGTGCAGCCTGAATAATTCTGCTCATTAGGTATGTAACTGGAGGTTGCACTAGGCAGCATAGTAAAGTGTGATGACTAAAAGATATAAATATGTTACACAGCCTTTGTATCAGAGAGACATCCTGTAGAATCAGGTTGTGTCCTCCCTGCATATGCTTGTAAATAAGTCCTTGGTTACTCGCAGTTTACAGACTCAGAAGTGGTAATTATTTCAACCACAACAAGATAGAATCTGAAAGCTGCCTGAAGAGGGCATCTTTCACCTGTTTAATGGAATGGTGCATTAAACTTACCTAAATTAGATCCCCTGAGGCTGCCTGGAAACATTTGGTGGCATAAAGACCTTGAGCTATTAATAACTGTACAGCCGCAATACCCCAGGCAGAAAGAAGTGGAATGGTAACAGCTAGAATAACCTATTGCTCAATTTGTAAGAAAACCACAAGCTTCTCACTCACTGCATTTTGGAAATTTCTATATATGGTCTCCCTCTGCTACTAATAGAGCATTAGTGTTGGTTGCAATTACCTTATATCTCTGTGCCCTCTTGTGCTCGATTCTTCCACCAATGGGAACAGTTTATCTATTCTGCCCAGATTTTGAATACCTTTATCTCCTCTCAACCTTTTCTTCCCTAAGGAGAACAGTCCCAACTTCCCCGATCTATCTACGCAACTGAAGTTCCTCATCCCAGGAACCATTCTCATGAATCTTTCATTCACCCTCTCTAATGCCTTCACATCCTTCCTAAAGTGTGATGCCCAGAGCTGGAGTCAATACTCCAGGTGAGGCTGAACCAGTGTTTTATACAAATTTAATATAACTTTCTTGGGCGGAATTTTCCATGCCCACTAGCATCAGGCGTGTTCGACAGCATGAGTGGACAATATGAAACGAAGGCCAAGAATCGGTTTCACGACTTTGTGAAACCAGTTTGCAATTGCCCGCTCTGCCCTTCAATGGTGGGCTGTTTGCCGCTGTCAGACACGGTAACTTCATTCTAATACATCTGCATATCATTATAAGGCCAGCCCACTGGAATCATCCCCCCTGACGCTGGATCGTCCACCCACGTCAGTGGAAAAGCGCGCTGGTGCAGAACACGTCTTGACAAGTGTGATATGCAGGAGTCAGGACTTACCGCCAGGGCCTTGCTCACAACGCAGACGTCCAAGGAGCAGAAGATGCTGGCGCCCAACGCCAAGGGACCCTAGGGGAACCCCCAAGGCATGCTGGGTGGATTCTGATGGAAATGGCTCCACTGCGAAGCAGCCCACGGAAGGTGGAAAGTCACCATTGAGGCTTTGCTCACAATGGATGATCTTCGAGGGACTGAAAAGGAAGGTCCAGCTGTGTTTGGAAGAGGAAGATGTACCGGGCGGGGTGGTGGGAGAGGAAGGTCTAGGATCGACTGGGAAAGGAAGAAGTGTGGGGGGGTGGTGTTGTGAGGCTAGGAGGGGGAAGGCAAAGGTGTCGGGGGGGGGTGAGGTTGGGAGGGGGGACGTGAAGGTATCGGGCGCGTGAGGTTGGGATGGGGGGAACGAAGGTGACGGGTGGTGAGGTTCGGAGTGGGGAGGGACTACGGGAGGAAGGGGTAACGGGGAGAAGAGGGCAGCTGGGAAGGTAGGTGTAAGGGGGGTGGAAGGTGTAAGGGAAGGAGTTCAGAGGGGTAAGGAGTGCAGAGAGGGGAGGGAGCCCAGAGAGAGGAAGGAGTTTGGAGAGGGGAAGGAGTAACAATGGAGAAAGGAGCCAGGCAAAGGGAAGGACTAAGGGATGGGGCAGTGCAGGGTTTGGGAAAGGACTAAGGGGGGAAGGAGTCCAGTGGGGGGAAGGAGTTCCAAGGGAAGAAAGAGCCCGGAGTGGAGGGATGTCCAGGTGAACGTGCAAGGGAGGGGTCTGATGAGTCCCTCACTGCCTCCTGGGGAGCAAACTGAGGGTGGGTGTGGGATGAGGGCATGGTGAAAATGACTGAGGGCAGAATGAGGCGTGGAGGCTGAGTATTCGATGGAATCAGTAGAAGGGATAGCAAGGGTGGTTGGTGGGGACTCGAAGGCAGACACGGACCCTGGGGGTGGGAAGGAGGAGGTTGGGGAGGTGAATGTGGATGGGGTGGGATTCTAAGGAAGAAAGGGAACGTGCACATTCACCTGGACATCCCTGAAGGAAAAGGGCTGTGGCTGGTAGGTCACGGAGGGGAGGTGGAAGGTGATGCTGGGGGGGGGGTGGGGGGGTCAACAGTGATAGGGGAAAGAAAATAGGTGACTGGGGGAGGGGAAAGGATGAGGGAGCGAAAGAAATCCTGTAGCACTACCATGCTTGCTAAATTAAAAGTGAAACAAGCGGTCGTTGTGGGTGAGCACATGTGCTGCATGGGAGTGTGATCAGTGAGTGTGCGGAGAGGCAGGTCAGTTCAGATGGACAACTGAAAGCGAACCCCAGCAGGCAGCATTGAAAATGCTCAGGACAGTGAGATGATTATGATACAGGATGGATCTGCGTGTGTGGGAGAGTGTTTGCATGAAGCTCTAATAGGCCCTGCCACACACACACACACTTCTCCCTGCAGAATCACTCATGGGCTGGCTCTGTGCAGCTGAGCTGCTGGTGGGGGAGGGGGGATACATGGGGAGGACTCGTGCAGCCTGTCAATGAAGCTGAAAGACACCATTACACATTATTCAGTGAAAGTGAATATATTTCCAGACTTTAAAGTGACAAAATGTCTTCACCCGTTTAGCCAATTGTGATCAGAATTTCTTAACTTTTGAACGTCTTGGATTTCTAGATGCTGCCCTGACATTCGCAGCAGAGGTAGAGACAGCCTATGCAATGGTTGGCCCTGTTGCCTCTGATACCTTCAGCGTGGGTCCTCTGGAGCCTTGGGGGCCCAGGGTTGCTTTGGCTGTCCTCCTGTGGGCCAGCCGCTCTCTCTGTGGTGACAGAGGACGAGGTTGAGGGGGGGTCACAGGCAAAGGGGACTCAGAGAGAGCGAACAGCCTCTGAGATTCCTGAGTGGATGACCCAGGGTGTCCAGCTGCCACTCCTCCTCCCTTCAGGTGCCCGCCGGCCCCGGCCTGACTCCTTGAGAGTAAGGAGCTCCTGGGGAGACGTCAAGATGCCCCGTTTCCCTTTTGAAACTCCAGGAACTCACCCATGGCTCCCACGTTCTGCTGGATCAAAGCCTTCATGGCGTCCACCATCCTCCCCAAAAGAGACCTCCATACACGCACATGTGGGCACCACTTCATCAGAGAGCAGGCAGACACACACCTCTGACTCGTGTGCCACTCTGTTGAGGGCTTCCAACACTCCGCGTGATGTTCCCTCGCCTTCTGCTGACTCTCCAGGTTGAGTTTGAAGGTCAAATCCAGAGCCTCATCACCGGACTCAGACCTGACAGGTGCCTCTTCCCCAGCTGTCCTCCGAGTGTCGGGGAGCTCGGCTGAACCTGCCTCCTCCTGCTGTGGACATGTGTCCGTGCGGTGACCACCAGATTGTGAACCTGAGCCTGCTCTAGGTCCCACCAAGATGTGTGATTCTGTGCTGGAGGAGGGTAAGCACTGTGACTGCTTATTTCCAGGCCTTCAATGGGGGAGGTGTCCTCTTGGCTGGAGGTGAGGACGTGAATGGAGCTAAGGGACAGTCTGGCTTTAGTTGTTGGTTACTTGGCAGAGCTCCCTGTGAACCAAAGTAGAGATAATTAGTAACAAAACAAAAACAGAATTTCCTGGAAAAACTCAGCAGGTCTGGCAGCATCGGCGGAGAAGAAAAGAGTTGACGTTTCGAGTCCTCATGACCCTTCGACAGAACTTGAGTTCGAGTCCAGGAAAGAGCTGAAATATAAGCTGGTTTAAGGTGTGTGTGTGGGGGGCGGAGAGATAGAGAGACAGAGAGGTGGAGGGGGTTGGTGTGGTTGTAGGGACATCATGCTGGAGTTGGCGGAAATGGCGGAGGATGATCCTTTGAATGCGGAGGCTGGTGGGGTGATAAGTGAGGACAAGGGGGACCCTGTCATGTTTCTGGGAGGGAGGAGAAGGAGTGAGGGCGGATGCGCGGGAGATGGGCCGGACACGGTTGAGGGCCCTGTCAACGACCGTGGGTGGAAAACCTCGGTTAAGGAAGAAGGAGGACATGTCAGAGGAACTGTTTTTGAATGTAGCATCATCGGAACAGATGCGACGGAGGCGAAGGAACTGAGAGAATGGGATGGAGTCCTTACAGGAAGTGGGGTGTGAGGAGCTGTAGTCGGGATAGCTGTGGGAGTCGGTGGGTTTGTAATGGATATTGGTGGACAGTCTATCACCAGAGATTGAGACAGAGAGGTCAAGGAAGGGAAGGGAAGTGTCAGAGATGGACCACGTGAAAATGATGGAGGGGTGGAGATTGGAAGCAAAATTAATAAATTTTTCCAAGTCCTGACGAGAGCATGAAGCGGCACCGAAATAATCATCGATGTACCGGAGAAAGAGTTGTGGAAGGGGGCCGGAGTAGGACTGGAACAAGGAATGTTCCACATACCCCATAAAGAGACAGGCATAGCTGGGGCCCATGCGGGTACCCATAGCCACACCTTTTATTTGGAGGAAGTGAGAGGAGTTGAAGGAGAAATTGTTCAGCGTGAGAACAAGTTCAGCCAGACGGAGGAGAGTAGTGGTGGATGGGGATTGTTCGGGCCTCTGTTCGAGGAAGAAGCTAAGGGCCCTCAGACCATCCTGGTGGGGGATGGAGGTGTAGAGGGATTGGACGTCCATGGTGAAGAGGAAGCGGTAGGGGCCAGGGAACTGGAAATTGTTGATGTGACGTAAGGTGTCAGAGGAATCACGGATGTAGGTGGGAAGGGACTGGACAAGGGGAGAGAGAAGGGAGTCAAGATAACGAGAAATGAGTTCTGTGGGGCAGGAGCAAGCTGAGACGATCGGTCTACCGGGGCAGTTCTGTTTGTGGATTTTGGGTAGGAGATAGAAGCGGGCCGTCCGAGGTTGGGCGACTATCAGGTTGGAAGCTGTGGGAGGGAGATCCCCAGAGGAGATGAGGTCAGTGACGGTCCTGGAAACAGTGGCTTGATGTTCAGTGGTGGGGTCATGGTCCAGGGAGAGGTAGGAGGAAGTGTCAGCGAGTTGACGCTCAGCCTCCGCGAGGTAGAGGTCAGTGCGCCAGACAACAACAGCACCACCCTTGTCAGCGGGTTTGATGACAATGTCAGGGTTGGACCTGAGAGAATGGAGTGCAGTAAGTTCAGAGAGAGACAGGTTAGAATGGGTGAGAGGAGCAGAGAAATTGAGACGACTAATGTCGCGCCGACAGTTCTCAATGAAAAGATCGAGAGAAGGTAAGAATCCAGAGGGAGGGGTCCAGGTGGAGGGAGAATATTGGAGATGGGTAAAAGGATCCGTTGAACTGGGAGAGGACTCCTGCCCAAAGAAGTGAGCCCGGAGACGAAGACGGCGGAAGAAGAGTTCAGTATAATGCCGAACCCGAAATTCATTGAGGTGAGGGCGTAAGGGTATGAAACTAAGTCCTTTGCTGAGCACTGAACGTTCAGCATCGGAGAGGGGAAGGTCAGGGGGTATAGTGAATACACGGCTGGGGTTGGGACTGGAAGAAAGGGTGGGCACGGAGGGACAGGCAGGGGTGGAGGGTCCTAGATGGGTGTTGGTGTCGATGAGTTGTTGGAGCTTGCGTTCCTTAGCGCTTGAGAGAAAGAGAAAAAGTTTCTTGTTGAGGCGTCGGATGAGCCGAAGGATAAAATGAAACTGGGGGCACGCGCAGCTTTGAAAAAGGGTACGGCGGTGCTGCTGGAGGGAGAGGTCGAGTGTGTTCATATGGCGGCGCATGGCACTGAGAGTGGATTTCAGAATGTGACGGGAACAGCAGTCCGAGAAACGTTTTATGTCCCGGAGATACCTGTAATCCTGGGTGGGTTCAAAACATGAGGGGTGGAATTTCAGTTGAAATCCACGTGGGGTAAGTCGGAGACGGAGACAGTCACTGAGAAAGGAGATATGGCTGTGAAAGCGGGTTTTAGTAAACACCTTGTCAAACACTAGGAGAGAAATGGAAAGCAATGAAGGTGAACAAGGCAATAGAGAGATCCGGAAATCTTGTCACAGAGAGGAACAGAACTTCTTCAAGGAGGTAGGCATTTCAAGAGCAGTGGCAGTCAATTAAACACAGAGATAAAAACAAAAAAACTGCGGATGCTGGAAATCCAAAACAAAAACAGAATTACCTGGAAAAACTCAGCAGGTCTGGCAGCATCGGCGGAGAAGAAAAGAGTTGACGTTTCGAGTCCTCATGACCCTTCGACAGAACTTGAGTTCGAGTCCAGGAAAGAGCTGAAATATAAGCTGGTTTAAGGTGTGTGTGTGTGGGGGGCGGAGAGATAGACAGAGAGGTGGAGGGGGTTGGTGTGGTTGTAGGGACAAACAAGCAGTGATAGAAGCAGATCATCAAAAGATGTCAACGACAATAGTACAATAGAACACATAGGTGTTAAAGTTAAAGTTGGTGATATTATCTAAACGAATGTGCTAATTAAGAATGGATGGTAGGGAACTCAAGGTATAGCTCTAGTGGGTTTTTTTTTATATA
Organism: Carcharodon carcharias; assembly: GCF_017639515.1. Classification (NCBI taxonomy): domain Eukaryota; kingdom Metazoa; phylum Chordata; class Chondrichthyes; order Lamniformes; family Lamnidae; genus Carcharodon; species Carcharodon carcharias. The sequence continues at coordinate 214,404,896 of NC_054469.1, read as the reverse complement.
ATGGAAATAGGTGGGAAAAGGAAAATCTTTATAATTTATTGGAATAAAAAAAGGGGGAAACAGAAAGGGGGTGGGGATGGGGGAGGGAGCTCACGACCTAAAGTTGTTGAATTCAATATTCAGTCCGGAAGGCTGTAAAGTCCCTAGTCGGAAGATGAGGTGTTGTTCCTCCAGTTTGCGTTGGGCTTCACTGGAACAATGCAGCAAGCCAAGGACAGACATGTGGGCAAGAGAGCAGGGTGGAGTGTTAAAATGGCAAGCGACAGGGAGGTTTGGGTCATTCTTGCGGACAGACCGCAGGTGTTCTGCAAAGCGGTCGCCCAGTTTACGTTTGGTCTCTCCAATGTAGAGGAGACCACATTGGGAGCAACGAATGCAGTAGACTAAGTTGGGGGAAATGCAAGTGAAATGTTGCTTCACTTGAAAGGAATGTTTGGGTCCTTCGGTGAGGAGAGAGGAAGTGAAGGGGCAGGTGTTGCATCTTTTGCGTGGGCATGGGGTGGTGCCATAGGAGGGGGTTGAGGAGTAGGGGGTGATGGAGGAGTGGACCAGGGTGTCCCGGAGGGAGCGATCCCTACGGAATGCTGATAGGGGGGGTGATGGGAAGATGTGTTTGGTGGTGGCATCATGCTGGAGTTGGCGGAAATGGCGGAGGATGATCCTTTGAATGCGGAGGCTGGTGGGGTGATAAGTGAGGACAAGGGGGACCCTATCATGTTTCTGGGAGGGAGGAGAAGGTGTGAGGGCGTCGCTTGCCATTTTAACACTCCAAGTTGCTCTCTTGCCCACATGTCTGTCCTTGGCTTGCTGCATTGTTCCAGTGAAGCCCAACGCAAACTGGAGGAACAACACCTCATCTTCCGACTAGGCACTTTACAGCCTTCCGGACTGATTATTGAATTCAACAACTTTAGGTCGTGAGCTCTCTCCCCCCTCCCCCATCCCCTTTCTGTTTCCCCCTTCCTTTTTTTTCCAATAAATTATAAAGATTTTCCTTTTCCCACCTATTTCCATTATTTTTTGTAAAAAAACACCCCCATTAGAGCTATACCTTGAGTGCCCTACCATCCATTCTTAATTAGCACATTCATTTAGATAATATAACCAACTTTAACTTTAACACCTATGTGTTCTTTTGTTCCATTGTTGTTGACATCTTTTGATGATCTGCTTCTATCACTGCTTGTTTGTCCCTACAACCACACCCCACCCCTCCACATCTCTCTCTCTCTCTCTCTCCGCCCCCACACACACACCTTAAACCAGCTTATATTTCAACTCTTTCTTGGACTCAAACTCAAGTTCTGTCGAAGGGTCATGAGGACTCGAAATGTCAACTCTTTTCTTCTCCGCCGATGCTGCCAGACCTGCTGAGTTTTTCCAGGCTATTCTGTTTTTGTTTTTGTTTTAAATCTGTGCTCTTCTTTTTATTCTTTCCTGGGGTGTGTGTCACCGGCAGGGCTAACATTTATTGCCGATCCCTAATTCCCTTTGAGAAGGTAGTGGTGAGCCACCTTCTTGAACTGCTGCAGTCCATGAGGTGTAGTCACACCGACAGCGCTGTTAGAGACGGAGTTCTAAGTTAGGATGGCATGAGGTTTGCAGGGAACTTGCAGTAGTGGGTGTTCTCTTGCACCTGCAGCTCTTGTTCTCCCAGGTGGTAGATATTCCAGGTTTGGAAGGTGCTGTCGGAGGAACTTCGGCAAGTTTCTGCATCTTTTATATGGTGGTGTAGGGAATGAGTGGCTATACACCTGAGATTACCTACATCAATGGTACATGTCAAAGATAAGACCTCATGATGTATTTATTCTTAAACCATTTGAGGAACAGTTCTATTAACAGCTGACCCCACTAAACATTCTTTCAATATGATCAGTAATTGGCTCCTCTGCCTACATTTATTACACCAGCCAATAAAGTTATATTTTCATTGTTCCTGCTCGATGGCCTCCCAAGTATTTATCTCCTTGTTGAGGCATTCTCTTGTTTCTCGGTTTCTTAGAAAGCCTGTTGCTGGAAGAAACGAGACCGTTCAAATCGTTTACCAGGAGAACATTTTCATCATCTCCCCACAAGATAATGCAGCATTTACAGGAACTGACAGGTTTGGCAAGCTTGCAAAGTGTCACGGCTGCCGCACTAATGTGGCCTTTCCCCATAGGAAAGCGATGCACTTCATTACCATGCAGGAGGTCTCAGAAGAACTAACTAACGCGAGTGAATATGCTGGGCTCAGTGACAAGGCCTTAACTTCGCTCCGGCTCACTCTGCCGCAGGGCGGAATTTAATTCAAGAGAAGAGGGTCCTGCCGGTGGACCCCGAAGCTGGTGGGATTTCTGAGCAGGTTGCAAGGGGCCGGCGGACCACAGTTACGCAGCGGCCAGCCGATTGGGGGGAAGTGATGCACAGGGCACATCCAATGGCATGGTGGGCTGCCCATCCCTCTCCGAGGTGCCTCCCTCAGTGCTATTCCACTACCACTCATGCGACCAACAATAATGGGTTTGGGATCTCCACGGCTTTGATTTCAACCCTTTCACTAGCTGCTGCCCTGGATTTAATGTGCTGATGTCTGCCCTCCAGACTGTAACTTTCTGAACTCCTTCATTCTCTGGTGGAATAGGCAACTGCAAAACGGCTGACCTTCTACCTTGGAGAGACACCCTCACTTCAATACCCCCAACTTGCACGAGTCTGGGACCTGTCGGCCCTTGATCCCAGCTCAGCACTCACTTAAACCTAATAGCCCGTTTAGTGGCATACAGCACATGCCAATGTCTCTCAATGGTCTATTTAACAAGCTTAATTGTCTTCCTGCTGCTTTCATGCTGGTTTGCTGTCTCAATGCCTTCCTGGGGGGCGTTTAATTCCTCTGTCAATTTGCGCTGTCTGGATTCTGACTTGCCTGCTCCTGGGTGATTCTATGGCCCCTCCTGCCATGAACCCGGCTTTGGAGTGTTACATTAAATTCCGTCCTTAGAAAGAGAAGGCCGGATGGACAAGCCACTCCCGTGGGCCAGGATATCCATTGGAATCCTAAACTACTGAACTCACATAGAGCTGATAAACAGATACAATGAAGCTCAAAGGTCCATCAAAATACTGCTCAAACCAAGCCAGTGGTGCTGGCACCCTGACAAGGTCACATGATTGATTTAAATCTGATATACGTTACATTATCTTTCACATTGGGAAGACAGAAGCCATTGTTTTTGGCTGCGGCACAGCTCCACACCTTTTCCACTAACTGCATTGGACAACACTCAATTAGGCTGTAAGAAAGCTTGATATCCCATTTGACCCTGATTTCTGCATCATCCACCAGATTCCAGGATCTCACTAACACCCAATTCATTTAATTACTTTTGAACGTTTCCCGTCTCTTCCCCAACCTGTGCCGACAAGAATCTAATCCAGTTTGTCACCCAAACACTCAATTACTCCAATGCTCAACTTGCTGGTCTTCCTTCCTCCAAAAATTTTAAGCTGCTCACAATGAGCTGTCCATATCCTGCCCCACACTGAAGTGTCAGTCTCATCTCACTACCATCCTCACCAACCTATGTCGGCTCCCTGCCCCCCAGTGTATTAAATTTTAAAACTTTGCCCTAACATTTCAACCCCATGGACTTTCCCATCTTTCTCCCAGCTTCCTCCAGCCCAAGACCGTTTACCACACCTCCAGTGAGCTGCCTGAGGTTTTTCTTGCATGGCATCTCTTGCTTTTCCACGTCACTGATAGAAGATCCTTCACAGCTATAAATCCCTCCACTTCACTTGTCCTTTCTCCAGCAGAGCCAGAAAGTCTGAAATCTCAGCATTCTGGCGATTCTGTGAGAAGAACCTTCAAAAGTGAAGAGATTCTGAGATTTGTGCTGATGCAATATATAAAGCATGCAATAAATCGGTTAGACCAGAGCTGGATTACTGCATGGCATTCTTGGAAACTTGGAAGAGTCGTGTCTACAGGAAAGGCTCTGCAGAATTATACAGTCAGCCTAACTTTACACACATCCTAATGGTGCCACCAAGCTGGTTTCTAGCTGTAACTTCCTCCAACATCAGATAGTGATTGTATAGCATCAAGTATAGTGCCACTTTTCCATTTGTGTCGCAAAACAGAGATGGAACAGGCTACTAACTTGCTCAGAAATATGTTCCCACTCCTTTTACCTGCATGTTCACTACTTGCTTAAGTGACAAAATTGAAATTTGACTGTCTTCTAAATAGACAGGGGCTGCATCTCTGTCCCACAGACCAGAATGTGAAAGGATTATGTTGTGAGCTGTAGGGGATTTTGAGGTATAAAACCCATTTACTTAAAAAATCCATGTTCCAAATTCTGAATTTCTAACAATGTGGTCATCAGTGGTACCTCACCCTAACAAAGTACGAATAACTAGTATTTATGAATCAGGTGGAATTCATTCAGGATGACGTTACATTCACTTAACATGAAACAGTGAAGACAACATGGAAGTTTCTTATCCCTCAAGGCCCTAGGTTTCGTCGAGTGCTGCCAACACAGGCAATGCCTTTCTCCTTCTGTCTCTGAAGTGAATATACATTGAACTGTGTCTCAGAAGAATCATGCCCCAGAATCGATGGTAAAACTGTGCCAACAAAGACTCTGATTATCCAATTTTTATCCCTAATTCAACAGTCACTCTTCCTTATTTGGAAATAGTCCAAATGAACTTCTTTCGTTGGCATAGGGTGAAGGTCATCTGATGTCACCCCACCTCTGTCACTAGAGTCATGTGAACTGAAGGCAAATGTCCATCCCTTATTCATTGGGTCCTCATGGGTACATTCCATTGTAAACAAATGACACATCCTTGTAGATACAGAGTAGTTGTACAAACAATGTTACATCCTCTTATCAAAAATGCAACTTATCAGAAACATTCACATAGCACATAACACCCAGGTCTCATGGATACCAAGACAACTCAAAGCAATAATTTATACCGTAATGTCAGGAAATAAATGAATTCTTTTAAACTACATGCGTTCTGCCCTACATCTGCGGTTAATCAATTAAGGGATTTAGTAAACCAAAACCTAATATGGAGAGGTGGTGGCATGGTGATATTGTCACTGGAATAGTACTACAGAGACCCAGGGTAATTCTCCAGGGACCTGGGTTTGAATCTCACCATAACAATTGGTGAAATTTGAATTTAATAAAAAATCTGGAATTAAAAGCCTAATGATGACCATGAAACTGTTGTCATAAAAACCCATCTGGTTCAGTAATGTCCTTTGGGGAAGGAAATCTGCTGTCCTTACACTCTCTGGCCTACATGTGACTTCAGACCCACAGCAATGTGGTTGACTTGAATGGCCCAGCAAACCATTCAGTTCTCAAGGTAATTAAGGATGGGCAATAAATGCTGGCCCAGTCAGCAATGCCTACACCCCATGGATGAATAAAAAGAAACGTAGCTCTTATTTAAAGGTAAAATGTCAGATTAAGCTGAAGCTGCTGAGCTCAAACCTTTTGTTTATTCCTTTAAATCTGACAAAGAACCCCTCAATTATAGTGTAATTAAAACAAATACAATTCCTTGAACGCAGACTTTTCAGTTCCTCACAAACAGCCACCATTCTGTTCCCAGCCTGCCTTAACCATTATTTGCCTCACTGGCAGAAATTCACATTGAACTGTTTAAAAAGTGGTCAAGAGAAAGCCCATAGATGTTACTTCTGTTAGGAAATAGAGATAGTTTAAGTAAGTTATATTGGTATTTGTAGGTGTTAAGAATGGATTTTAGCTTTAAAGTTTACGTTTGATTTGTATTTCTGTATGTGTGTGTTAAGAAAGGTCAAACTGAGTTTTAATTTCACTTTAAAAAGGTGATTGCACTTCTAATGAGGTTTTTAAGACCGCAAGCTAAGTTAAGCAAACAAGAGTAGAAAAACAACAGTGCCGTGGCCTAGCAACAGGGGTCCAGAGATGCAGGTCCGTCCCATAGACACAAACTGAAAAAAACTAAAGAAACAGTAGTTTTAAGTTCAGTTTGAAGCCAAGGCCCCGGAGAGACTGGACACTGGGAGAGGGAGCTGCAGATTTCCCAAAAGAACCAAAAGGCCAAAGGAACATGATAGAAACAGGGGATAGTCCCAAGCAGACCTTCTAGTCAAAGGAAGAACACGAATCTGGAAAAACTCCTGTTATGTGAGTTAAGAGCCAGGGGCAGCAAGAAAACCTCCAGGCTTCAGATTTAAAGAAACAAAAGCTGCAAGAAGCAGACTCAAAGCGAGAACAGCTTGCAAGAGACAAGAAGGTGCAAAGATACAACAGAAGGTCTGTAACTCTTTGCTATGGGCATGTGAAGCAGTGGGATTGTTGACGGCAGAGTCAGTGAGAGAGAGTGTGTAGAAGACAGTTTGAATGCATGTGGTGACCCTGGGTTGAGGAACATCAGAAGGAGAGTTTGAAGCACTGGAAGTGAACCCTTATGGAAGGCACCTGAGAGAAAACATTGGTTTGGGAGAAGATTCCTCACTGACTCAGCCATCAACAATTCCACTGCTTCACATGCCCATAGCAAAGAGTTACAGACCTTCTGTTGTATATTTGGACCATCTTGCCTCTTGCAAGCTATTCTCGCTTTGAATCTGCTTCTTGCAGCTTTTGTTTCTTTAAATCTGAAGCCTGGAGTGGAAATTGGAAACCCACATGTAAAAGATGGAGTTCACTGAGACTGGTTGGCTCATGGTGTGACAAGCATCTGGGGGGAGTTGATAAGAGATTCATAGCATCTGGTGGCATCTGTCACTTCGTTTCAGAGTATGGTGTGTCTGACCACAGGGTGCCTATTAGTTTACATGGACTGTGCATTTTCTGTGAGCATTAAAGTATAAGATAGCTTTTGTAACTTGTGTTATCCTTACAAATCTGTATATATCCATAAAGGTATAGTTGTGAGTGAAGGAGTGTTGTAATATAGTTCATCTTTTCTTGTTTAATAAATGTTTTACTCTTTTGTTAAAAGTACATCAGCTGACTCCTGTCACTTTTTTCAGTAGCTACTCTCCCTGTAGCTAAACAAACAAATACACATTGGGGATCTAGCAAGCTGGGCTCCACTCTGGGATCAGGCTTGTCGATGGATAACCTCAACTGGGATCGTAACAAAATGGGGGCTCTCACAGGATTTGAAATGAGGACAGCGGGTAGTTGGACAGAATAATAATTGTTTTGGGATTATCATTATAAAGTGGGATTGGGAATCCTTGAACATTAGTGGGATCCGTGAATCCTTTTAAAATGAATACGTAGAGGTACTAAGGTATTGAGCATAAAAATTGGAGTTTCTCTAAGGCATGTTATATAGGTTGGAATTCGAAATGGCTTTGGACGTTGCTAAGACATTCTTATAGATGGAAAATGTAACCACAACTGGTTTAGAGAAATCAATCAAGAGTAAGCTAATGGAATTGGTGGATAAGTTGGAGTTAGAATTACCTGAAGGGGAGAGGAAAGCAGACATAGTTGACATAATAGCACAGCATTTAAAACTGGAAGGGATCCTAGAGAGATCACGTTCTCCATGGGGTGAGTCAATTGAGTTAGCTAAAATCCAGTTGCAAATGAAACAACTTGAACACGAAATGGACCTGAAAAAACTTGAATTAGAGGCAAAAGAAAAAGAAAGAGATTTGGATTTGAAAAGGCTAGAGGCAAAGGAAATAGAAAAGGAAAAAGAGAGAGTATTTCAAAGAGAAATGGAAATGTGAAAACTTGACCTCCAGAGGGAAAAGTTAACAATGGAGGAAAGAGAGAAGGAACAAGAAAGGGAATACCGGCTTAAAAGGCTGGACCTTAAAAAAGAGATCTCAGATGCTGAGGAAAGTTCTGATGATGAAAAAACCTTCAACCTAAAACCTAATGGTGAGATGTTTAAATTTGTGCGATTGTCCTAAAGTTTGAGGAAAGGGATGGAGAGGCATTCTTTATTTAGTTTGAAAAGGTGGCTAAGCAAACAAAGTGGACAAAAGAAATCTGGACATTACTTTTACAGTCTATGATGGCAGGTAGAGCTCACAAGGTTTATGCTTCAATTTCAGAAGAGGTATTGGTGGATTATAAACCAGTAAAAAAAAAGGATATTCTGAGTGCATATGAGTTAGTCCCTGGGCCACACAGGCAAAAATTTCAAAATATAAAGAAACAGCCTGGACAGACCTATATTGAACTTGAGAGGGTAAAACAAAGTAGTTTTGACCATTAGATCAAGGCATTAAAGGTAGAGACAATGTATGAAGCCCTTAGAGAAATAATTCTCCTGGAAGAATTTAATGATTCACTTCCTCTTGTAGTTAGAACCCATGTTGATGACCAGAAGGTTAAGACAGCTAGACAGGCAGCGAAGATGGCTTACAATTATGAACTGGCTCATAAATCTAAACCCCCGTAAACCCGAGAAGGATAAAGGATGGGAATGAAAAAGGAAGGCAAGTAGTCAGGGAAGAGAAGAGACAGTTGGAAATTCTCAAGAAATTTCTCCTCAGACCAGAAAGGAAGGTGCTGAGGGTGGAAGTGAGATTCGAAAGCCTAAATGTTTCTATTGTAACAAGGTGGGACATGTTAGGGCAGATTGCTGGAGATTAAACGGTAGACTTATATCAGTGGTAGGAATGCCTAGAGGATCCTCAGGAGAGGTAGCATCAGAAAAGGAAGTTGTTGCTCAAACTGTAGCAGTGGTACAGGTGAAACAAAGTCAAAATACTGCAAATGCTGGAAATCTGAAACAAAAACAAAAAAATGCTGGAAAAATTCAGCAGGTCTGACAGTATCTGTGGAGAGAAAGACAGAGATAATACTTTGAGTCCGCATATGGACTTGAAATGTTATCTCTGTCTTTCTCTCCACAGATGCTGTCAGACCTGCTGAGTTTTTCCAGCATTTTTTGTGTTTTGATACAGGTGAAACACGTTCCCTCATAACAGACAGGTTAAGGGTGATATAGTTCAAGGTAGTCCAGAGAATCCTTCTTTGATGACTGGTGAAGGAAGTCAGGATATTAGAGATTCTGGATGTTTTGTTTCAAAGGGAGAACTATCCCCTTACTCCTCCGTCAAATAAGTAAACAGGTTAAAATTTTGAGAGATACTGGAGCAGATCAATCATTAGTGGTGGTTGATGATACAGTTTGTGTTTCAGGTTGTTTTATTAAAAAAATGTACTGATAAGGAGTTTGCTATTGAAAGAAGAGAATTGGTTACAGCAATTGAGAATCAGTCACAGAAAGTAGAGCACTTGACTGAGGACTTGAAATGTTTATAAATGATAAACTTGTGGAAGCAAATTTAACAAAGGTCAACTTGATGAACTTCAAGCATCCGTAGCTGCTATGAAAATACCTTGATCAGGAAGAGGAATTGTTGGTGAATCAGAATAGTTGGTTGAACGCAGAATTAAAAACCAAAACTAAAGAACTGTTAGAACTTTGAAAAAGCAATGAGATTCTCGAACTTCAATACAAACTGGAGAAAATGAAGGAGAAGATGTGTGGTACAGAGTGTAACAGTTCCAAATTGTTCCTGTGAATAAAAACTCTGCTAAATTGTAGTCCAGTTAAGCAAAGAACTGATCCAAGTAAAATCACTGATATATTAACCTCAGTAATGGACAATGTGAAAACATGCTTGCCAGTGTTAATACACTAAATACAGCAGTCGGAATACAGGCAAGTGGACAGTTTGCAAAAGGCTATTCAAAACCTGTAATGGAGTGGAATGATATAGTTCATGGATTATGTAAAAAATGGAAGCTGGAACGAACTATGAAACTCCAGGGGGAGAATATAATTGACTTCGCTCAAAGAGAAATGGAAAAGGCCGGTTCAAAATGGGGCCTGGAGGAACAACGGTATCATAAAAAGTTTAAAGATCAAACCAAGCAGGTGTACAAAACCCTTTTGTGTGAACATAAAAAGCATTTCAATAATATCCTTGAAACAGCAAAAAGAGATTTTGATCAGAGAAGAAATGAGATGTTGACTCACAAAAATGCCATTTTACCTTTATTAAATTGAAATGAGCATTTACCACATCTGAGTTCGGAAAATGACCTTTAGAATGGAATTACGCCTACAGCTAATGAAAAGGACACTGACAAAAGCAGGTGATAATTATAGAATAGAGTTACAGAAAATAAAGGAATAAGAGAACAGAATTCTAGAGTAGAATTACAGAGCATATTTATAATATTCATTAATAGAGTGAGGAGGGGCTGGGCAGCATGGTGGTGCAGTGGTTAGCACTGCTACCCCATAGTTATAGGGAGCTGGGTTCAATCCTGACCTTGAGTGTCTGTCTGTGTGGTGTTTGCATGTTCTTCCTGTGCCTGCATAGGTTTGTGCATATGTGCCCTGTGATGGATTGGCATCCTGACCTGGGTGTACTGAGCCCATTGCTTGTCAGGATAGGCTCTGACTCCCTACTGCCCTGAATTGGATGAAGTGATTCTGGAAAACTGACAGGGTTGGGGGTAAAATAAGTGTCTTTATAGACTTATCTGTTGTTATATTGTGTGATAATCTGACGTGTAATGCACCTTTAAGAGAATGTGAGCAGATTGACCACGTGACTATGAGACCCAATAGCTGTGTAGTGCGGGCTACCATGTTAATGTTAGTCTAGAGTAGGGTCTGGCTGGAGAAGCAGGCATCTTGTTAGTGCTCTGTTGCCTGGGTAAATAAATAGCATGTGCTTCATTTCATCTTGGTCTCTGCATCTGCAGTATATTGTAATCGACTCACCCGCCAACAGATAAGAGTGCAACCAGTTCATGAGCAAGGTGATCCCATAATAGAACGTAACACGTTGAAACCTAGAAATTGGACCGTACAGTCGCCAAAATCTCAAAAATGGTGGGCAGGAAAATCTGTGCACATTTCCAGTTAGAAGAATGCTCCTTCCACCCGATATTGGTATTTTGGAGCAGGAATACACACCTGCAACATTTTCATTTCAGAATAGTGTATGCAAATTAGGGCCCTGTGCTTCTTGCATGACCCTTTCTCCCACCAAGACTGCACCAGTGCTTCATTCATCACAAGCTGAACTTACTCAGCATATTGTGAAACTAACCGGCTTAAAGGCCCTCCTCACCTGTGCTATTTAAGAGGACCATGCAGTAAAGGGTCATGCAGTGCTTGTAGGCCAATCTTACAAATACTCTTGCTGCACACATGGGTGGTCTGGAAAGGCTGGCTTTGGGAATAAAAGACAATGGGGGGTCGGGGGCAGCAGCAAAGACATTACAGAGCAGAGGCTGCAACAAGAGGCTCATCAGTGAGCATTCCTCTTAAGTTAGCTTGGATGAGTCTTCAGCAAGAAAGTTGTTTACTGAGCTACACCAGCTGCTGCTGTCAGTACTCTGGTCTTAAATCAAGGCACGGACAGCACTGGCTGTCAAGATCATCACTGTGAACACTGTGCAATCATCAGCGACCAGCCCTGCTTCTGATCTTATGACTGAGGGAAGACCATTGATGAGACATTGACAGTCTCCATTGTCTTCAGTTTTATTCGGGGCTCTTTGACTAAATACTATCTTGATGTCAAGGACATCACTCTTACCTCATCTCTTCAATTCATCTCTTTTATGTCACAGTGTCATTTCAGGCTGTAACATGTGGCATTAGCAACATCTCACAGTCCACAGTACATGGGTGTATTGGGAGGTCATTGAGACCTCCTACACCAGGAGCAGAATTTATACCTCCATTCCTACTGACAGCGCGAGACAAAGCGGGTCAAGAAAGCATTAGGTTTTGCTTTCATGGCAGGCTTCCCATTGGTGCCATTGACTGAATGCACATTGCCAACCTGGAATCTTTATTAAAAGAAATGATTTACACTCCCACAATGTACAGCTGATTTGTGACCATATTATACAAGTCTGTACCCATTACTGCACTTGAAGTCTTGACTCTTTCTTCCTGCCCAAGTCCTCTGTTTTTTTAAAAATCATTCTCAGGATATGGGCATTGCTAGCAAAGATGACACTTGTTGCTCACTCCTGGTTACCCGGAGAAAGTGGTGTTGAGGCTCCTTCTTGAATTACCACAGTACGTATTCTGAAGCTACTCCTCCAGTGCTACTGAGTGGGCAGTTCCAGGATTTTGACCCAGCAATGATGAAGGAGCGGCAACACTGCTATGAAGGTGTGCCTGGTGGTGGAGGAAGTGAATATTTAAGATGATGGAAACTTTCAGAAAGTTGCAGAGAAACTTTCAAAAAGCAGTTTTCTGCCTTCCCATGAATGGGTTTTCAGGCAGCGAAACAAATACAGTTACAGGATGAAACAGGCTACTTTGTCCCAGAATAGTGCTGAAGCTTTTGGGTGTTTTTTACTGTTGCACCAATCCAGGTAAATGAAAGGTATTCCATCACACTCTTGACTGGTGCCTTGTGATTATTGGAGAGGATTTGGGGAGTCAGGAGGTGAGTTACTCTCTGCAGAATTCCCAGTCTCTAACAGGTTCTAATAGTCACAGCATTCATGTAGCTGGTCAAGCTGAGTTTCTGGTTAAAGGTGGCCCCCAGGATGTTGATGGTGGGGGTTTCAGTAAAGGCAATGCCATTGAATGTAAAAGAGTGATTTTAAAGACGCTCTTGTTAGAGATGCTCATTCCAAGGCATTTGTGTGCAGCAAATGTTACTTCCATATCAGCCCAAGTCTAAAGGTTGTCCCGGTCTTGCTGTGTGCAGGGATGGACTGCAATTCTTTATCTGAGAAATTGTGACCGGAGCTGAACACTGTGCAACTATCAGTGACCAGATTTTATGATTGAGGGAAGACAATCGATGAAGCATTGACGATCTTCATTGTCTTCAGTTGTATTCAGGGTTCTTTGATTGAATGCAGTCTTGATGTCAAGGACATCACTCTTACCTCATCTCTTAAATTCATCTCTTTGCCTCCATTTTTGGATCAAGAATGCAATGAGTTCTGGAGTTGAGTGTGTCAGGCAGAACCCAAACCGAGAATCAATGAGTGGGCTCTAGATGAGTAAGTGCCGCTTGAGAGCACCATTGGGTATTCCTTGCATCACTTTGCTAACAATTAGGCCAAGAGGGTGATAATTGGCTGGGTTGGATTCATCATGCCTTCTGTGGACAGGATGTACCTGGGTAATTTTCCACGTTGTCGGGTAACAGTGTTGTCGGTGTTGTAGCTGTACTGGAACAGCTTAGCTAGAGGTGTGGCTTGCTCTGGAGAACCAGTCTTCAGTATATCAGCCAAGATATGTTTAGGACAACTTGCCTTTGTTTGGTGCAGTGCTCTTTCATAAGAGGTAGAAGATGAAGGATAGGGATAATGGGTTTGCTGTATTGGCAGGGTGTGGTCTCACCAAAACCCCGTACAATTATAGTGAGACTTCATTCTTATACTCCAATCCCCTTGCAATAAAGACCAATAGGCTATTTGCTTTCTTAATTGCTTGCTGTGCCTGCATGCTAGCTTTTTGTACAAGTATACCCAAGTCCACCTGAACAATTTAATAACCGCATGAGTATTCTGGCAAATACGGGGCTAAAAGCTAGACAGTTGGGAGTTTGAAATTGCTGTTTTGAGTAATTTGGAGGTGGGGAGGGTGTGGTTATCCATGGGAAGACACAGAAGGGAATGGGGTTGGAAGTGGAATGAGTTATGAGGGAAACAAGGCAGTGATCAAAGCTGGCCATGCCTGTGATTGAGACGATGAGAATGGAGAGGCCACATGAGACGGCAGGGGTAACAGGGTGGCTATGAATTTGGGTAGGGAAGTTTCTATGGTGGGGGAGGTTAAGAGACTACAGGAGGGTAGCAAGCTCAGAGGAAAGAGGAAAAGGTGTGTTAAGATGGAGGTTGAAATTAGTGAGGGAGGTAAGTCACTTTGGAAAGACTGAGGGAGAAACGCAGCGAGGCTATGACAGTTAGAAACTTGGAGCAGAATTTTCTGCTTACTGGGCGAGCAAGCACGAGCCATTCTCCGGCGGGTGGAGAGCCAATCCCTGCCGGAGAAGCGAGCCCCGCCGCCGATTCAAGTGGGCAGGCCAATTAAGGCCCACCCAGCGTGACACCCACATGAGATGGGACATGTTAGTAAATTTCACTAAAACTTTCTTAAAGTTTTTTAAACCCTACATGAAACCTCATGTTTTTTCAGAAGCCCGCCGGGGCTCTTGGCCTGCCCGCCAGCCTTAAGGTTAGACGGGCAGGTCTTTTAATTGTTTTAATTATCCTGTCAATGGCTTCAATTGGCCATTGACAGGTCGGCGGGCCCGCAGCTGATTTCGCTGTGCCCCCACCTCCCTGGGTATTTAAATGGGGCAGGGTGACATCCCACGTCATTTTGCGCGTCGGTGAGTGGGCCCCGCCCCCAGTTCGCTGACGGCAAAATTCAGCCCTTGGAGTTTATTGGACGGTATGGAATAAATATTTTTAAAACAGAGGCAAAATGGACAGAACAAAATGGCGAGAACAGAGGATAAGTTGCCAGAGGGGTATAGGAGGGGTGGAGATCAATGTGAGATTCAGTGATAGGAGCCGCATTGCCACTGCTCTGGTGTGCCTGGGGAAGATAGTGGAAGATATCATCAGGTTTCATTAAGGGGGAAGGTGTCATTGCACATGGGCAATCAGATTGCTCATTACTATACTGGCTGTGCATGTTTGAAAGGTGAAACATTTTGTCGAACACCATTAAAGCAAGGTGAAGATGAAAAGCTTTCAATCGCTTAATTTCTGTCACACATCTGGAGGAGGGGGAATTTTCTACCTTGGTAATTATTAATCTGATTTCACACCTTGTGTTAAAAGACAATGCTAATACCAGTCAGCAGAATTAGACATTAATTAACCATGTCAGGAGATACTTCATGTTGAGGGACAAAAAAAAACGGAGTGAAAAAGAGAGAGTGATGAGGGTCATGTGGTTGACTTTTTGGAATTTCAAAAGGAGTTTTGTAAACTACTCATAGTAACCTTGTTAGCAAAATTGAAACCCATGGGATTAAAGTGGAATTTGCAGTGTGGTTACAAAATTGGCTAAGAGACAGGAAACAGCGAGCAGTGGTGAACAGTTATTTTTCGGAGTGGAGAACAGACACAGTGTTGTCCCCTAGGGGTCAATATTAGGACTAATTACTTTTGGATATACATTAATGATCTGGACTTGGGTATGGGGGCATAATTTCAAAGTTTTCAGATGATACAGAACTTGGGAATGTAGTAAACAGTGTGGAGGACTGTATCAGACATCAGGAGGACATTCAAAACAAAAACAGAATTACCTGGAAAAACTCAGCAGGTCTGGCAGCATCGGCAGAGAAGAAAAGAGTTGGCGTTTCGAGTCCTCATGACCCTTCGACAGAACTGATTGAATGTTATATGCTGGTTTAAGGTGGGGGGGTGGGGAAGAGAAGTGGGGGGGGTGGTTGGTGTGGTTGTAGGGACAAGCAAGCAGTGATAGGAGCAGATAATCAAAAGATGTCACAGACAATAGAACAAAGAAGTGTTGAAGGTGGTGATATTATCTAAACGAATGTACTAATTAAGAATAAATGGCAGGGCACTCAAGGTACAGCTCTAGTGGGGGTGGGGTGGAAAGACTAGCCCGCCATACAAGATTTAAAAATAATGGAAATAGGTGGGAAAAGAAAAATCTATATAAATTATTGGAAAAAACAAATGGAAAGGGGAAGAAATGGAAAGGGGGTGGGAATAGAGGATGGAGTTCAAAATCTAAAGTTGTTGAATTCAATATTCAGTCCGGAAGGCTGTAAAGTGCCTTCTCCGCTGATGCTGCCAGACCTGCTGAGTTTTCCAGGTAATTCTGTTTTTGTTTTGGATTTCCATCATCCGCAGTTTTTTGTTTTTATCAGGACTACATTGACAGACTGGTGAAATGGGCAGATACATAACAGATCCAATTTAATGCATAGAATCATAGAATGATTACAGCACAGGAGGGGGCCATTCAGCCCATTGTTTTTGTGCTGGTTCTCTGGAGGAGCTTGCTACCTAGTGCCACCCCCCTGCCATTTCTGTGTAGCCCTGTAAATTTTTCCCTTTCAGATAATGATCCACATACCATTTGAGAGCTTCAGTTGAACCTGCCTCCCCCACACTCTCAGGCAGTGATTCCAGATGTGAATAACTCGCTGCATGAAAAAGTTTTTCCTCATGTCACCAATGCTTCTTTTACTAAATCTGAGCCCTCTGGTTTTTGATCCTTCCATGAATAAAAACAGTTTCTCCCTATCTGCTCTGTTCAGACCCCTCATGATTTTGAATACCTCGATCAAATCTCCTCTTGACCTTCTCTTCTCCAAGGAGAACAGTCCCAACTTCACCAATCTACCTGTGTAACTGAAGTTCCCCATCCCTGGAGCCATTCTCATGAATCTTTTCTGCTCTCTCTCTAATGCCTTTACATCCTTCCTAAAGCGTGGTGCCCAAAACTGGTTGCAATCCTCCAGGTGGGGCTGAACCAGTGCTTTATACAGGTTTAACATAACTTCCTTACTTTTGCAATCTATGCCCCTCTTTACATAGCCCATGATGCTGTCAGCTTTATAAACCGTGCTCTCAACCCTTCCTGCAGTCTTCAATGATTTATGTACATATATACTAAGATCTCTCTGCTCCAATAGAATTGTACCCTTTATTTTCTTTTGCATTCTTCTGACCAAAATAAACCACTTCATGCTTCTCTGCACCACATGTGTCTTAACTGGATTAAAACCAGCTCGTCTGGGTGCTTTGAGATGTAAGAGAGGTAGAATGCATTTGCATTTTTTGAATAGAGCATTCAAGAAGTGGGTGAAATCTGGCACCTAGCTACCAGAGACCAAGCAATATGTTTATATTACCAATAAAATTTGTACTATGAAAGGAGTTTTATTGTTAGAAGAGGTGGAGTTCAAAGGGACTAGAGATACAATGAGAATTTACATTCAATGAGATATGCTAGATATATTAGAGGACAGTTTTCATGTGTGTAGGGTAGAGGCAATGTAAGATCAAAGTAGCTGTAAGCCTACAGCTGTCTCCACAGGAACCAAAGTGAAAGGAACCTTATTTGGAATTCGTAAGGTGAAAATGCTTTGCCTGGTGTTTGGTTATGTCTATGGGTTGCTGTTGCCTTAATGGAGATTAGTTTAGGAATTTGTTAAAAGTTATGATAGTAGTAATTTGTAGCCATGTGTATATGTTTAACTTATGTAAACTAATATATGTCTCCTGTATTTTGATTAAAAAAAACCCTCGAGAACCGGTGGTCTGATTCCTGAATTTAGAGTTGCATCTCAAACATACCACTTAAAAATATAGGTTATAACAGTTTAAAGTTCCCCTCTGAGATTTTTATATAACTCAGCTTTACCGAAAGGCTGTCTCATAACATTACATACAAGCTGCATGTTGATGCCTTCTTGTTCAATTGTGCCCCGTATTGGTGCAAGGAATCTTTGGAATGGAAATGTAGAAAACCTCCAAGTAGGGTTAGCATGGAGAAAACAAGGCAGGAGGAGGCCAGTCAGGCTCAGTTCCTCACTCATGGAATCAAACACCAAACAGAGGAAGGTTGCTGAGGCAGCAACACCTCAAAGGAACAGGGTGTCTGTAGCTTTTATGCAGCAAACTTCACTATAAACATTCCTCCAGTCTGAAAAGTAATCTTTTGCCACTACTTTCTGTTTCCTGTCACTCAGCCAATTGTGTATCCACGTTGCTACTTTCCCTTTTATTCCATGAGCTCTAACTTTGCTCACAAGTCTGTTGTGTGGTATTTTATACGAACATACAAGCAAGGAGCAGGAGTGGGACATTTTGAAGTCCATGTACATCAACAGCATTCCCCTCATTAACCCTCTCTGTTACCTCATCATATAACTCAAGCAAGTTAGTTAAACATGGTTTTCCCTTAACAAATCTAACCTGGCTCTGCTCAATTAACCCATAGTTGCCCAAGTTACTTTTAATGTTGTCTTGAATTAACGTTTCTAGAAGCTTCCCCACTGAGGTTAAACTGACTGGTTGGGGTTACATCTTCAATCTTTTTTAATAAAGGGTGTAACAGTTGCAATTCTCCAGTCCTCTGGCACCACTCCTGAGTCTAAGCAAGACTGGAATATTATGGCTAGAGCCTCTGCAATTTCTGTTCTCACTTCCCTCAGTATCCTTGGATGCATCTCATCCGGTTTTGGCACCTTATCTACTTTAATTACATGCAACCCATCCAATATCTCCTCTTATCAATTTCAAACCCTTCTAGAGTATGAGCTATCTCCATTTTCAACATAACCTGGACAGCATCTTCTTCCCTGACAGGAACAGATACAGAGTATTCATTTAATACCTCAGCCATGACCGTGTTTCCATAGATAATCCCATTCATTTTTGGTCCGTACATGGCCCCACTCCTCGTTTTACCATCCATTTACTATTTATATGGCTGCAGAAGACTTCCGGATGTTAGCCACAGTCTCTTCTCATACTCTTGCTTTGCTTCTCTTATTTCCTTTTTCAATTCCTCCATGAGCCTTCATATATTCTCAACTGTATTATCCACCTGGCATCTGTCATAAACACTCTTTTTCTTCTTCATCTTAATCTCTATCTCGTTTGTCTTCCAGGGAGCTGTGGATTTGTTTGCCCTACCTTTCCACTTGATGGGACTATACCTTGACTATACTTGAACCATCTTTTCTTTAAATACCGTCCATTGTTCAGTTACAGTTTTACATGTTAATCTTTGATTTCAATTTACCTAGGCCAGATCCATTCTTACACCATTGAAGTTGGTTTCCCCCCAGTTAATTATTCTTACTCTGGGTCGCTCCTTGTCCTTTTCCAAAGCCAACCTAAACCTTATGATAAAATGATCACTGTTTCCTAAATTTTTCTCCATTGACAACTGGTCCACTTGACCCACCTCATTCCCAAGAACCAGATCTATCAATGTCTTCTTTCTCATTGGACTGGAAACAAACTGCTGTAGAGAAGTTTCGTGAACACACTTGAGGAGCTCTTGCCCTTCTCTGTCCTTTACACTATTACTATCCCAGTCAATAGTCAGATCATTAAAATCCCCTCTTAAAACTCGATAATTCTTGCACCTCTCTGTAATTCCTTTGCAAATTTGTTCCTCTTCACCTTTCCTACTAGTTGCTGGCCTATAGGCTACACCAAGTACTATAAGTACACCTTTTATGTTCCCTAGCTCGAGCCAAATAGATTCTGTCCTTGACTCTCTGGGATGTCCTCTCTCTCCCGCTCTAACTTGTTCTCCTTAATCAATACATGCCATCCCTCATCCTTTTCTTCCTTTTCTATCTTTCTTGGACACCTTGGATCCAGAAATATTTAACACCCAGTCCTGCCTTCTTTTAGCCAGGTCTCTTTTATCACAATGTCATATTTCCACATGGCAGTCTGCATCTGCAAATCATTGACCTTATTTAGCACACTCTGTGCCTTCACCTACATGCACTGTAACCCTAATTTGGACTTAATTACTTAGCCTCTTGCGCTGAACCCACCTGATACCTCACTATCCACAAAGCTCTCAAGCTTGTCAATGAATCACAGTGACGCCAGCTACTGCTCAATCTCCAAATTCCGCACTGCAATTAATGGCCAGAATCTTGTGCTCTTGCTGGAGGTGCGCTTGGAGATGGGAAAGGCTTCACTTAGGCAGGATTACCAGAACACCATCACCTTCCTGCCTCTGCCAGAATTAAGCTCTAGGCAAAGGCCCATGGTCAACCTTCTCTCCCCACCACCAACTGAGGCCCTTAAGTGGCCAATTAATTACCACCTACGGTTGATATTCTGCCACTGCTGGTATTAACCCAGGGGCAGGCAGGCCTGTCATCATGCGGCATGCATAACAAGTAAAACTGTTTGGCCAGCTTGTCAGTGCCTTACTGAGGGACTGGACGTCGGAAGAGAGAACAACTAAAGGTCACCCCTGTGGCCCTTGCCCTTTCTGCTGACCCACCATCCATGCCCCCCGACACTGCCCTCCTCATAATCTCCACCCAGCGAAACACCTCAAGCATTACTTACATGTGGCCTGGGTCACTCCTCAATCCTAGGACCAGCGCCTGTCCTTCAGGCAGCAGCCATGACCTCCCCAATAGAGTTACCAAGCTCAACAACAGCCAGCCTCTGATAGCTGGCAGCTCTTAGTAGGTGAGACTTCTGACCCCGGGGACTTGATGCCAAGGGAAGGCCTGCCGCTGGCCTCACCACTGCCTGATTGGCATGTGGCTCAGCGGGCCTTCCCGAAAAGAGGGGGCGTGGTTCTCTCACCGGCCCTCCAACCAACAGGTGTGCCTCCCAGCGCCACAATAAGATTCTGCCCTCTATGTAACCCCAGAAGAACATCAAAGGGAAAGAGATCCAGTGATTCTCAGCCTCTGTGGTTTTTCCTGACACCTGAGGATTGGACATGAGACAGGGCCAGGGTGAGGAGAATCCACCCGCATTGCAGGAATCCTGCGAGATCCAAAAGGGTGGATCTCACAACCAGCCAACACCATGTTAATGAGGCCCAAACCTAAGAGTGATCTGGAACTCCTGACCACACGTTGGGTGGGCATTAGGGGTACATTGGTGATAGTGTGCCCATTCAACATCCAAGCAGAATGTCTTTTGTATGTAGTTATGAGATTCCACAGGTGTGTGATTAATGATTGAGAAATTAAATCTAGTCACCCATTCAAGGCAGAACCGTCTTGAAAGAACAATGAGACTGTAGCCTAGCATAGATATAATGCACAGCGACAGCCACTGTGGCAATTGGCATCCATCTGCATGATACATTTCAGGTGGTTACCATCATGAAGCTATTAATGTATATAATGTTATTGGAAAATGTTTTTCTTTTAAATTAGAGGTTTAGTCTATGGGTGTGTCTTAACTGGATTAAAACCAGCTCGTCTGGGTGCTTTGAGATGTAAGAGAGGTAGAATGTATTTGCATTTTTTGAGTAGACCATTCAAGAAATGGGGTGAAATCTGGCATCTAGCTACCAGAGACCAAGCAATATGTTTATATTACGGATAAAATTAGCGCTATGAAAGGGGTTTTACTATTAGAGAGGTGGAGTTCAAAGGGGCTAGTGATACAATGAGAGTTTACATTCAAAGAGATATGCTTGGTATATCAGAGGACAGTTTTCATGTCTGTAGGGTAGAGGCAATGGAAGATCAAAGTAACTGTAAGCCTACAACTGCCTCCACAGGAACCAAAGTGAAAGAAACCTTATTTGGAATTCATAAGGTGAAAATGCTTTGCCTGGTGTCTAGTTAAGTCTATGGCTTGCTGTTGCCTTAATGGAGATTCGTTTAGCAATTTGTTAAAAGTTATGATAGTGATAATTTGTAGCCATGTGTATATATTTAACTTGTGTAAATTAATAAATGTCTCCTATATTTTGAAAAAAACCCCTCGAGAACCGATGGTCTGATTCCTGAATTTAGAGTTGCATCTCAAACATGCCACTTAAAAATATAGGTTATAACAGTTCTTTAAATTTACCCTCTGAGATTTTTAAATAACTCAGTTTTACCAAAAGGCTGTCTCATAACATTACATACAAGCTGCATGTTGATTCCTTCTTGTGCAATTGTGCCCCCGTGTTTGTGCAAGGAATCTTTGGAATGGAAATGTAGAAAACCTCCAAATAGAGTCAGCGTGAAGAAAACAAGGCAGGAGGAGGCCAATCAGGCTCAGTTCCTCACTCATGGAATCAAACACCAAACAGAGGAAGGTTGCTGAGGCAGCAACACCTCAAAGGAACAGGGTGTCTGTAGCATTCATGCAGCAAGGATTCTCGTCATAAAGGCCAAAGCACAGAAGTGAGAGAGTTAACTCTCTAGATTCATTACATTAATAATATACATTAGTTGATCATTTATTTAACCAAGCAATCAGCAGAATCTGCAATGCAGCTTCTAAACCATTAACCTCACCTCTAATGTCTTAAACATTCTAAGTAAAGATTCTGAATCTTCACCTCCAACTTGGTGGAGGCCAAAAGGATAGACTTCCTTTCATTTACACAACTTGAGTGTATTTTTCTAATGACCAGGGCTGCTCATTTAATCCCTTGAATTCTCCTTTCACACACCAGGTTAAATGGTAGAGTTATAGAGGGTCCAAGTAGCCAGAGAGCTGGGAGCGTTTGTGCACAAATGTTTGAAGGTGGCCGGATAGGTTAACAATGCAGTTAAAAAAGCCCATAGGATCCTGGGCTTTAGAAATAGAGGCAGAGGACAAAACCCAGAAACTATGCCAAACCTAGATAAAAAACTAGCTCAGCTACAGGTAGAGTGTTGTGTCCAATTCAGGACACCACACATCAGGGAAGACATTAAGTCTCTGGAGAGGGTATGGGAAAGATTTATTGGAATGGTTCCAGGGATGAGGGATTACATTCAAGTGGATAAACATTCATGCGGGTATGTTCTCCTTAGAGCAGACAAGGTTAAGGTGCGGAATCGTCCCAGATCTGCACTAAGTGTGCATCATTATACCCGCCGGCCACAATGGCAGCTTTTCACGCCATATTGTCCCAAACCCGCCACAGTAACTGTGCATTCCTGGGAAGCACAGCGTTTGCATGGCGGGCGGGCTCTCATTCGCCCATCAGGCCATCACCTCGCTGCTTCCTCATGCGGGACGCCATATTTAAAGTCCAGCCTCATGCACACGTCTCAGTGCTTCCAGCCCAAGGTGGCTGCACAGAAGACAGGTTGACCCCGAAAGGCAAAAAGGCTGCAGCCCCCCCCCACCCCCCCCCCCGGTTTAGTGATGGGTCCATTGAGCGCCTTTTGGATGCTGTGGAGGCCCACCGTGATGTCCTCTCCCCTGCACTGGCCGCAGGAGGGGCAGCAATATTACCACTCCGGCTTGGTAGGCGATGGCAGTGGTGATCAGTGCCAATGTGCACAGAAGAGGTTGGCCACCCAATGCAGATAGAGGATGAATAAACTCATCCATGCCATCAGGGTATGGCAACCATCTCATGAATCTAAACTCACACACTCAAGCCCATCAAACATGCACTGGCATCTCACTCACTGTCAGCTCAAGGGACATCACCGCCCATGCTCTCACACATACCCTCACTTCGCCACCTGGCCTCATCTCCCCTGGAGACTGACTCCTCAGCCCTCACCATCTTGAGGCCACTTGCACAGATCAACTTGCGCCCCCACACACACCCTGGGATACACCCCCTTGCCCAGTACAGCCCTCACCCTGCAACCTCTTCCCTCCCCTGAGGCCACTTCTCCTCCTACCCCAGGCAAGCCCTAGCCCTGCAGCCATTCAAAGCTGGTCTGGGTGGTAGGGACCTGGCCCGTTAGCTCCCTTAAAAGTGATGTGGTGCTGTCTGGAAAGCCTGCCGCTGGTGACTGTGGGTGCTGCCCAAAGCAAGGCAGGCAAAGAAACCTCGTCGAAGTCCTGAGCGAAGTGCAGCTCGCCAAGTACAAGTCACTTACGTTTAGTTGTGAAACAAGTTGGCGGCCAATCACGCCGACATGGGCGTACAATCCATGGTGGTGGGGGGTTGGAGAGGGGGTGAGACTGGCGGGTTAGCCTTATAATGATGTGCTGATGTATCACAATGTGGTTCCCTATGACGGATGGTGGGGAACACGGCCCCCCATCGACGGGCTGAGCAGACGATCACAAACTGGTTGCAGGACATCGTGACACCGACTTCTCAACATATTATTTGTGCACGCCCCCGACGCCAGCGGTTCACGGACGATTCCACCCAAGGGGCTTAAAGCTGTTTAAGATCATGAAGCTTTGCTACCTGCAAAGAAAGAATGTGCAAGGTTACGGGGTTAAAGAAGGGGAGTGGGACTCAGTGCAATGCTCTTTCAGAGAGCCAGTGTAGAGACTTGATGGGCCGAATGGCCTTCTTCTGCACTGCAAAGATGCTGTCATACTATGATACTCTGATGACGTTTCCAATTGCTGCAGGGTTGATAAAGAAAAGACACAAAGTTAAGGTGAAACCAAAATACTGCAGGTGCAGGAAATCTGAAATAAGTGCAGAAAATGCTGGAAAAACTGCAGGTTTGGTAGCATCTGTGGTGAGAGAAACAGAGGTAACATTTCAAGTCAATTTGAAGAAGAGTCATATGGACTCAAAATGTTAAAGTTAAGGTGGTTGACATAAGAACCGGGGCAAAATGAGGAAAAGTGCTTTTACACAATGAATCGTTAGCATTTGCACTGCACTGCCTGGTAGGGTTATGATTACAGTTTCAATAGCGGCCTTCGAATTGGATAAACACTGTAAAGGCAAAAATGTTGCAGGGATGTGGGGAAAGAGCAGGTGAGGATTGTTTTCCGAAGAGCCAGCACTGGCTCAATGGAGTGATGTTCAATTTCATGATAATATGAATCTATAACCGTTGCAATGTTAGCTTCTCATTAGGCTACTCCATTTGCTGGCCAAAGGCTCAATGTCTTCTCTTTTCAAAGGGGAAGACATGTACATGACCATCAATAGAAAACCTGAAGTTGAAGCAGAGAAGTCAACCTGTAAGTCTTACCTCTTATGAGGAGGAGGCCAAACCAAATTGAGGAGGTAGGTGAGGGAAAACCTGATGACTTATTGCTAGCCCGAGAAGGTAGGGAATACACTTATATTTTGTCTTCTATCACTTAAGACTCAATCGAGGATTAACAGGCAGTTATTTCAAGATTAACCAGTTCAGGCTGCTCACAAGCAACTTGTGTTTGACATTTAATAGCATTTTTGCAACAAGTAATTGCTTGAAGAACAAATGGCAATCCATTAGATGTCCTTAATGAACTTTAAGAAAGCATTCAAAAAGGTAAAGTTTGTTCTGAGTGGTGATGTCTCAGCTTGGATAGATGGTTGGTTGGAAGACAAGAAAAGCTTCAGGCTTAGTGGGAGCTTCTTGAACTGGGCAAGAGCTGGACATGATGTAGCCCAGAGGCAAGTGCTGAGTGGACAGTTTAGAATCGCTTTCCCTCAGGAATTTCCTTGGGCGTTCTCACTGATCGACAGCATAACCTAGTAGAAGATAACTGGGAGCCAAACAGAGTTTCTACGGACCCTCTGCTGAGGTTACATGACGGAGAGGGAGAAACCCCTGAATTTTGAAGAGCTTAATGTTGGTGACTGAAGAGGCAAAGCTAATTTTTATTGACAATCACACAGAAGGTGACAATGGCATCTGGAGGAGGGCTCCTTCAACTACTTTACAACCTGTGTACCCCTGGGAAAAATGATGCCTTATGCCATTCCACCAAAGCTACTGGAAGAGGTTGGGAGAATTCCACAGAAATTCTACTCCAGGGAGTGTGAAATGTTTTTAGGAAAAGTTGGGGTTGTTGGCATGGAGATAAACTTGGAGTTCAGGGTAAGACAAGCCAAAGGTTCAGGTGGCCATGTCCATTCAGGACAGCTAAATAGGAGGGATTCTTGATGCAAAGTGTGAACGAATTTTGTAAGGGCCCTTCCGCTAGGAGTTGGGGTAAAAGCCTTAAATGCAAGATGTGGTTTGCAGAGGTGGGTTGTCAGTTTTATTCTAGATCTAGCCCTCCTCTTCTATCATTAACTTGTGACCTCATAGGCCTTAACATATATCAAGATTGGATACAATCAACACCCTGATGCCTGCCCCAGAGACAGGATATGATGCATATTCTCATTGACATTTTAAAGAAATAGCTTCTAGTGAATGACTGGCGTGCTTTTTCTAAGGCAATAGCTTGTGTGGATATTGAGAGAACATAAAATTACCTCTCTGAAAAATGAAGTAAGTGTTATTTGCAAGTAGTTGTATTCCTATTTTTATTTTGAACTGCTTTTAATTATTAAATAATGTCATTTATTAAAGTAATGGATCTGGAGAATCAATCCCCCCACTTCTGCGCATTAGCTTTAATGATTAGTATGTCCTGAGACATCACATAATCTTATTGTCCAACACTGTTACTAGCTAAGATTAATTGAAATTTGAATGGTGACACAGCTCTGTAAATCTAACTATGAACTAATTCAGTGATAACCATCCTTGAAGAAGTTCTGTTCTTTTCTACGACAAGATTTCCGTACCTCTCTTTTGCCTTGCTCACCTTCATTGCTTTCTATTTCCCTCCTGGTGTTTGACAAGGTGTTTACTCTATCACAGCTTCTTTGTCCCTACAACCACACCAACCCCCTCCACTTCTCTCTCTCCCTCTCTCTCCACCCTCCCCACATACCTTAAACCAGCTTATATTTCAACTCTTTCTTGGACTCGAACTCAAGTTCTGTCAAAGGGTCATGAGGACTCGAAACGTCAACTCTTTTCTTCTCCGCCGATGCTGCCAGACCTGCTGAGTTTTTCCAGGTAATTCTGTTTTTGTTTTGGATTTCCAGCATCCACAATTTTTTTTTATTACTGACTGGGATTTGTTTGTTTCTAGGTAACTAATAGAAGAGTTACATGATGAACATGACTGAAATGCTGCACAGCACAAACAGCGACTACAATTATGACTATGAAGACCTGCTTTCTCCATGTAACTTCAGATCAGCAAAGATTTTTGGTGAAAGCTGCCTAACAGTGATTTACTCACTTATGTTTGTCTTTGGTCTCTCAGGGAATATCCTTGTACTGTGGATTCTTCTAAAACAAAAACTGCTGAAGAATATGACAGACATCTATCTTTTCAATTTAGCATTATGTGATTTGCTTTTTGCTATAACCCTTCCCTTCTGGGCATATTTTGCTGCAAATGAATGGATTTGGGGAGATGCCTTTTGCAAGGTCATTAATGTCTGTTATATACTTGGCTACTCCGGTGGTGTAATGTTCATAATCCTGAAATGTATAGACCGGTACCTTGCGATTGTTCATGCTGTGTCTCTGCTCAGGGCTAGGACAGCTCGATGTGGGATTATTTCCAGTGTAGTGATGTGGTGTGTAGCTATGTTCACCTCTCTTCCCACGATGATAAATAACAAAATCGACAACATTGATGGAAGAATTGTTTGTCATACTTCCTTTCCATCTGAAAAATCATCAAGGTGGAAACTTCTTAGCCTTTTCAGTGCCAATGTGCATGGTTATTTTATTTCATTTGCTGTGATGTTTTTCTGTTATACAAGAATAATTCAAACTCTGCTTAAAAACAAAAGTTATAAGAAACACAGGGCTATAAAAGTTATATTTATTGTTGTGATTGTGTTTTTTGTATTTTGGACACCGCACAACATAGTGATGTTCCTGGAGTCTTTGAGAGAACTGCATATTTTAACTGGCTGTGAATTCAGCATACAGCTGATTATTGCCCAGCAGATAACTGAATCCATCACGTTTGTACACTGTTGTTTAAATCCTATAATTTATGCGTTCTTGGGTGAAAGGTTCAGATTGCACCTCCACAGAGTTTTTCACACCTGTTTGCCTTCATTATTTAAATATAAAGCACGTGCCAAATCTCATTCAGCTTCCCACAATTCTGCTGCCTCTGTTCGTTCACAGTCCTCTCGTGGTCATGACTCGTCCACCTTTATTTAGTTCAGTATATGAAATTGCCTGTAAACATCTTTGTGTATATACTCTGTTCTCATATTTGTTCAAACTTATGCTACTTTTAGGTTGTGTCGAAACATAAAATCGTCTGCAAAACTAAAACAGGGTTGTTGAAGTTTTTTTTATGATAAATTATTTGATGAGTAGCCTGATTACACTGGTAGATTAATACAAGTGCCTGTTAATGATATAGAGAATTTTGAGGTGGTACATTTTGGTAGGATGAATAAAAGAGGCCACATACATGTTGGGAAACAAATGTCGAAATATCCTCTAGGAACAGACGTTCTTGGGTGTACACGCACACAGGTCACTAAAAGTGGCAACACGGGTTAATCATGTTGTTAAAAAAAACCAAACAAACCTGCTGGCTCATTTCTAGAGGGATAGAATGAAGAAGCAGGGAAGCTCCCCCTTACCATGGTTGGCAGGGCCCTCAACCATATCCGACCCATTTCCAGAGATTCTGTTCGAATGCCTTCCCCTCCCTCGCAGAATCACTATAGTGTTCTCCTTGGCCTTATCTTCCACCCCACTAATGTCGTTTCACAAAGAACATCTACTTCTGAATGATAGCTGTTCATCATTCTGCCAATGACATCTCCTCTGGACACATCATTTCATCCCATTACCTTTCCCTTTGGCCTGGCGCCACCAAATCCTTTTTCATTTCATGTCTCTTCTCTTCCACCCTATCATAAACCTTACTTTCTTTGCCAGTCATCCATATCACCTCCTTAGATGCTTTTACAGTAAATTGTGGCATATACGTTGATGATTGAAACTTTGAAAAGTCCTTCCAAAAATGGGGGTCAAATTATATGCTGAGCGTAACACTGATGTTGTTGTAGGTGGACAGCATTTTGAAATATGTTTCAAAAATTACTGGAAAGTCAAATTAAATCAATGTGTCATGTTTTTAATAATGAAATCATTTTACAAGGATAGTTTGAACCACAATTTTAACATCTTAAAAATCGTCAAATTCATCATCTTTGGCATCCAACGCAAAGAGTTCATAGAATTCATCCTGAATCACTTTGGCTATGGCATCATCATAAACAATCACACTCTGGACCAGATTTGGTGCTATTTGTTTCATAATCATCCATCCCCAACCCCCACACAACAAATCATCTTCTCCTCCATTCATTGAATTGGATATTTCACGTTGTTTGAACGATTTGATGACAGTTTTTGCATTAATTGCATGCCACGATTCAACAGTGAAACCACACAGAACATCAAGTGAGGCAGCACACATATTTCTACTTTTTGTGAAGGTTTTTTCTCCGACAACCATCCACCTATTCCATTTCTCAGGAACATGATCCTTGAAATGCTTGTAAAGGTACACATCCAATGGTTGAACTACAGACATTGGGCCCCTGTAACTCTAATGCGGGTGTCAATTCTTCATAGGTATCCCTTGATCTGGTTATATAGGATCTGAACATATTCAACACGAATGAGTTGTGTTCTTTGATACACATTACTGATCCACACCTTCACTCCATCGTTATTCATCCAACCATTGTCCTGGGCACGCACAAAATACCCTGCTGGAATTTGATGTACAGTATGGTTTTATGTTTCAAATTACCATAGGCTATAATTTTGCTCCATCAGTCATGCAGACTAGCACCACCTGTCTTCTCAGGTCCTGCGGATAAAGGCTACTTGTACCAGAAAGGGTACTTGTGTTTTTGCCACTGAGTAATGATTGCTGGAATCCAGCAATGTTGGCATTGAAACCTTTCGGTATTCTTGAGCAATATTCGTCTTCCACTGCAACAGTAGAGGTTTTGGTTCCATAGAGCAGTTATACCAACTGGCTGTTGCTCTGAAATCCTTGCTGGACTCAGTTTGACTTGGTCCACTTAGGGTGTGTAGACACATTGCATTTCTGGTGACGATGTAACCGTTCTGGCAATTTTTCAGAACCCATTCCCATACATGCCTCTTCAGACAGGGCAGCAGCTGCTCCCTGTTCTCATGTCACATTTGGTCTTGGGCATCTTCTTCAGGGCTGATTCCTCCTTCTTCCATTATCACATCAGTTTCTGTAACATCATATTCCCTTGCTGCACCACAGCTATTTGACCAGTTAGCAAATTTATGGTCTTTAGCTTGAAATCAGCTTTGTACTTTATTCCTTTTCCCAGAGAACCCATTTCTGTTTCTCAACCTCCTGCACGATCTGCTCTGTGCCTTAAACTCCCGCACATCTTCTTGGCAACAGCCTCCTTGATCCCTTGTGCTGACTTATAAGGACAGTATATCAGTAAACATATATCTCTGAGCTGAAAAACTGAGATGGACGGCTAATGCAAGTACAGCTCTAAACATGTAAGCACTTAGCTGAAAAATGAGGGATCAACTTATATACTGAGTATAGGTCTAAGCATGCATTTTGACACGGTTACTTATACACCCCAATCTGTGGTACACTTCTAACTTTTCCCAGTTCCAGTCAAAACTCATTGTTAATTCCAATAATTGTATGTTGAGAAAGAATAAGACTGAAGCTAGCCTGTACCTTAAAACAGGTTTATTTTCAAGACAGCAAAGCAAAGCCACAGACCCTCCCAGTTCCTTCCCAGATACACAGAGTGAACGGGCTTATATATCCTCACTCAGATTCTGTATCCTTCCCCAGTTGGGGAGGGCCATGCTTAATTACCAAATTAAAGCTTGTATTTCATTGTACCACAAATTCAACATTAGCAGTCTTGACCTCAATGGTTAACTCTGTTTCTCTTCTCACAGATGCTGCCTGAGCTGTTGAGTATTTCCAGCATTTTCTGTTTTTATTTCACATTTCCTGGATCCGCAGAATTGCTTTTGTAATCGAAGCCATGTTCAACTTGCAAAGAACCTTGGTCAGACCACATTTGGAGGACTGTGATTAATATTGGTCTCCATGTTATGACAAAAATACTGAGGCAATGGTGAATGTATTTCAAACAATGATACCAGAACTAGCAGGACAGATTGGACAAACTGGCACTCATTTCTCTAGATAAAAGACTGTGAGGTGACTTGATGAGGACTTTTAAGACTATGAAAGGGTCGGATAAGTTAAACATGGAGAAGATGTTTCCACTTACTGGGAGTCATAAAGATAGTCACCAATAAACCCAAAATGGACTTCAGGAGAAGCTTCTTTACCCAAAGGGTAGTTAGAATGTGGAACTCACTACCACAGGGAGTAGTTGAGGTAAATTGGCATATTCAAGGGTATGTTGGCA
The DNA here is from genome assembly GCF_017639515.1 of Carcharodon carcharias. Lineage (NCBI taxonomy): Eukaryota > Metazoa > Chordata > Chondrichthyes > Lamniformes > Lamnidae > Carcharodon > Carcharodon carcharias. Next base: position 214,374,053 of record NC_054469.1, on the reverse strand, counting down.
GTAAAGCTGAGGAAGAAAGAAAAAGTGGGATCCCTTGAAGGATTTAAGTGAAGACAGGTAGAAGTGGCTCCTGTGAAACATAAATAAAAGACCAGCATGTGGATATGTTTAGCCGATTGACCTGTTGCTGTACTTTGAATGTTTTGTGACAGGCTGCAACTGGGACACGTTATGCAAGGTATAGCAGAACATTGAGGATGATCCCAGGAGTGTCATTCATGGGCAGGCGTAAAGTAGAAAAAGCACATTCAAAGACAAGGCTAAAATCAGTCTTCAGAATTAGATATACAGTTACCATGCCAGGAGATAATTAACGTTATGGGACAAAAACAGTGTGAAACAGAGAGAGTGATGAGGGTTATGTGGTTGATGTGTCTAAGCTTTCAAAAGGAGTTTTGTAATCTACTGAATGGTAACCTTGTTAGCAAAATTGAAGCCCATGGGATTAAAGTGGCATTTGCAGCGTTGGTAGAAAATTGCTTCAGAGACAGGAAACAGAGAGCAGTGATGAAGAGTTATTTTTCATGGTGGAGAGCAGTACACAGTATTGTCCACTAGGGGACAATATTGGGACAAATTACATTTTGATATACATTAATGATCTGGATTTGGGTATGAGGGCATAATTTCAATGTTTGCAGATGCTGCAAAACATGGGAATGTAGTAAACAGTGGGGAGGACTGTAACAGACTCCAGGAGATCATTGACAGACTGGTGAAATGGGCAGGCACATGACAGATCCAATTTAATGCAGAATGATACATTGTGGAAGGAAAGGTGGTTTAAGGTGGTTGGGGGGGGATGGGGGGGGGGGGGTGGGGTGAAGAAGGGTGGCGTTGTTGGGCCAAGCAGCCAGTGATAGGAGGAGATAACCAAAAGATGTCACAGACAAAAGAACAAAGAGATGTTGAAGCTGGTGATATTATCTAAAAAATGTGCTAATTAAGAGCGGAGAACAGGACAAGAAAGGTACAGATAGCTCTAGTCCGGGTGGGGTGAAATTAGACTAAAAAGGCATAAAAGGTATAGTTAAACGATGGGTGGAAATACATTTAAAAATAATGGAAATAGGTAGGAAAAGAAAAATCTATATAAATTACTGGAAAAAAACCAAAAGGTGGGGGAAGAAACGGAAAGGGGGTGGGGATGGAGTAGAACGTTCAAGATCTAAAATTGTTGAACTCAATATTCAGTCCAGAAGGCTGTAAAGTGTCTAATCGGAAGATGAGGTGCTGCTCCTCCAGTTTGCATTGAGCTTCACTGCAACAATGCAGCAAGCCAATGACAGACATGTGGGCAATAGAGCAGGGTGGAGTGTTGAAATGCCAAACGACAGGGAGGTCTGGGTAATGTTTGCACAGAACAAAGGTGTTCTGCAAAGCGGTCACCCAGTCTGCGTTTGGTCTCTCCAATGTAGAGGAAACCACATTGGGAGCAACGAATGCAGTAGACTAAGTTGAGGGAAGTGCAAGTGAAATGCTGCTTCACTTGAAAGGAGTGTTTGGGCCCTTGGACGGTGAGGAGAGAGGAAGTGAAGGGGCAGGTGTTGCATCTTCTGCGTTTAACACTAGATAGATTCACATGCTTTTTATTTAACATTTTATACATCAGTGTATCTTCTTATGGAAAACAAAAACAGAAATACCTGGAAAAACTCAGCAGGTTTGGCAGCATCGGCAGAAAAGAACAAAGTTGACGTTTCGAGTCCTCATGACCCTTCAACAGAACTAAGTAAAAATAGGAGAGGGGTAAAATATAAGCTGCTTTAAGGTGGCGGGGGGGAGGGGAATTTTGGGTGTTGGTTTTAGGGACAAGCAAGCAGTGATAGGAGCAGATAACCAAAAGATGTCACAGACAAAAGAACAAAGAGGTGTTGAAGGTGGTGATATTATCTAAAAGAATTTGCTAATTAAAAATGGTTAGTAGGACATGCAAGGCACAGAGAGCTCTAGTGGGGGTGGGGTGAAATAAGACTAAAATGGCATAAAAGGTATAGGTTTAAAAATAATGGAAATATGTGGGAAAAGCAAAATCCACATAAATTGTTGGAAAAAACAAAAGGGAGGGGAAAGAAATGGAAAGGGGGTGGGGATGGAGGAGGGAGTTCAAATTCTAAAGTTGTTGAACTCAATATTCAGTCCAGAAGGCTGTAAAGTGCCTAGTCGGAAGATGAGGTGCTGTTCCTCCAGTTTGCGTTGGGCTTCACTGGCACCTTCTTATGGAACGGTTTGGAAACTGCATCATAGAATCATAGAAAATCACATGACTGGAGCTATTGCAACATCCAGCAAAGTAACAGAAGGAGTGATCAATAGTGCTAGCAAAATATACCTACAGACCAAAAACTGGCTTGGATTCTGTGGAGATCACCAGGGCCCAGGCCTCTTTACAGCCTTTGTGTGAACATGGACAAAACAGCTGAAATCCAGAAGTGAGTTGATGGTGACTCACCTTCATATCGAGGCAGCAATTGTCTGACTGGGACCAAACAGCCCAACTTTAACTGAAGTAAATGAGGATCAATGGGGCAACATGTCATTGGCTGGTCAAGCCTAGCACAAAGGAAGATGGTTGTCATTGTTGAAAGCTAATCATCTCATCACTGCAGGAGTTCCCCAGGGTGTGTCCTTGGCCCAACCATCTTCAGCTCTTCATCAATGATCTTCCTTCCATCATAAGGTCAGGCACGGGGCTGGGCATTGTTCATTATACAATGCTCAGTCCCATTCGCATCTCCTCTGATACTGAAGCAGTTCATGCTTGCTTACAACGCTTGGGCTGGTAACCGAACAGTAACATTCAAGCTATGCAAGTGCCAAACAATGACTCTCACCAACAAGAGAGGAGACATATTCCCTTGGCATTCAGTAGCATTGCCATCACTGAATCCCCCACCACCAACTTCTTGGGGATCGCCATAGACGAGAAACTCAGCAGGACCAGCTATATAAATGCTAAGCTCACCAAAGCAGGTCAGAGACTGGGAATTCTGCGGTGAGTGACTCACCTCCTGATTCCTCAAATTCTTTCCACCATTGACAAGGTACAAATCAAGAGTGTGCTGGAATACTTTCCATTTGCCTGGATGAGGGAAAATCCAACAACCCTGAAGAAGCCCAACACCATCAAAGAGAAAGCTATTTGCTTGATTGGCACCCCATCAACCATATTAAACATTCATTCCCTCCACCACCAAAGTAAAGTAACAACAGTGTGGACCATCTACAATTTGCATGGCAGCATCTTGCCAAGGTTATTTTAACAATAACTCACAAATTTGTGACATTCCCTATTAGATAGACAACGATAGCGCATGCCTGGGAACACCAAGCTCCCTTCCAATTCACATATCAGTTTGATTTTAAGAGGCTCTACCTAAAGTGTTGAGGCAAGCTGAAGATTGTCCAGCTGTTGGGGGTTTGTGTACAGGCTACAGCACTAGGCTCGGAATGATAGATGTAGAGGGAGTGGATGTTGAAGGTGGTGAATGGGGTGCCAATCAATTGGGCTGCTTTGTACTGGATGCTGTCGTGCTTCTTGCATGTTATTGGAGCTACACTCATCTAGGCAGGTGGAGCAATGTGAAGCCTCCTGCTAACCCATGTGCCCATACATTGTTCAGAGAATGTTCAGTTATACAGCCTTGCCTCCAGCAGTATCCATCAATCCTGACTGAGCACAACCTCATCTAAGAGACACAACGATGCTTAAAAAAAAAGCCACTGCCTGAGGATTCGGAATGAAACAGGTCCAGGCTGACGCGAATCTACCCACATTGCAGGAATCCTGCGAGATCCAGAAGGGTGCCAATTGGCACTAACAGCTCGCCAACACCATGTTAATGAGGGCTAACTCTAAGAATGATTTGGAACTCCTGCCTACCATGCTGGGTGAGTGTTAGGGATACATCGGCAATATCAGGACCCAAACAAAACGTCTCTCCCTATAAGTATTTCTTCATGTAGTTCTTAGATACTATAGGGTATTATTATTCTGGAGGTCACTCAATCAGGAACTCAACTGGATCAGCCATATAAATACAGTGGCTACAAGAGCAGGTCAGAGGTTGGAAATCCTGCAGAAAGTAACTCACCTCTTGACTCCCCAAAGCCTGCCAACCACCTCAAAGCACAAGTCAGGAATGTAATAGAATACTCTCCACTAGCCTGGATGAGTGCAGCTCCAACAACACCCAAGAAGCTCGACACCATCAAAGACAAAGCAACCCGCTTGATTGGCACCCCATTCACCACCTCCAACATCTACTCCCTGTAACACCAATGCACGGTGGCAGCAACAGCGGCAGTGTGTACCACGTACAAGATGCACTGCAACAACTCACCAAGGCATCTTTTGATAGCACCTTCCAAAGTCACAACCTCTGCCACCTAGAAAGGCAAGGCCAGCAGCTATATGGGAACACCACCACCTGCATGTTCCCCTCCAAGTCACTAACCATCCTGACTAAGAACTATATCACAATTCCTTCACTGTCACTGGGTCAAAATCTTGCCACTGTCTCCATAACAGCACTGTGGGTGTATCTACAAACAATGGACTGCAGCAGTTCAGAAGGCAGCTCACCACCATCTTCTCAGGGGCGAATAAGAATGGGCAATAAATGCTGGCCAAGCCAGCAACACCAACATCACAGGAAAGAATATTAAAGAAAAGGACAGAACTGCCTTCAATAATGATGGGACTGTAGCCTGGCATAGATATAATGCAAAGCGACAGCCACTGTGAGTGACAATTAGCATCCATCCGCATGATACATTTCAGCTGGTTACTATCATGAAGCTATTAACGTATATAATGTTATTGGAAAATATTTTTCCTTTAAAATAGAGCTGTAGTCTGTGGGTGTGTCTTAATTGGGTTAAAACCAGCTAGTCTGGGTGCTTTGATGTTTACTAGTTTTGAGATGTGACAGCGGTAAAATGCGTTTGCAATTTTTGAGGAGACCATTGAAGATGTGGAGTGAAAGCTGGCACCTAGCTAGCAGAGGCCAAGCAATATGTTGATATTATTAATAAAATTGGTACTATGAAAGGGGTTTTATTTTTAGAAGAGATGGAGTTCAAAGGAGCTAGTGATACATTGAGAAGTTTCAATCAAAGAGATATGCTTGGTATATCAGAGGACAGTTTTCGTGTGTGTAGGGTAGAGGTAATGTAAGATCAAAGAAGCTGTAAGCCTACAACTGTCTCCACAGGAACCAAAGTGAAAGGAACCTTATTTGGAATTCATCAGGTGAAAATGCTTTGCCTGGTGTCTGGTTATGCCTATGGGTTGCTGTTGCCTTAATGGAGATTCGTTTAGGAATTTGTTAAAAGTTATGAAAATAGTAGTAATTTGTAGCCATGTGTATATATTTAACTGATGTAAATTAAAAAATGTCTCCTGTATTTTGATTATAAAAAACCCTTGACAACTGGTGGTCTGATTCCTGAATTTAGAGTTGCATCTCAAACATGCCACTTAAAAATATAGGTTATAACAGTTATTTCAATTTTCCCTCCGAGATTTTTAAATAGCTCAGCTTTACCGAAAGGCTGTCTCATAACATTACATACAAGCTGCATGTTGATTCCTTCTTGTGCAATTGTGCCCCCGTGTTTGTGCAAGGAATCTTTGGAATGGAAATGTAGAAAACCTCCAAATAGAGTCAGCGTGAAGAAAACAAGGCAGGAGGAGGCCAGTCAGGCTCAGTTCCTCACTCATGGAATCAAACACCAAACAGAGGAAGGTTGCTGAGGCAGCAACACCTCAAAGGAACAGGGTGTCTGTAGCATTCATGCAGCAAGGGTTCTCGTCATAAAGGCCAAAGCACAGAAGTGAGAGAGTTAACTCTCTAGATTCATTACATTAATAATATACATTAATTGATCCAAAACAAAAACAGAATTACCTGGAAAAACTCAGCAGGTCTGGCAGCATCGGCGGAGAAGAAAAGAGTTGACGTTTCGAGTCCTCATGACCCTTCGACAGAACTAGGGTCATGAGGACTCGAAACGTCAACTCTTTTCTTCTCCGCCGATGCTGCCAGACCTGCTGAGTTTTTCCAGGTAATTCTGTTTTTGTTTTGGATTTCCAGCATCCGCAGTTTTTTTGTTTTTATTTTTGTTTTTATCTTTACATTAATTGATCATTTATTTAACCAAGCAATCAGCAGAATCTGCAATGCAGCTTCTAAACCATTGACCCCAACTCTAATGTCTTAAACATTCTAATTAAAGATTCTGAAGCTTCACCTCCAACTTAGTGATGGCCAAAAAGATAGGTTTCCTTTCATTTACACAACTCGAGTGTATTTTCATAACATTCCTTTAATTTAATTTAATCTACTCCTTGAATCCCTTGCATGCTCCTTTCACAAACCAGGTTAATTGGTACAGTTATAAAAGGTGCAAGTAGCGAGAGAGCTGGGAGCATTTGTGCACAAATGTTTGAAGGTGGCCGGATGGGTTAACAATGCAGTTAAAAAAGCCCATAGGATCCTGGGCTTTAGAAATAGAGGCAGAGGACAAAACCCAGAAACTATGCCAAACCTAGATAAAAAACTAGCTCAGCTACAGGTAGAGTGTTGTGTCCAATTCAGGACACCACACATCAGGGAAGACATTAAGTCTCTGGAGAGGGTATGGGAAAGATTTATTGGAATGGTTCCAGGGATGAGGGATTACATTCAAGTGGATAAACATTCATGCGGGTATGTTCTCCTTAGAGCAGACAAGGTTAAGGTGTGGAATCGTCCCAGATTTGCACTAAGTGTGCATCATTATACCCGCCGGCCACAATGGCAGCTTTTCACACCATATTGTCCCAAACCCGCCACAGTAACTGTGCATTCCCGGGAAGCACAGCGTTTGCATGGCGGGCGGGCTCTCATTCGCCCATCAGGCCATCACCTCGCCGCTTCCTCATGCTGGAGACCATATTTAAAGTCCAGCCTCATGCACACGTCTCAGTGCTTCCAGCCCAAGGTGGCTGAACAGAAGACAGGTTGGCCCCGAAAGGCAAAAAGGCTGCAGCCCCCCCCACTCCTGGTTTAGTGATGGGTCCATTGAGCGCCTTTTGGATGCTGTGGAGGCCCACCGTGATGTCCTCTCCCCTGCACTGGCCGCAGGAGGGGCAGCAATATTACCACTCCGGCTTGGTAGGCGATGGCAGTGGTGATCAGTGCCAATGTGCACAGAAGAGGTTGGCCACCCAATGCAGATAGAGGATGAATAAACTCATCCATGCCATCAGGGTATGGCAACAATCTCATCAATCTAAACTCACACACTCAAGCCCCTCAAACATGCACTGGCATCTCACTCACTGTCAGCTCAAGGGACATCACCGCCCATTCTCTCACACATACCCTCACTTCGCCACCTGGCCTCATCTCCCCTGGAGACTGACTCCTCAGCCCTCACCATCTTGAGGCCACTCGCACAGATCAACTTGCGCCCCCACACACACCCTGGGATACACCCCCTTGCCCAGTACAGCCCTCACCCTGCAACCTCTTCCCTCCCCTGAGGCCACTTCTCCTCCTACCCCAGGCAAGCCCTAGCCCTGCAGCCATTCAAAGCTGGTCTGGGTGGTAGGGACCTGGCCCGTGAGCTCCCTTAAAAGTGATGTGGTGCTGTCTGTAAAGCCTGCCGCTGGTGACTGTGAGTGCTGCCCAAAGCAAGGCAGGCAAAGAAACCTCGTCGAAGTGCTGAGCGAAGTGCAGCTCGCCAAGTACAAGTCACTTACGTTTAGTTGTGAAACAAGTTGGCGGCAAATCACGCCGACATGGGCGTACAATCCATGGTGTTGGGGGGTTGGAGAGGGGGTGAGACTGGCGGGTTAGCCTTATAATAATGTGCTGATGTATCACAATGTGGTTCCCTATGAGGGATGGTGGGGAACACGGCCCCCCCCATCGACGGGCTGAGTAGACGATCACAAACTGGTTTCAGGACATCGTGACACCGACTTCTCAACATATTATTTGCGCACGCCCCTGATGCCAGCGGTTCACGGATGATTCCACCCAAGGGGCTTAAAGCTGTTTAAGATCATGAAGCTTTGCTACCTGCAAAGAAAGAATGTGCAAGGTTACGGGGTTAAAGAAGGGGAGTGGGACTCAGTGCAATGCTCTTTCAGAGAGCCAGTGTAGAGACTTGATGGACCAAATGGCCTTCTTCTGCACTGCAAAGATGCTGTCATACTATGATACTATAATGACGTTTCCAATTGCTGCAGGGTTGATAAAGAAAAGACACAAAGTTAAGGTGAAACCAAAATACTGCAGGTGCAGGAAATCTGAAATAAGAGCAGAAAATGCTGGAAAAACTCTGCAGGTTTGGCAGCATCTGTGGTGAGAGAAACAGAGGTAACATTTCATGTCAATTTGAAGAAGAGTCATATGGACTCAAAATGTTAAAGTTAAGGTGATTGACATAAGAACCGGGGCAAAATGAGGAAAAGTGCTTTTACACAATGAATCATTAACATTTGCAATGCACTGTCTGGTAAAGGTTATGATTACAGTTTCAATAGCGGCCTTCGAATTGGATAAACCCTGTAAAGGCAAAAATGTTGCAGGGATGTGGGGAAAGAGCAGGTGAGGATTGTTTTCCGAAGAGTCAGCACTGGCTCAATGGAGTGATCTTCAATTCCATGATTATATGAATCTATAACCATTGCAATGTTAGCTTCTCATTAGGCTACTCCATTTGTTGGCCAAAGGCTCAATGTCTTCTCTTTTCAAAGGGGAAGACATGAACATGACCATCAATAGAAAACCTGAAGTTGAAGCAGAGAAGTCAACCTGTAAGTCTTACCTCTTATGAGGAGGAGGCCAAACCAAATTGAGGAGGTAGGTGAGGGAAAACCTGATGACTTATTGCTAGCCCGAGAAGGTAGGGAATACACTTATATTTTGTCTTCTGACTATCACTTAAGACTCAATCGTGGATTAACAGGCAGTTATTTCAAGATTAACCAGTTCAGGCTCCTTACAAGCAACTTGTGTTTGACATTTAATAGCATTTTTGCAACAAGTAATTGCTTGAAGAACAAATGGCAATCCATTAGATGTCTTTAATGAACTTTAAGAAAGCATTCAATAAGGTAAGGTTTGTTCTAAGTGGTGATGTCTCAGCTTGGATAGATGGTTGGTTGGAAGACAAGAAAAGCTTCGGTCTTAGTGGGAGTTTCTTGAACTGGGCAAGAGCTGGACATGATGTAGCCCAGAGGCATGTGCTGAGTGGACAGTTTAGAATCGCTTTCCCTCAGGAATTTCCTTGGGGGTTCTCACTGATCGACAGCATAACCTAGTAGAAGATAACTGGGAGCCAAACAGGGTTTCTACGGACCCTCTGCTGAAGTTACATGACGGAGAGGGAGAAACCCCTGAATTTCGAAGAGCTTAATGTTGGTGACTGAAGAGGCAAAGCTAATTTTTATTGACAATCACACAGAAGGTGACAATGGCATCTGGAGGAGGGCTCCTTCAACTACTTTACAACCTGTGTACCCCTGGGAAAAATGATGCCTTATGCCATTCCACCAAAGCTACTGGAAGAGGTTGGGAGAATTCCACAGAAATTCTACTCCAGTGAGTGTGAAATGTTTTTAGGAAAAGTTGGGATTGTTGGCATGCAGATAAACTTGGAGCTCAGGGTAAGACAAGCCAAAGGTTCAGGTGGCCATGTCCATTTAGCTCAGCTAAATAGGAGGGATTCTTGATGCAAAGTGTGAACGAATTTTGTAAGGGCCCTTCCGCTAGGAGTTGGGGTAAAAGCCTTAAATGCAAGATGTGGTTTGCAGAAGTGGGTTGTCAGTTTTATTCTAGATCTAGCCCTCCTCTTCTATCATTAACTTGTGACCTCATGGGCCTTAACATATATCAAGATTGGATACAATCAACACCCTGATGACTGCCTCAGAGACAGGATATGATGCATATTCTCATTGACATTTTAAAGCAATAACTTCTAGTGAACGACTGGCGTGCTTTTTTCTAAGGCAATAGCTTGTGTGGATATTGAGAGAACATAAAATTACCTCTCTGAAAAAAGAAGTAAGTGTTATTTGCAAGTAGTTTTATTTCTATTTTTATTTTGAACTGCTTTTAATTATTAAATAATGTCATTTATTAAAGTAATGGATCTGGAGAATCAATCCCCCCACTTCTGTGCAGTAGCTTTATGACTGGTGTGTACTGAGACATCACATAATCTTATTGTCCAACACTGTTACTAGCTAAGATTAATTGAAATATGAATGGTGACACAGCTCTGTAAATCCAACTGTGAACTAATTCAGTGATAACCATCACTGACTGGGATTTGTTTGTTTCTAGTTAACTAATAGAAAAGTTACATGATGAACACGACTGAAATGCTGCACAGCACAAACAGCGACTACAGTTATGACTATGAAGACCTGCTTTCTCCATGTAACTTCGGATCAGCAAAGATTTTTGGTGAAAGCTGCCTAACAGTGATTTACTCACTTGTGTTTGTCTTTGGTCTCTCAGGGAATATCCTTGTACTGTGGATTCTTCTAAAACAAAAACTGCTGAAGAATATGACAGACATCTATCTTTTCAATTTAGCATTATGTGATTTGCTTTTTGCTATAACTCTTCCCTTCTGGGCATATTTTGCTGCAAATGAATGGATTTGGGGAGATGCCTTTTGCAAGATCATTAATGTCTGTTACATCCTTGGCTACTCCGGTGGTGTAATGTTCATAATCCTGATAAGTATAGACCGGTACCTTGCGATTGTTCATGCTGTGTCTCTGCTCAGGGCTAGGACAGCTCGATGTGGGATTATTTCCAGTGTAGTGATGTGGTGTGTAGCTACGTTCACCTCTCTTCCCACGATGATAAATAACAAAATCGACAACATTGATGGAAGAATTGTTTGCCATACTTCATTTCCATCTGAAAAATCATCAAGGTGGAAACTTCTTAGCCTTTTCAGTGCCAATGTGTTTGGTTATTTTATTCCATTTGCTGTGATGGTTTTCTGTTATACAAGAATAATTCAAACCCTGCTTAAAAACAAAAGTTATAAGAAACACAGGGCTATAAAAGTTATACTTATTGTTGTGATTGTGTTTTTTGTATTTTGGACACCGCACAACACAGTGATGTTCCTGGAGTCTTTGAGAGAACTGCATATTTTAACTGGCTGTGAATTCAGCATACGGCTGATTATTGCCCAGCAAATAACTGAATCCATCACGTTTGTACACTGTTGTTTAAATCCTATAATTTATGCGTTCTTGGGTGAAAGGTTCAGATTGCACCTCCGCAGAGTTTTTCACACCTGTTTGCCTTCATTACTTAAATATAAAGCACGTGCCAAACCTCATTCAGCTTCCCACAATTTTGCTGCCTCTGTTCGTTCACAGTCCTCTCGTGGTCATGACTCGTCCACCTTTATTTAGTTCAGTATATGAAATTGCCTGTAAACATCTTTGTGTATATACTCTGTTCTCACATTTGTACAAACTTATGCTATTTTTAGGTTGTGTCAAAACATAAAATCGTCTGCAAAACTAAAACAGGGTTGTTGAAGATTTTTTACAATGAATTATTTGAAGAGTAGCCTGATTACACTGGTGGATTAATACAAGTGCCTGTTAATGATATAGAGAATTTTGAGGTGGTACATTTTGGTAGGATGAATAAAAGAGGCCACATACATGTTGGGAAACAAATGTCGAAATATCCTCTAGGAACAGAGGGTCTTGGGTGTACACGCACACAGGTCACTAAAAGTGGCAACATGGGTTAATCATGCTGTTAAAAAAACCAAACAAACCTGCTGGCTCATTTCTAGAGGGATAGAATGAAAAAGCAGGGAAGCTCCCCCTTACCATGGTTGGCAGGGCCCTCAACCAGATCCGACACATTTCCAGAGATTCTGTTTGAATGCCTTCCCCTCCCTCGCAGAATCACTATAGTGTTCTCCTTGGCCTTATCTTCCACCCCACTAATGTCCTTTCACAAGGATCATCTACTTCTGAATGGTAGCACTTCATCATTCTGCCAATGACATCTCCTCTGGCCACATCATTTCATCCCATTACCTCTCCCTTTGGCCTGGTGCCACCAACACCTTTGTCATTTAACGTCTCTTCTCTTCCGCCCTATCATAAACCTTACTTTCTTTGCCACTCTTACTCATCACCTCCTTTGATGCTGTTACAGTAAATTGTGGCGTATACGTTGACGATTGACACTTTGAAAATTCCTTCCAAAAATGGGGTCACCTTATATGCTGAATATAACATCGGTGTTGTTGTACGTGGTCACCATTTTGAAATATGTTAAAAAAAATACTGGAAAGTCAAATTAAATCAACGTGTGATGTTTTTATTAATGAAATCATTTTACAAGGATAGTTTGAACCACAATCATAACATTTTAAAAATTGTCAAATTCATCATCTTTGGCATCCAACACAAAGATGGAATCATCATAAAGAATCACACTCTGGATCACACTTAAGTTTCATAATCATCCCTCCCCCAACCCCACACAACAATTCTTCTTCCCCTCCATTCATTGAATTGGATATTACACATTGTTTGAACGATTTGATGACAGTTTTTGCATTAATTGTATCCCACGATTCAACAGTGAAACCACACTGAACATCAAGTGAGGCAGCACACATATTTCTACTTTTTGTGAAGGGTTTTTCTCCGACAACCATCCATCTATTCCATTTCGCAGGAACATGATCCTTGAAATGCTTGTAAAGGTATACATCCAACAGTTGAACAACAGGCATTGGGCCCCTGTAACTGTAATGTGGGTGTCAATTCTTCGTAGGTATCCCTTGATCTGGTTATATAGGATCTGAACATATTCAACACGAATGAGTTGTGTTCTTTGATAAGGCCTTTTCCACACATTACTGATCCACACCTTCACTCCATCGTTATTCATCCAAACATTGTCCTGGGCACGCACAAAATATCCTGCAGGGAATTTGATGTACAGTATAGTTTTATGTTTTCAAATTACCATAGGCTTTAATTTTGCTCCATCAGTCATGCAGACTAGCTCCACCTGTCTTCTCAGGTCCTGCGGATAAAGGCTACTTGTGCCATAAAGGGTACTTGTGTTTTTGCCACTGAATAATGATCGCTGGAATCCAGCAATTTTGGCATTGAAACCTTTCGGTATTCTTGAGCAATATTCGTCTTCCACTGCAACAGTAGAGGTTTTGGTTCCATAGAGCAGTTATACCAACTGGCTGTTGCTCTGAAATCCTTGCTGGACTCAGTTTGACTTGGTCCACTTAGGGTGTGTACACACATTGCATTTCTGGTGACGATGTAACCGTTCTGGCAATTTTTCAGAACCCATTCCCATACATGCCTCTTCAGACAGGGCAGCAGCTGCTCCCTGTTCTCATGTCACATTTGGTCTTGGGCATCTTCTTCAGGGCTGATTCCTCCTTCTTCCATTACACATCAGTTTCTGTAACATCATATTCCCTTGCTGCACCACAGCTATTTGACGAGTTAGCAAAAGATATGACCTTTAGCTTGAAATCAGCTTTGTACTTTATTCCTTTTCCCAGAGAACCCATTTCTGTTTCTCAACCTCCTGCATGATCTGCTCTGTGCCTTAAACTCCCACACATCTTCTTGGCAACAGCCTCCTTGATCCCTTGTGCTGACTTATAAGGACAGTATATCAGTTAAGATATATCTCTGAGCTGAAAAACTGAGATGGACGGCTAATGCAAGTGCAGCTCTAAACATGTAAGCACTTAGCTGAAAAACGAGGGATCAAATTATATACTGAGTATAGGTCTAAGCATGCATTTTGACACGGTTACTTATACACCCCAATCTGTGGTACACTTCTAACTTTTCCCAGTTCCAGTGAAAGCTCATTGTTAATTCCAATAATTGTATGTTGAGAAAGAATAAGTCTGAAGCTAGCCTGTACCTTAAAACAGGTTTATTTTCAAGAGATAAAAGGAAAGCCACAGACCCTCCCAGTTCCTTCCCAGATACACAGAGTGAACGGGCTTATATAGTCTCACAATGATTCCTTAATCCTTCCCCAGTTGGGGACGGCCGCACTTAATTACCAAATTAAAGCTTGTATTTTATTGTACCACAAATTCAGCATTAGCAGTCTTGACCTCAATGGTTAACTCTGTGTCTCTTCTCACAGATGCTACCTGAGCTGTTGGGAATTTCCAGCATTTTCTGTTTTTATTTCACATTTCCTGGATCCGCAGAGTTGCTTTTGTAATCGAAGCCATGTTCAACTTGCAAAGAACCTCAGTCAGACCACATTTGGAGGACTGTGAAAAATATTGGTCACCATGTTATGACAAAAATAGAGAGGCAATTGTGAATGTATTTCAAAGAATGATACCAGAACTAGCAGGACAGATTGAACAAACTGGCACTCATTTCTCTAGGTAAAAGACTGAGAGGTGACTCGATGGGGACTTTTAAAAGGGTAAGGTAAAAATGGAGAAGATGTTTCCAATTACTGGGAGTCATAAAGATAGTCACCAATAAACCCAAAATGGAATTCAGGAGAAGCTTCTTTACCCAAAGGATGGTTAGAATGTGGAACTCACTACCACAGGGAGTAGTTGAGGTAAATTGACGTATTCAAGGAGATGTTGGCAATGAAGCTGAGGAAGAAAGAAAAAGTGGGACCTCTTGAGGGGTTTAAGTGAAGACAGGTAGGATGTGGCTCCTGTGAAATATAAATAAAAGACCAGCATGTGGATATGTTTAGCCGATTGACCTGTTGCTGTACTTTGAATGTTTTGTGACAGGCTGCAACTGGGACACGTTATGCAAGGTATAGCAGAACATTGAGGGTGATCCCAGGAGTGTCATTCATGGGCAGGTGTAAAGTAGAAAAAGCACATTCAAAGACAAGGCTAAAATCAGTCATCAGAATTAGATAGTCATTTACCATGCCAGGAGATAATTAACGTTATGGGACAAAAACAGTGTGAAACAGAGAGAGTGATGAGGGTTATGTGGTTGATGTGTCTAAACTTTCAAAAGGAGTTTTGTAATCTACTGAATGGTAACCTTGTTAGCAAAATTGAAGCCCATGGGATTAAAGTGGCATTTGCAGTGTGGTTACAAATTTGGTTCTGAGACAGGAAACAGAGAGCAGTGATGAAGAGTTATTTTTCATGCTGGAGAGCAGTACACAGTGTTGTCCACTAGGGGACAATATTAGGTCAAATTACATTTTGATATACATTAATGATCTGGATTTGGGTATGGGAGCATAATTTCAAAGTTTGCAGATGCTGCAAAACATGGGAATGTAGTAAACAGTGGGGAGGACTGTAACAGACTCCAGGAGATCATTGACAGACTGGTGAAATGGGCAGGCACATGACAGATCCAATTTAATGCAGAATGATACATTGTGGAAGGAAAGGTGAGAGGAGCAATATTAACTAAATGTTAATTTAACACATCTACAGGAACAGAGACCTGGCATACAACAATCTTTGTAGGTGGCAGAATAGGTTGGTGAGGCTTTGTGCCTGAAGCCTAACATGGTCTTTCAGTTTAACACTAGAGAGATTCACATATTTTATATTTAACATTTTATACATCAGTGTACCTTCTTATGGAACAGTTTTGAAACTGCATCATAGAATCATAGAAAATCACATGACTGGAGCTATTGCAACATCCAGCAAAGTAACAGAAGGAGTGATCAATAGTGCTAGCAAAATACACCTACAGACCAAAAACCTGCTCACTCCTTGGCTTGGATTCTGTGGAGATCACCAGGGCCCAGGCCTCTTTACAGCCTTTGTGTGAACATGGACAAAAGAGCTGAAATCCAGAAGTGAGTTGATGGTGACTCACCTTCATATCGAGGCAGCATTTGTCTGACTGGGACCAAACAGCCCAACTTTAACTGAAGTAAATGAGGATCAATGGGGCAACATGTCATTGGCTGGTCATGCCTAGCACAAAGGAAGATGGTTGTCATTGTTGAAAGCTAATCATCTCATCACTACAGGAGATCCCCAGGGCTGTGTCCTTGGCCCAACCATCTTCAGCTCTTCATCAATGACCTTCCCTCCATCATAAGGTCAGGCATGGGGCTGGGCATTGTTCATTATACAATGCTCAGTCCCATTCGCATCTCCTCTGATACTGAAGCAGTTCATGACTGTTTGCAGCAAGACTTTAAGACTTGCTCTGGTAGCGGGACAGTAACCTTCAAGCTATGCAAGCCAAACAATAACTATCACCAACAAAAGTGTGACTAAACATCTTTCCTTGCCATTTAGCAGTATTGCCATCACTGAATCCCCCAACATCAACATCTTGGTGATCACCATCGACTAGAAACTCAGCAGGACCAGCTATATAAATGCTAAGGTCACCAAAGCAGGTCAGAGACTGGGAATTCTGTGCTAAGTGACTCACCTCTTGTTTCCTCAAATTCTTTCCACCATTTACAAGGTACAAATCAAGAGTGTGCTGGAATATTCTCCATTTGACTGGAAAAGGGAATGTTAACCACTCTGAAGAAGCCCAACACAATCAAAGAGAAAGCTATGTGCTTGATTGGCACCCTATCAACCATATTAAACATTCATTCCCTCCACCAATAAAATACAGTAACAACAGTGTGGACCATCTACAATTTGCATGGCAGCATCATGCCAAGGTTATTTTAACAATACCTCACAAATTTGTGACCTCCCCTAATACATACACAAGGGCAGCAGGAGCATGGGAACACCAAGTTCCCCTCCAATTCGCATATCAGTTTTATTTTAAGTGGCTCTACCTAAAGTGTTGAGGCAAGCTGAAGATTGTCCACCTGTTGGGGGTTTGTGTACAGGCTACAGCACTAGGCTCGGAATGATAGATGTAGAGGGAGTGGATGTTGAAGGTGGTGAATGGGGAGTCAATCAAATGGGCTGCTTTGTCCTAGATGCTGTCGAGCTTCTTGAGTGTTGTTGGAGCTACACTCATCCAGGCAAGTGGAGCAATGTGAAGCCTCCTGCTAAACCTTGTACACATACATTGTTCGGAAAATGTTCAATAAAAGGTAAAGTTTACCCAAAGCCTTGTCTCCAGCATTAACCATCGATCCTGACTGAGCACAACCTCATCTAAGAGCCACAACGATGATAACAAAAAAGCCACTGCCTGAGGATTCAGCATGAAACAGGTCCGGGCTGACAAAAATCTACCCACATTGCAGGAATCCTGCGAGATCCAGAAGGGTGACAATTGGCACTACCAGCTCGCCAACACCATGTTAATGAGGGCCAACTCTAAGAGTGATTTGGAACTCCTGCCTGCCATGCTGGGTGAGTGTTAGGGAAACATCAGCAATATCAGGACCCAAACAGAAAGTCTCCCCCGATATGTATCTTTTGTTTATAATTAATAGATACCATAGGGTTTTATTATTCTGGAGGTCACCATCAATTAGGAACTGAACTGGACCAGCCATGTAAATACAGTGGCTACAAGAGCAGGTCAGAGTTTGGCAATCCTGCAGAAAGTATCTCACCTCCTGACTCTCCAAAGCCTGCCAACCATCTACAAGGCACAAGTCAGGAGTTTAATGGAATACACTCCACTTGCATAGATGAGTGCAGCTCCAACAACACCCAAGAAGCTTGACACCATCCAGGACAAAGCAACCTGCTTGACTGGCACCCCATTCACCACCTCCAACATCCACTCCCTGCACTACCAATGCACAGTGGCAGCAACAGCGGCAGTGTGTACCATATACAAGATGCACTGCAACAACTCACCAAGGCTCTTCCAAAAGCACCTTCCAAAGTCACAACCTCTGCCACCTAGAAAGGCAAGGCCAGCAGATATATGGGAAAACCGCCATCTGCATGTTCCCCTCCAAATCACCAACCATATTGACTCAGAACTATATCACAATTCCTTCACTGTCACTGGGTCAAAATCTTGCCACTGTCTCCATAACAGCACTGTGGGTGTATCTACAAACAATGGACTGCAGCAGTTCAGAAGGCAACTCACCACCATCTTCTTAGGGGCGAATAAGAATGGGCAATAAATGCTGGCTGAGTCAGCAACACCAACATCACAGGAAAGAATAGTAAAGAAAAGGACAGAACTGCCTTCAATAATGATGGGACTGTAGCCTGGCATAGATATAACGCAAAGCGACAGCCACTGTGACCATTGGCATCCATCTGCATGATACATTTCAGGTGGTCACTAACATGAAGATATTAATGTATATAAAATTATTGGAAAATATTTTTCTTTCAAGATAAAAGTGTAGTCTATGGGTGTGTCTTAATTGGATTAAAACCAGCTAGTCTGGGTGCTTTGATGTTTACTTGATTTGAGATGTAAGACAGGTAGAATGCCTTTGCATTTTTTGAATGGAGCATTCATGAAGTGGGGTGAAATCTGGCACCTAGCAAGCAGAGGCCAAGCAATATGTTTATATTGTTAATAAAATTGGCACTTTGAAAGGGGTTTTTTTGTTAGATGAGCTGGATTTCAAAGGGGCTAGTGACACAATGAGAATTTACATTCAATGAGTTGTGCTAGGTATATTAGAATATAGTTTTCAAGTGTGTAGTGCAGAGGCAATGTAAGATCAAAGTAGCTGTAAGCCTACAACTATTTCCAAAGGATCCAAAGTGAAAGGAACCTTATTTGGAATTCATAAGGTGAAAATGCTTTGCCTGGTGTCTGGTTAAGTCTATGGGTTGCTGTTGCCTTAATGGAGATTCGTTTAGGAATTTGTTATAAGTTATGATAGTAATAATTTGTAGCCATTTGTATATATTTAACTTGTGTAAATTAATAAATGTCTCCTGTATTTTGACATAAAACCCCTCAAGAACTGGTGGTCTGATTCCTGAATTTAGAGCTGCATCTCAAACATACTACTTAAAAATATAGGTTATAACAGTTGTTTAAAGTATCCATCTGAGATGTTTAAATAACTCAGCTTTACCAAAAGGCTGTCTCACAACATTACACACCAGCTGCACATTGATTCCTTCTCGTTCAATTGTGCCCCCATATTGGTGCAAGGAATCTTTAGAATGGAAATGTAGAAAACCTCCAAATAGAGTCAGCGTGAAGAAAACAAGGCAGGAGGAGGCCAATCAGGCTCAGTTCCTCACTCATGGAATCAAATGGGAAGGATGTTCACCAAAGGAAGGTTGCTGAGGCAGCAACAACTCAAAGGGACAGGATGTCTAGCATAAATGCAGCAAGGATTCTTGTCATAAAGACCAATGCACAGTAGTGAGAGAGTTAACTATTTAGATTATTACATTAATAACATACATTAGTTGATCATTTTTTAACCAAGCAGTCAGCAAAATCTGCAATGCAGCTCCTAAACCATTGACCCCACCTCTAATGCCTTAAACATTCTAAGTAAAGATTCTGAAGCTTCACCTCCAACTTGGTGGTGGCCAAAAGGATAAACTTCCTTTCATTTACACAACTCGAGTGTGTATTTTCCTAATGACTGGGTCTGCTCCTTTAATCCCTTGCATGCTGCTTTCACAAACCAGGTTAATTGGTACAGTTATAAAAGGTGCAAGTAACGAGAGAGCTGGGAGCGTTTGTGCACAAATGTTTGAAGGTGGCCAGATAGGTTAACAATGCAGTTAAAAAAAGCCCATAGGATCCTGGGCTTTAGAAATAGAGGCAGAGGACAAAACCCAGAAACTATGCCAAACCTAGATAAAAAACTAGCTCAGCTACAGGTAGAGTGTTGTGTCCAATTCAGGACACATTAAATCTCTGGAGAGGGTATGGGAAAGATTTATTGGAATGGTTCCAGGAATGAGGGATTACATTCAAGTGGATAAACATTCATGTGGGTTTGTTCTCCTTAGACCAGACAAGGTTAAGGTGCGGAATCGTCCCAGATCTGCACTAAGTGTGCATCATTATATCTGCCTTCCGCAATGGCAGCTTTTCACGCCATATTGTCCCAAACCCGCCACAGTAACTGTGCATTCCTGGGAAGCACAGCGTTTGCATGGCGGGCGGGCTCTCATTCGCCCATCAGGCCATCACCTCGCCGCTTCCTCATGCTGGACGCCATATTTAAAGTCCAGCCTCATGCACACATCTCAGTGCTTCCAGCCCAAGGTGGCTGCACAGAAGACAGGTTGGCCCCGAAAGGCAAAAAGGCTGCAGCCCCCCCCCCCCCCCACCCCGGTTTAGTGAAACCCCTGAATTTCGAAGAGCTTAATGTTGGTGACTGATGAGGGCAGAGCTAATTTTTATCGACAATCACACAGAAGGTGACAATGGTATCTGGAGGAGGGCTCCTTCAACTACTTCAAAACCTGTGTACCCCTGGGAAAAATGATGCCTTATGCCATTCCACCAAAGCTACTGCAAGAGGTTGGGAGAATTCCACAGAAATTCTACTCCAGGGAGTGTGAAATGTTTTTTGGAAAAATTGGGGTTGTTGGCATGCAGATAAACTTGGAGCTCAGGGTAAGACAAGCCAAAGGTTCAGGTGGCCATGTCCATTCAGGACAGCTAAGTAGGAGGGATTCTTGATGCTAAGTGTGAACGAATTTTGTAAGGGCCCTTCAGCTAGGAGTTGAGGTTAAAGACTTAAATGCAAGATATGGTTGGCAGAAGTGGGTTGTCAGTTTTATTCTAGAACTCAACTTCCTCCTCTACCTTTATCTTGTCACCTCATAAACCCTAACATTTATGAAGATTGGATATAATCGAAGCCCTGATGAACGCCCCAGAGACAGGAAATGATGCATACTCTCGTTTATATTTTAAAGAAATAACTTCCAGTGAATGACTGGCGTGCTTTTTCTAAGGCAATAGCTTGTGTGGATATTGAGAGAACATAAAATTACCTCTCTGAATAAAAAAGTAAGTGTTATTTGCAAGTAGTTTTATTCCTAATTTTTATTTTGAATTGCTTTTAAATAAATTATTAATTAATGTCATTTATTAAAGTAATGGGTCTGGAGAATTAATCTTCCCACTTCTGTGCATTAGCTTTAATGATTAGTATGTCCTGAAACATCACATAATCTTATTGTCCAATACTGTTACTAGCTAAGATTAATTGAAGTTTGAATGGTGACACAGCTCTGTAAATCCAACCGTGAACTAATTCAGTGATAACCATCACTGACTGGGATTTGTTTGTTTCTAGTTAACTAATAGAAAAGTTACATGATGAACACGACTGAAATGCTGCACAGCACAAACAGCGACTACAATTATGACTATGAAAACCTGTTTTCTCCATGTAACTTCGGATCAGCAAAGATTTTTGGTGAAAGCTGCCTAACAGTGATTTACTCACTTGTGTTTGTCTTTGGTCTCTCAGGGAATATCCTTGTACTGTGGATTCTTCTAAAACAAAAACTGCTGAAGAATATGACAGACATCTATCTTTTCAATTTAGCATTATGTGATTTGCTTTTTGCTATAACTCTTCCCTTCTGGGCATATTTTGCTGCAAATGAATGGATTTGGGGAGATGCCTTTTGCAAGATCATTAATGTCTGTTACATCCTTGGCTACTCCGGTGGTGTAATGTTCATAATCCTGATAAGTATAGACCGGTACCTTGCGATTGTTCATGCTGTGTCTCTGCTCAGGGCTAGGACAGCTCGATGTGGGATTATTTCCAGTGTAGTGATGTGGTGTGTAGCTATGTTCACCTCTCTTCCCACGATGATAAATAACAAAATCGACAACATTGATGGAAGAATTGTTTGTCATACTTCCTTTCCATCTGAAAAATCATCAAGGTGGAAACTTCTTAGCCTTTTCAGTGCCAATGTGTTTGGTTATTTTATTCCATTTGCTGTGATGGTTTTCTGTTATACAAGAATAATTCAAACCCTGCTTAAAAACAAAAGTTATAAGAAACACAGGGCTATAAAAGTTATACTTATTGTTGTGATTGTGTTTTTTGTATTTTGGACACCGCACAACATAGTGATGTTCCTGGAGTCTTTGAGAGAACTGCATATTTTAACTGGCTGTGAATTCAGCATACAGCTGATTATTGCCCAGCAGATAACTGAATCCATCACATTTGTACACTGTTGTTTAAATCCTATAATTTATGCGTTCTTGGGTGAAAGGTTTAGATTGCACCTCCGCAGAGTTTTTCACACCTGTTTGCCTTCATTACTTAAATATAAAGCACGTGCCAAATCTCATTCAGCTTCTCACAATTCTGCTGCCTCTGTTCGTTCACAGTCCTCTCATGGTCATGACCCGTCCACCTTTATTTAGTTCAGTACATGAAATTGCCTATAAACATCTTTGTGTATACACTCTGTTCTCATATTTGTTCAAACTTATGCTACTTTTAGGTTGTGTCAAAACATAAAATCGTCTGCAAAACTAAAACAGGGTTGTTGAAGTTTTTTTACAATGAATTATTTGAAGAGTAGCCTGATTACACTGGTGGATTAATACAAGTGCCTGTTAATGATATATAGAATTTTGAGGTGGTACATTTTGGTAGGATGAATAAAAGAGGCCACATACATGTCGGGTAACAAATGTCAAAATATCCTCTAGGAACAGAGGGTCTTGGGTGTACACGCACACAGGTCACTAAAAGTGGCAACACGGGTTAATCATGCTGTTAAAAAAAACCAAACAAACCTGCTGGCTCATTTCTAGAGGGATAGAATGAAAAAGCAGGGAAGCTCCCCCTTACCATGGTTGGCAGGGCCCTCAACCATGTCCGACACATTTCCAGAGATTCTGTTCGAATGCCTTCCCCTCCCTCCCAGAATCACTATAGTGTTCTCCTTTGCCTTATCTACCACCCCACCAATGTCCTTTCGCAAGGATCATCTTCTTCTGAATGGTAACTCTTCATCATTCTGCCAATGACATCTCCTCTGGACACAGCATTTCATCCCATTACCTCTCCCTTTGGCCTGGCGCCACCAACTCCTTTGTCATTTCATGTCTCTTCTCTTCCGCCCTATCATAAACCTTTCTTCCTTTGCCACTTTTCCTCATCACCTCCTTTGATGCTGTTACAGGAAATTGTGGTTGATACGTCAACTATTGAAGCTTTGAAATTCCTTCCAAAAATGGGGGTCAATTTATATGCTGAACATAACATCGGTGTTGTTGTAGGTGGTCACCATTTTGAAATATGTTAAAACAATACTGGAAAGTCAAATTAAATCAATGTGTCATGTTTTTATTAATGAAATCATTTTACAAGGATAGTTTGAACCACAATCATAACATTTTTAAAATTGTCAAATTCATCATCTTTGGCATCCAACACAAGGAGTTCATAGAATTCATCCTGAATCACTTTGGCTATGGCATCATCATAAAGAATCACACTCTGGATCAGATTTGGCACTATTAGTTTCATAATCATTCCTCCCTCACACCCCGTACAACAAATCAACTTCCCCTCCATTCATTGAATTGGATATTTCAAATTTACTAATGATCTGATGACAGTTTTTGCATTAATTGCATCCCACAATTTGAAGGTGAAACCACACAGAACATCAAGTGAGGCAGCACACATATTTCTACTTTTTGTGAAGGTTTTTTCTCCGACAACCATCCATCTGCTCCATTCGGCAGGAACATGATCCTTGAAATGCTTGTAAAGGTACACATCCAACGGTTGAACTACAGACATTGGACCCCTGTAACTGTAATGCGGCTGTCAATTCTTCATAGGTATCCCTTGATCTAGGTATATAGGATCTGAACATATCTAACATGAATCAGTTGTGTTCTTTGATAAAGCTTTTTCCACACATTATCAATGGACACCTTCACTCCATCCTCATTCCTCCAACCATTGTCCTGGGCATGCACAAAATATCCTACAGGGAACTTGACATACAGCATGGTTTTCTGTTTGCAAATTACCATAGGCATTCATTTTGCTCCATCAGTCATGCAGACTAGCACCACCTGTCTTCTCATGTCCTGCGGATTTCACTAGAACTGATTTTGAACCTTTCCACTCCACAGTTTGATTACTGGGAACATCGGAGTTCATGACTGTTCCATCCATGTTGTTGCTGTGACATAATGGGTACTTATCTTTTCACCTTAAAACAGGTTTATTTTCAAGACGGCAAAGCAAAGTCACAGACTCTCCCAGTTCCTTCCCAGATACACAGAGTGAACTGGCTTATATCATCTCACAATGATTCCTTAATCCTTCCCCAGTTGGGGAGGGCCATGCTTAATTACCAAATTAAAGCTTGTATTTCATTGTACCACAAATTCAACATTGGCAGTCATGACCTCAATGCTTAACTCTATTTCTCTTCCCACAGATACTGCCTGAGCTGTTGAGTATTTCCAGCATTTTCTGTTTTTATTTCACATTTCCTGGATTCGCAGAATTGCTTTTGTAACGAAGCCATGTTCAACTTGCAAAGAACCTTGGTCAGACCACATTTGGAGGACTGTGAGTAATATTGGTCTCCAGGTTATGACAAAAGTACAGAGGCAATTGTGAATGTATTGCAAAGAATGATACCAGAACTAGCAGGACAGATTGAACAAACTGGCACTCATTTCTCTAGATAAAAGACTGCGAGGTGACTCGATGAGGACTTTTGAAATTATAAAAGTGTCAGACAGGGTAAATATGGAGAAGTTGCTTCCAATCACTGGGAGTCATAAAGATAGTCACCAATAAACCCAAAATGGAATTCAGGAGAAGCTTCTTTACCCAAAGGATGGTTAGAATGTGGAACTCACTACCACAGGGAGTAGTTGAGGTAAATTGACGTATTCAAGGGGATGTTGGCAATGAAGCTGAGGAAGAAAGAAAAAGTGGGACCTCTTGAGGGGTTTAAGTGAAGACGGGTAGGATGTGGCTCCTGTGAAATATAAATAAAAGACCAGCATGTGGATATGTTTAGCTGATTGACCTGTTGCTGTACTTTGAATGTTTTGTGACAGGCTGCAACTGGGACATGTTATGCAAGGTATGGCAGAACATTGAGGGTGATCCCAGGAGTGTCATTCATGGGCAGGCGTAAAGTAGAAAAAACACATTCAAAGACAAGGCTAAAATCAGTCTTCAGAATTAGATATTCATTTACCATGCCAGGAGATAATTAACGTTATGGGACAAAAACAGTGTGAAACAGAGAGAGAGATGAGAGTTATGTGGTTGATGTGTCAAAGCATTCAAAAGGAGTTTTGAAAATTGCTGAATGGTATCCTTGTTAGTAAAGGTGAAGCCCATGGGATTAAAGTGGCATTTGCAGTGTGGTTACAAATTTGGTTCTGAGACAGGAAACAGAGAGCAATGATGAAGAGTTATTTTTCATGGGGGAGACCAATATTAGTGTTGTCCACTAGGGGTGAACATTAGGACTAGTTACATTTTGATATACATTAATGATCTGGATTTGGGTATGGGAGCATAATTTCAAAGTTTGCAGATGCTGCAAAACATGGGAATGTAGTAAACAGTGGGGAGGACTGTAACAGACTCCAGGAGATCATTGACAGACTGGTGAAATGGGCAGGCACATGACAGATCCAATTTAATGCAGAATGATACATTGTGGAAGGAAAGGTGAGAGGAGCAATATTAACTAAATGTTAATTTAACACATCTACAGGAACAGTGACTTGGCAAACAACAATCTTTGTAGGTGGCAGAATAGGTTGGTGAGGCTTTATGCTTGAAGCCTAACATGGTCAGTCAGTTTAACACTAGAGAGATTCACATATTTTATATTTAACATTTTATACATCAGTGTACCTTCTTATGGAACAGTTTTGAAACTGCATCATAGAATCATAGAAAATCACATGACTGGAGCTATTGCAACATCCAGCAAAGTAACAGAAGGAGTGATCAATAGTGCTAGCAAAATATACCTACAGACCAAAAACCTGCTCACTCCTTGGCTTGGATTCTGTGGAGATCACCAGGGCCCAGGCCTCTTTACAGCCTTTGTGTGAACATGGACAAAAGAGCTGAATTCCAGAAGTGAGTTGATGGTGACTCACCTTCATATCAAGGCAGCATTTGTCTGACTGGGACCAAACAGCCCAACTTTAACTGAAGTAAATGAGGATCAATGGGGCAACGTGTCATTGGCTGGTCATGCCTAGCACAAAGGAAGATGGTTGTCATTGTTGAAAGCTAATCATCTCATCACTGCAGGAGTTCCCCAGGGTGTGTCCTTGGCCCAACCATCTTCAACTCTTCATCAATGATCTTCCCTCCATCATAAGGTCAGGCATGGGGCTGGGCATTGTTCATTATATCGCATCTCCTCCGATACTGAAGCAGTTCATGCCTGCTTGCAACAAGACCTTAAGGCTTGGGCTGGTAGCTGGACAGTAACATTCAAGCTTTGCAATTGCCAAACAATGATTATCACCAACAAGAGTGAGACTAAACATCTTCTCTTGGCTTTCAGCAGTACTGCCATCACTGAATCCCCCAACATCAACATATTGGGGATTGCCATCGACTAGAAACTCAGCAGGACCAGCTATATAAATGCTAAGGTCACCAAAGCAGGTCAGAGACTGGGAATTCTGTGGTGAGTGTCTCACCTCCTGATTCCTCAAATTCTTTCCACCATTTACAAGGTACAAATCAAGAGTGTGCTGGAATACTCTCCATTTGCCTGGATGAGGGAATGTCCAACAACTCTGAAGAAGCCCAAATCCATCAAAGAGAAAGCTATTTGCTTGATTGGCACCCCATCAACCATATTAAACATTCATTCCCTCCACCACCAAAGTACAGAAACAACAGTGTGGACCATCTACAATTTGCATGGCAGCATCTTTCCAAGGTTATTTTAACAATACCTCACAAATTTGTGACCTCCCCTACTGGATAAACAAGGACAGCGGATGCATGGGAACACCAAGCTCCCCTCCAATTCACATATCAGTTTTATTTTAAGTGGCTCTACCTAAAGCCATGAGGCAAGCTGAAGATTATCCAGTTGTTGGGGGTTAGTGCACAGGCTACAGCACTAGGCTCGGAATGATAGATGTGGAGGGAGTGGATGTTGAAGTTGGTGAATGGGGTGCCAGTCCTTTGGGCTTTGTCCTGGATGCTGTCGTGCTTCTTGAGTGCTGTTGGAGCTACACTCATCCAGGCAAGTGGAGCAATGTAAAGTCTCCTGCTATCCTTTGTACTCATATGTTCAATAAAATGTAAAGTTTACCCACAGCCTTGTCTCCAGCATTATCCATTGAACCTGACTGAACACAACCTCATCTAAGAACCACAACGATGATAACAAAAAAGCCACTGCCCGAGGATTCGGCGTGAAACAGGTCAGGCTAACGAGAATCTACCCACATTGCAGGGATCCTGCGAGATCCAGAAGGATGCCAATTGGCATTAACAGCTCGCCAACACCATGTTAATGAGGGCCAACTCTAAGAGTGATTTGGAACTCCTGCCTGCCATGCTGGTTGAGTGTTCAAGATACATTGGCAATATCAGGACCCAAACAGAAAGTCTCCCCCTATATGTATCTTTTGTTTATAGTTATTAGATACCATAGGGTTTTATTATTCTGGAGGTCACCATCGATTAGGAACTGAGCTGGACCAGCCATGTAAATACTGTAGCTCCAAGAGCAGGTAAGAGATTGGAAATCCTGTAGAAAGTAACTCACTTCCTAACTCCCCAAAGCCTGCCAACCATCTACAAGGCACAAGTCAGGAATGTAATGGAATGCTTTCCACCTGCCTGGATGAGTGCAGCTCCAACAGCACCCAAGAACCTTGACACGATCCAGGACAAAGCAAGCCGCTTGATTGACACCCCATTCACCACCTCCAACATCTACTCCCTGCACCACTAATGCACAGTGGCAGCAACAGCAGCAGTGTGTACCATATACAAGAAGCACTAAGGCTCTTTCAAGAGCACCTTCCAAACCTACAACCTCTGCCACCTAGAAAAGCAAGTTCAGCAGATACATGGGAACACCGTCACCTGCGTGTTCCCCTCCAAGTCACTCACCATCCTGACTCAGAACTATATCACAATTCCTTCACTGTCACTGGGTCAAAATCTTGGAACTGTCTCCCTAACAGCACTGTGGGTGTATCTACAAACAATGGACTGCAGCAGTTCAGAAGGCAGCTCACTACCATCTTCTCAGGGGCAAATAAGAATGGGCAATAAATGCTGGCTGAGTCAGCAACACCAACATCACAGGAAAGAATATTAAAGAAAAGGACAGAACTGCCTTCAATAATGATGGGACTGTAGCCTGGCATAGATATAATGCAAAGGGACAGCCACTGTGACAATTGGCATCCATCTGCATGATACATTTCAGGTGGTCACTGTCATGAAGTTATTAATGTATATAATGTTACTGGAAAATATTTTTATTTTAAAATAGAGGTTTAGTCTGTGGGCGTGTCTTAATTGGGTTAAAACCAGCTCGTCTGGGTTCTTTGAAATGTAAGAGAGATAATGTGCATTTGCGTTTTCTGAACAGACCATTCAAGAAGTGGGTGAAATATGACACCTAGCTACCAGAGACCAAGCAATGTATTTATATTACTAATAAAATTTGTACTATGAAAGGGGTTTTATTGTTAGAAGAGGTGGAGTTCAAAGGGGCTAGTGATAAAATGAGAACTTACATTCAATGAGATATGCCTGGTATATTAGCGGACAGTTTTCATGTGTGTAGGGTAGATGCAAGGTAAGATCTGAGTAGCTGTAAGCCTACAACTGTCTCCACAGGAACCAAAGCGAAAGGAACCTTATTTGGAATTCATAAGTTGAAAATGCTTTCCCTGGTGTTTGGTTAAGTCTATGGGTTGCTGTTGCCTTAATGGAGATTCGTTTAGGAATTTGGTAAAAGTTATGATAGTAGTAATTTGTAGCTATGTGCATATATTTAACTTGTATAAATTAATAAATGTCTCCCGTATTTTGATATAAAACCCCTCGAGAACTGGTGGCCTGATTCCTGAATTTAGAGTTGCATCTCAAACACACCATTTAAAATTATAGATTATAACAGTTATTTAAAGTTTCCCTCTGAGATTTCTATATAACTCAGCTTTACCGAAAGGCTGCCTCATAATATTACATACAAGCTGCATGTTGATTCCTTCTTGTTCAAATGTGCCCCCCGTATTGGTGCAAGGAATCTTTAGAATGGAAATGTAGAAAACCTCCAAATAGAGTCAGCGTGAAGAAAACAAGGCAGGAGGTGGCCAATCCTGTTTAGTGCCTCATTCATGGAAGCAAATGGGAAGGATGCTCACCAAAGAGAGGAAAGTTGCTGAGACAGCAACAACTCAAAGTGATAAGATGTCTGTAGCCTTCATTCAGCAAGGATTCTTGTCATAAAGGCCAATGCACAGAAGAGTTAATTAATGAGAGACAATTCTCTAGATGCATTGTATTATTAATGTACATTAGTTGATCATTTATTTAATGCAGCAAGCAGTCAGCAAAATCTGCAATGCAGCTTCTAAACCATTGACCCCACCTCTAATGTCTTAAACATTCTAAGATTCTGAAGCTTCACCTCCAACTTGGTGGTGAGCAAGGCTTCCTTTCATTCACACAACTCCAGTGTATTTTCATAATGACTAGGTCTGCTCCTTTAATCCCTTGCATGCTCCTTTCACAAACCAGGTTAAATGGTACAGTTATAGAGGGTGCAAGTAGCGAGAGAGCTGGGAGCGTTTGTGCACAAATGTTTGAAGGTGGCCGGATAGGTTAATGAAGCAGTTTAAAAAATACATGTGACCACAGGCTTTAGAAATAGAGGCAGAGTACAAAATCAGGAAACTATGCCAAACCTATATAAAACACTTTTTCACACAACCAGTGATTCAGGTCTGGAATGCACAGCCTGGATGTGTGGTGGAGGCAGGTACAATCGAAGCACTCACGAGGACATTAGATGACTATTTGAAAAGAAACAATGTGCAGGGGTATGGGGAAAAGGCGGGGCAATAGCACGAGGTCATAATGCTCCTTTAAAGAGCTGATGTCGACACAATGGACCAAATGGCCTCCCTCTGTGCCATTAAAATCCTGTGAATCTGTGATATCAGTAGTTCAGCTGCAGCTGGGGTCTTGTGTCCAATTCAGGACACCACATATCGGGAAAGATGCTAAGGCTCTGGAGAGGGTGCAGGTAAGATTTATTGGAATGTTCTCACCATGAGGGATTACATTCACGTGGAAGGACTAGAGAAGCTGTGTTTGTTCTCCTTAGGGCAGGCAAGCCTAATGTGCTAAGAGATGTTTAAGATCATGAAAGGTTTATACAGAGTAAATAAAGCAAAACAGTTTTTAAATGCTGAACAGTTCAGAACCAGAAGAGACTAATTTAGCCTGATTGGCAAAAGAACAAATGACAGGAAATGCTCTGTATCCTCATTTACATATGAAAGTAATAACATCAGTCTGCAATGCTTTTTTCTAAGGCAATAATTTGTGTGGACATTGAGAGAACATAAAATTACTTGTCTGAGAGAAAAGTAAGTGTTTATTTGCATGTAGTTTTATTCCTAATTTTTATTTCGAACTGCTTTTAAATAAAGGATCAATTAATGTAGTTTATTAATGTGATGAATCTGGAGAATTAATTTTCCCATTTCAGAGCATTAGCATTAATGACTAGTATGCACAGAACCATCCCTTAATCTAATAGTCCAATAGACTAATTGAATTTTGAACCAAATGGTACATAGCTCTGTCGAACCAACTGTAAATTAATTCAGTGATATCCAACATTGACTGGGGTTTGTTTGTTTTCAGTTTACTGACAAATCAACAGCATGATGAATGCAACTGAAAAGCTGCACATCACAAGCAGCGACTACGGTTATGACTATGAAGACCTGTTTTCTCCATGTGACAAGGGATCTGCAAAAAAAATTGGTGATAGCTACCTACCAGTGCTTTACTCACTCGTGTTTGTCTTTGGGCTCCCAGGGAATGTTCTTGTACTGTGGATTCTTCTAAAATACGCATGGCTGAAGAACATGACAGGAATTTATGTTTTCAATTTAGCATTATGTGATTTGCTTTTTGCTATAACCCTTCCCTTCTGGGCATATTTTGCTGCAAATGAATGGATTTGGGGAGATGCCTTTTGCAAGATCATTAATGTCTGTTATATGCTTGGCTACTCCGGTGGTGTAATGTTCATAATCCTGATAAGTATAGACCGGTACCTTGCGATTGTTCATGCTGTGTCTCCGGTCAGGGCTAGGACAGCTCGATGTGGGATTATTTCGAGTGTAGTGATGTGGTGTGTAGCTACGTTCACCTCTCTTCCCACGATGATATATAACAAAATCGACAACATTGATGGAAGAATTGTTTGTCATACTTCCTTTCCATCTGAAACATTATTGAGATGGAAACTTCTTAGCCTTTTCAGTGCCAATGTGCTTGGGTTTTTTATCCCATTTGCTGTGATGGTTTTCTGTTATACGGGAATAATTCAAACTCTGCTTAAAAGCAAAAGTTATAAGAAACACAGGGCTTTAAAAGTTATATTTATTGTTGTGACTGTGTTTTTTGTATTTTGGACACCGCACAACATAGTGATGTTCCTGGAGTCTTTGAGAGAACTGCATATTTTAACTGGTTGTGAATTCAGCATACGGCTGATTATTGCCCAGCAAATAACTGAATCCATCACGTTTGTACACTGTTGTTTAAATCCTATAATTTATGCGTTTTTGGGTGAAAAGTTCAGACTGCACCTCCGCAGAGTTTGTCACGCCTGTTTGCCTTCATGTATTATATATGAATTACGGGACAGGCTTCATTTTGCCCCTCGTGATTTTACTACCTTATATCGGTCACAATCCTCTGGTAGCCATGACTCGTCCACATTTATGTAATTCAGCATTCAACTGTTTTAGTTCAATACGGAAGTGCCGGTAAATACCTTTGTGTATATACTCTGTTCTCTCATTTCTGCAAACTTAGGCTACTTTTAATTTGTGTCTAAACACAAAATCATCTGCAAAACTAAAATGGGGTTGTAAATGTTTTTCACAATGTTTTATTTGAAGAGTAGCCTGATTACGCTGGTAGATTAATACAAGTGCCTATTGGTGATGGAGATAATTTTGAGGTGGTACACTTTGGCTGGTGAATAAAAGTGGCCACATACTTCCTGGAAAGCAAATGTCTAAATTACATTTGGGAACGGAAGACCCGTCTGGTGGATATGAGTTGTCCACATTTCTGTAGTTCAACATTCAGGTGGTTTTTGTTCAATATCAAGTGTCCGTAAATATATATGTATATACACTCTGTTCTCACATTTTTTCAAACATATGTCTAAACATAAAACCATCTCCAAACCTAACACTGGAATTGATACAATTTTCTAAGCCTTGATTTATTTGAAGACTAGCCTGATTGTACTGGTAGATTAATACAATAGCCTGTTAGTGAAATAGAAAACAGTGAGATGATACATTTTTCTTGTAAGTTAGAAGCAGGTTGCACACTTCTCTGAAGACAAATGTCTAACTTACATAGCGGAACAAAGAGGCCTAGTTTTGACATACAGAGATCTCTGAAAGCAGCAACACAGGTTAACAAGGCTATATAAAAAAGCAAACAAATCAAACTGTGGAAGGGTTTGACAAGGTAAATGTAGAGAACTTGGAGAGATTTTCTCAGAGTTGTAAAGACTCTGGAACCATTTAGAAATGGTGGGCAGGACACAATTTTGGGAATGCTCTCCCCATCCCGCACCCTAATATTTTGTGGCACATGATGAGGGTCCGAGCCCCCGGCAATTTTCATGGAGTTGGGCCAACCTCTCCATGACTCCCAGTTCATGGCCCTCAGGAGCTGGATTCGGGAACATTTTGAAAGATAAAGTCAAAAGACCTTACCCTTGCCAGCTATGCCCACTCCATGCCAGCTCATGCTCACCAGCTATTCCCCATGGCTCCTCATGCCCCCACCCACACCCAATGGCCCATCATACCCTCCATGCCAACTCAAGGCACTTCCATGCCCATTCACATATCCACTGGAGAGGAGGCTGCATAACCACCACCTTTCTCACTGCTCCTTTGCTCACCTTGCTCTTCCTCCCATTTCTCAAACGCCTTGCTTCTCTCCCTTCCACTCTTTCCACATTTCTCCCCCTTCTCCTCTTCTTTGCTGTTCCCTTACCCCTTTTCCCCCAACTCTCCTTTCCCGCTGTATCGCTGCTTTCCCACCCTCCCACCCTATAACTCTGCTTAATTTGAAGACCGCACTTGGTCTTGACTACTTATTAGAAGTCACACAAGACCAACAAATTACTAGGCCTCAGTAGAATTCTGCCTTTATGTCAAATGCAGTCACTCTTACTTTATCTCTGCAATTCAGCTCTTTAGTCCATCATAAGATATCAAAAATCTCTATGCAATCGTTGAGTTTTCCCATTATAAATTCCTATTTGTAACATAGATGTCTATGAAAACTTGTAAAATGTTGTAATTACATGCTCTTCTCAGTAGATACACTGGCAAGCAAGTGTAATTACATCAGCATATGCTATCTACACAATTATAACACTGCTGGTTTTCATCTAACACATCAAGCAACACTTACTAATAACCTGCTCACTGGTGCTCCGTTTTGGATCCATCAGGGCTATACAGCTGCAGTCCCCATTTATCTCAAATAGGCCCACGAACACTTGGCGGGAGAATCATGGGAAATCGCAAAAAGTACGAGAAAGTTTAGTAAGTGTTTTAAAGACACACCAGTGACAGGAACGGCTTCCACACAATTTCCCAACAAATAAAAGACCCCAGACATAAAAGCTCCAACAACTTATTGACACCAACACCCATCCAGGACCCTCCACCCCTGCCTGTCCCTCTGTCCCCACCCCGTCTTCCAATCCCAGCCCCAGCCCCAGCCATGTATTCACTATATCTCCTGACCTTCCCCTCTCCGACGCTGAACGCTCAGTGTTCAGCAAAAGACTTAGTTTCAAAACCCTTACGCCCTCATCTCAATGAATTTCAGGCTCGGCATGATTCTGAACTCTTCTTCCTCCGCCTTTGTCTCCGTGCTCACTTCTTTGGGCAGGGGTCCTCTCCCCGTTCAACGGATCCTTTTACCCACCTCCAATATTCTCCCTCCACCTGGACCCCCCTCTCTGGATTCTTACCTCCTCTTGACCTTTACGTTGAGAACTGTCGGCGTGACATTAGTCGTCTCAATTTCTCTGCTCCTCTCACCCATTCTAACCTGTCTCTTTCTGAACTTACTGCACTCCGTTCTCTCAGGTCCAACCCTAACGTTGTCATCAAACCCGCTGACAAGGGTGGTGCTGTTGTTGTCTGGCTCACTGACATCTACCTCGCGGAGGCTGAGCATCAACTCGCAGACACTTCCTCCTACCTCTCCCTGGACCATGACCCCACCACTGAACATCAAGCCATTGTTTCCAGGACTGTCACTGACCTCATCTCCTCTGGAGATCTTCCTTCCACAGCTTCCACCCTGATAGTCGCCCAACCTCGGACGGCCCGCTTCTACCTCCTACCCAAAATCCACAAACAGAACTGTCCCGGCAGTCTGATAGTGTCAGCCTGTTCCTGCCCCACGGAACTCATTTCTCGTTATCTTGATTCCCTTCTCTCTCCCCTTGTCCAGTCCCGTCCCACCTACATCCACGATTCCTCTGACACCTTATGTCACATCAACAATTTCCAGTTCCCTGGCCCCAACCGCCTCCTCTTCACCATGGACGTCCAATCCTTCTACACCACCATCCCCCACCAGGATGGTCCAAGGGCTCTCTGGTTCTTCCTTGAACAGAGGCCCGAACAATCCCCATCCACCACTACTCTCCTCCGTCTGGCTGAACTTGTTCTCACACTGAACAATTTCTCCTTCAACTCCTCTCACTTCCTCCAAATAAAAGGTGTGGCTATGGGTACCCGCATGGGCCTCAGCTATGCATGTCTCTTTATGGGGTATGTGGAACATTCCTTGTTCCAGTCCTACTCCGGCTCCCTCCCACGACTCTTTCACCGATACATCGATGATTACTTCGGTGCTGCTTCATGCTCTCATCGGGACCTGGAAAAATTTATTAATTTTGCTTCCAATCTCCACCGCTCCATCATTTTCACATGGTCCATCTCTGCCACTTCCCTTCCCTTCCTTGACCTCTCTGTCTCAATTTCTGGTGATAGACTGTCCACCAATATCCATTACAAGCCTACCGACTCCCACAGCTACCTCAACAACAGCTCCTCATACCTGCTTCCTGTAAGGTCTCCATCCCATTCTCTCAGTTCCTTCGCCTCCGTCACATCTGTTCTGATGATGCCACTTTCAAAAACAGTTCCTCTGACATGTCCTCCTTCTTACTTAAGCGAGGTTTTCCACCCACGGTAGTTGACATGGCCCTCAACTGTGTCCGGCCCATCTCCCGCGCATTCGCCCTCACACCTTCTCCTCCCTCCCAGAAACATGATAGGGTCCCCCTTGTCCTCACTTATCACCCCACCAGCCTCCGCATTCAAAGGATCATCCTCCGCCATTTCCGCCAACACCAGCATGATGCCACCACCAAACACATCTTCCCTTCACTGCCCCCAGGCGGCATTCCGTAGGGATTGTTCCGTCCGTGAGACCCTGGTCCACTCCTCCATCACCCCCTACTCCTCAACCCCCTCCCATGACACCACCCCATGCCCACGCAAAAGATGCAATGCCTGCCCCTTCACTTCCTCTCTCCTCACCGTCCAAGGGCCCAAACACTCCTTTCAAGTGAAGCAGCATTCCACTTGCACCTCCCTCAACTTAATCTACTGCGTTCGTTGCTCCTAATGCGGTTTCCTCTACATTGGAGGGACCAAAGGCAGACTGGGTGACCACTTTGCAGAACACCTGCGGTCTGTCCGCAAGCATTACCCAGACCTCCCTGTTGCTTGTCATTTCAACACACCACCCAGTTCTCATGCCCACATGTCTGTCCTTGGCTTGCTGCATTGTTCCAGTGAAGCTCAATGCAAATGTGAGGAACAGCACCTCATCTTCCGACTAGGCACTTTACAGCCTTCCGGACTGAATATTGAGTTCAACAATTTTAGATCTGGAACTCTCTCCTCCATCCCTAGCCTTTTTTCGTTTCTTCCCCCTCCTTTTTGTTTTTCCAATAATTTATATAGATTTTTCTTTTCCCACCTATCTCTACTATTTTTAAATGTATTTCCACCCATTGTTTATCTCCACATTTTTGCCCTTTTAGTATTATTTCACCCCACCCCCACTAGAGCTATCTGTACCTTGCCTGTCCTGCTCTCTACTCTTAATTAGCACATTCCTTTAGATAATATCACCACCTTCAACACCTCTTTGTTCTTTTGTCTGTGACATCTTTTCGTTATCTCCACCTATTACCGACTGCTTGCCCTAACAACGCACCCACCCCTTTAAACCAGCTTATCTTTCACCCCTTTCTTATTTTTAATTAGTTCTGTTAAAAGGTCATGAGGACTCGAAACGTCAACTGTGCTCTCCTCCGCCAATGCTGCCAGACCTGCTGAGTTTTTCCAGGTATTTCTGTTTCTGTTTTTGAAATAAAAGACCCCATATCATTTATACACCACTAATAAGCTTCTATTTAACTTCAAAAGAAGATTACAGTATGAACAAAGAAATGAACTTTTATTTATAAAGTGCCATTCCTGATCTCACAAAGTCCCCAAGTGTCCCAATAAAGTACTTTTGGTGTGTATGCACTGTTGCAATGTGGAAAATGCAGCAACAAATTTGTACACGGCAAATGTCTACAAAGAGTGATGAGATAATATCCAGAGATCATCATCTTCCATAATTTTGGTTAAGGCTAAACATTGGACAGAATATTCACTGCATTTGTATTTTAATGACAAGGACATATAGTCCGATTATTTTGTACTGGGAATCTGATATCTGTTCTATCGAATCTTGTCTTATCTTTCATTCCGATCCATGTTTTCTATGGTTTTAATTCCCATTCTGTAATGAAGCACCCAAAACTGTAACTTTGGCCTAATCAATGTTTTGTATTGCAATCTACACTTCTGTTTATAAAATCCAAGATGCTGTTGGCTTTTTTCATTACTTTTTATAAATTGCATCTCCAACTCTTCCCTCTTCAGTCAAATTTTTCAGTGTCTTTTATTGCATGTATATTCACATTCTTTGCTTCTGTTTCCAAAATGTATTACCTAACTTACTCAGATTTAATTGTATCTGTTATCTGTCTGCCCCTTCTACTGCTCTATCTATAGTCCTGAATTCCCTCACCATCTTCAGTAGCCTGCACCATTATTACACTGTTAATGCCCTCATATAAGGTAGAAACACTGTGTTTTGTGATTTGATTGTTTATGTGAGGTTAATACATGCAGAATGCACTGAATACAGCAAAGGCTTTGGGATCTGACAGTATCCAATCTGTAGTGCTGAAGACTTTCATTATGCCTCTAACCAAGCTGTTCCAGTACAGCCACAACAATGACATCTACCCACCAATGTGGAAAATTGACAAGTAGATCAAACACCTCAGCTACGGGATATCACTGCAGGAGTCCTTTGGGGTGGAGTGCTAGGCTCAATCATCTTCAGCTGCTTCAACAATGACCTTCCCTCCATCATAAAGTCAGAAATGGGGAAGTTTGCAGATGATTAAACAGTGATCAGTTCCATCCACAATTCTTCAGATGTAAGAAGCCTGTATTCGCATGCAGTAAGTCTTGGACAGCATCCAGGCTTAGGCTGATAACTGGCAAGGAACACTCATGCCACACAAGTGCCAGGCAATGGACCATCTGCAACACAGAGAGCCCAACCACGCTTCCTGACATAGAAGGACATTGCCATTGCTGATTGCACAACCATCAATATTCTAGGGGTTCACACTGGCCAGAAACTCAACTGGACCAGCCAGGCAAATGTTTTTTTCTCATTTATTCTTTCATGGAATGTGGGCATTGCTGCCAGGGCCAGTATTTGTTGTCCATCTCTAATTGCCTTTGAACTAAGTGGCTTGCTTGGCCATTTCTGAGGGCAGTTAATTGTCAACCACATTGCTGTGGGTCTGGAGTCATATGTAGGCCAGGCCAGGTAAGGACAGCAGATTTCCTTCCCTAAAGGGCATTACTGACCCAGATGTTTTTTTTTTTAAACGACAAACAATGATAGTTTCATGGTCATTATTACTGAGACTAGCTTTATATTCCAGATTTTCACAATGGGAAAGCATAACACATAGGTATAGACATCAGGGTGGAGGACTGTGAAATATTAGAGGAAATTAACATAGGGAGAGAGGTGGCACTAGCAGGTTCAGTGGCCTTAAGAGTGGATAAATCTGCAGGCCCGGATGAAATATATCTCTGGCTGTTGAGAGAGACAAGGGAAGAGATATCAGAGGCCCTGGCAGTAATTTTCAAATCCCCTCTGGCCACAGGTGAGGTGCCAGGGGACTGG
Organism: Carcharodon carcharias; assembly: GCF_017639515.1. Lineage (NCBI taxonomy): Eukaryota > Metazoa > Chordata > Chondrichthyes > Lamniformes > Lamnidae > Carcharodon > Carcharodon carcharias. Next base: position 214,335,534 of record NC_054469.1, on the reverse strand, counting down.
AGGACTGCTAACACTGTCCCATTATTAAAGAAAGGGAGGAAGAGATATTACAGGCCAGTCAGTCTAACCTCGGTGGTGGGGAAGTTACTAGAAAGAATTCTGAGGGAGAGAATATATCTGCACTTAGAGAGACACAGGTTAATCAGGGATAGTCAACATGGATTTGTTAAGGGAGAGTTGTGTTTGACAAATTTGATCAAATGTTTTGAGGAGGTTATGTTGATGAGGGTAATGCATTTGATGTGGTCTACATGGACTTTAGCAAGGCTTTTGATAAGGTCCCTCATGGCAGACTGGTCAAGAAAGTAGAACCCATGGGATCCAAAGCAAAGTGGCACATTGGATCCAAAATTGGCTGAGAGGCAGGAAGCAGAGGGTGATGGTAGAGAGATGTTTCTGTGACTGGAAGTCTGTTTTGAGTGGGGATCCACAGGGGTCAATTCTGGGGCCCTTGATGTTTGTGGTGTACATAAATGATTTGGGTATGATCAAAAGGTTTGCAGATTACATGAAAATTGGTAGGTGGTAAATAATGAGGGGGATAGTTGTAAACTGCAGGAGGATATCAATGGACTGGTCAGATGGGCAAAGTGACAAATAGAATTCAACCTGGAAAAGTGTGAGATAATGCACTCAGGGAGGGCTAACAAGGCAAGGGATTACACTATTAATGGTAGGACCCTGGAAAGTACTGACGATCAGAGGTACCTTGGTGTGCATATCCACAGGCCCCTGAGGGTAGCAGGGTAGGTAGATAAGGTGGTTAAGAAGGCATTTGGGATACTTGCCTTTATTAGCCGAAGCACAGAATACAAGGGCAGGGAGGTTATGCTGCAATTGTATAAAACACTGCATAGGCCACAACTTGGTCACCCACATTATAGGAAGGATATGATTGCACTGGAGAGGATGCAGAGGAGATTTACCAGGACGCTGCCTGGGCTGAACTGTCTGAGCTCTGAGGAAAGATTGGATAGGCTGGGTTTGTTTTCCTTGGAGATACGAAGGTTGAGAGGGGACCTGATAGAGGTGTATAAGATTATGAGGGGGATAGATAGGGTGGGTAGGAAGGCACTTTTTCCATTAGTAGACGGGTCAATAACCAGGGGGCGTAGATTTAAGGTAAGAAGTAGAAGGCTAAGAGAGGAGTTGAGGAGAAATTTTTTCACCCAGAGTGTTGTGGGAGGCTGGAACTCACTGTCTAAAAGGGTGGTTGAGTCAGAAACTCTAATAACATTTAAGAAGTATTTAGATATTCATTTGTGTTGCCATAGCCTCCAGGGCTATGGGCCAAGTGCTGGAAAATGGGATTAGTGCAGTCAGATCCTTGTTGACTGGTGCAAACACTATCTGCTGAATGGCTTCCTTCTGTGCTGTAAACATCTATGAGTCTATTTTACAAATTAGATTTACATTCCGCCAGCTGCCATGGTGGATTTTGAACCAATGTCCCCAGAACATTAACCTGGGCCTCTGGATTACTAGTCCAGTGACATTACCATTATGCCACCATCTCTCCATAAAGGGGGCTCTCCCAGAATAGGTCAGGATGGGTATTCTGCAGGAGACTCTCGCCTCCTGACGCCCCAACGCCTTTGCATCATCTACACAACACAAGTCAGGACTCACTTGCCTGAAGAGGTGCTGCTGCAACAAGAGATAAGAATCTCAATACAATCCGTGGCAAAGGAGTCCACTTATTTAGCACCCCAATCCAACACCTCAGACATTCGCTCACTCCACCACCAACACAGTGTGGTTACAGTATTTACTGCCAATAGGGTGCACTGCAGCAACTGGCCAAGACTCTTCCAGCAGCACCTTCCACGTTCATGATCTCTGTCACCTATAAGGGCAGGCAGTTCACGAGAAGCCCCAAAGCCGTCTGCTCTTCCACATCACCCATTTTCTGCATTCAAAGTGTGTTGTGACATATGCCCCACTACAGCATACATTTCCTGGCATGGACTCAGTGTGCCACTCTGTGCCTGTTTCTCCACCTTCAGCTCCCCTTGCAGCTTCCTTTGATTTTCAGAGCATTTACTTTGCTTTCTAATACAGTCTCATTTGCAAATTTGGACACCATCCCCTCTATCCATCTAGCCCAATATCTAGTGATAGCCTGGGGTAGAAATTGGAGCTTGTTGTGCAAGTACAGCAGATGTAAAACAAGAGTAACTTGGCTCAGTTTTGAGGAACAATGAATGTCTTAGGGGACCAACTGGAAAGATCACTGTCAAATGGATTGTCAAGTACACAGGGCAGTATCACTGGCGGATGTTCGATAAAGGTTATTTGTTTGACTTCCTTTTGAGGGATTTTCTCATCCCATGAGTTCTATTCTGCCCTCGATCACTCATATATCCACAACTCTCTTCCCTGTAGCAGAGCAGGTCTTACTGTAAGTGCCACAAGAGGCTTCTTTCTCTCATGGCAGCAGCTCTCCATTAGTTTCCCACCAAAAATATTCACCTTTGCACTATCTGGCCGCTAAGGAGCCCCTAATAAAGAGTCAACCTGGTATCGCAATGTTCCCAGGACTTGGGGCCCATTCTAAAACACACACAATATATTGCAGTGGACACTTACAGCCACTCGAGCTCTTAGGTGGCACACAGAGGAAAACTTCCATGGCTACAATATATTTACAGAAAAGATAATGTTTCAGTAAAAGTTGTAATAAATCACTTGGTCATTTAATGTAGGGACTGCTTGGTGTTTAGTTCTCTTGTAGGACAATGAGGTACAGGGTAGTATGCTGAAGTTTCGGGCTCAGAATTTCAATCTTATATCTAGATGTGAAGAGCAAAGGATTCCACTTAGACCAATGAGCCAGTTGTCTATTCCCCTGTGTGTTGAAGAGGTACCAAAAGCAAAAAGATCAGGGCAGTGCGGCAAGTTGGACAGGTCCCTTCAAAGGTCAGCACCAGGTACAATAGGCTAAGTGGCCTCCTTCTGAGCTGTATTATTCTATGATTCTACAAAGTGATCTGTCTCTCAGTTGGCACTGTGCCTACATTTCTGTTGTTTCATTGTCTGGTCTACAGCATCACCAGTGTCGATCTCTCTCTGGTGTTTGTTGCAATATCCGTCTGCAGTCCTATTCCAGTTGCAAAACTGTGAAGCAACATGCTACCACAATCCGCAATTGGGTGTGAGGTACGTTCTGCAAGGCATGCCCTGACCTGTCCAAATATCAGAGCTTTACTTTGAAAACCCCGATAGCTTATTCAATTATTATGCTTGTCTGAATGAATGTTTTACTGCAGCGCATGGTGCTCCTCTGCAGAGGCATCATGAGCCATTGCAGTAGCAGGAACTCTTATGCCAGCTAGCAGCCACCCTGGCCTTTGACCCTGAGACCTGGGACACTGCTGCAGTACAAAGGCATCATGTTAGCTCCAGGAATGCTGCAAATCCCTGTGCCTGCCGTCGGAAATGAGCTGAACATTTAGGGAATGTAATTTTCATATAAATTTGAGACAAGCAATGTCACATATGGGTGACATTAAAAACCCTGGCAATGCTGGGAAATAGGTAAACCTGAAAATGTGATTACCCTCCTTGTATCTGTTAAATTGTATAAATTCAGCTGCCTTAATTGCATTGGTAACTTGCCCTATGAACAAATGAACAACAAATTGATCTGACAATGGTGCCCAGAGTTCTGTAGACTGGGCCTGTAGAATAAAACAACAACAAAAATGTATATTTATGTCGTGCCTTTGACCCAGTGAAAGATCCGAAGGTGCTTCAGAGGAGCGTCATAAAACAAAATATGACACTGTGGATGCAATTTTCCATGCCCGCTGATCGTTGGCCGTGTTTAGTGATGTGAGCGGACAATATGGTGAGAAGGCCAAAAATCAGTTTCACGACGTCGTGAAACCAGTTTGCGATCGTCTGTTCAGCTTGTCAATGACAGGCTGCGTTTCCCATGGTCAGACATCAGGAACCTCATTGCAATACATCTCCATATCATCATTATAAGGCCAGCTCGCCAGAATCATTCCCCCCACACTGGATCATCCAAGCACCTCGCCGACGCGTTTCGCAACTATACATAAGCAATGTGTACCTGGCGAGCTATACTTCATTCAAGACTTCGAGGTCTGTTTGCCTACTTTGCTTCAGGCAGCACTCGCAATCATTGCCAGGCTTCGCAGACAGCACCACATCACTCTTAGGGGGACTCACGGGCAGGTCTCCACCACCGAAATGAGCCGTAGGGTGAGGATGGCTTTTCAATGGCTGCAGGGCCAGGGCTTGCTTGGGGAAGGGAGAGAAATGGCCTCAGGCAAGGGAAGAGGCTGCAGGGTGAGGGCTGTACTGGGGGATGCGGGTATCGCAGGGTGTGTTTGGGGGGCACAAGTTGTTCTGTGCAAGTGGCATCAAGAAGGTGAGGGCTGAGGAGGCAGCCTCCAGAGGAGATGACGCCAGCTGGAGATGTGAGGGTGTGTGTGAGAGAGTGAGTAAATGATGTTCCTTGAGCTGACAGTGAGTGAGATGCCAGTGAATGTTTGATGGTCTTGAGTGTGTGAGTTTGGAGAGATGAGATGGTTGCCTTACCCTGGCAGCACAGATGAGATCATTCACCCTGTATCTGTATCAGATGGCTGACCTTTTCTGTGCAGCATTGGCACTGATCACCACTGCCATCGCCTACTAAGCCGGAGTGGTGAGATTGCTGCCCCTCCTGTGGCCAGAAGGCGAATAGAGGACATCAAAGTGGGTGTCCAAGGCATCCAAAAGGCACTTGAGGGACACATTACTAAAGTTGGGTGCTGCAATCTTCTTGCCTTTTGGAGCCATGTCTTCTGTGCAACAGTCCTGGGCTGCTAGCACTGAGAGATGAGCGTGTGGCTGCACTTTACACATGGCACCTGGCATGATGAAGCGGCGAGGTGACAGCGTGGGGAGTGCATCGGAGCCCGCCCGCCATGGAAATGGAGTGTTTCCTGGGAATGCATGATTAACAAGGCAGGATTGGGACAATACGGCATGAGAAGCCGCCATTGTGGCCAATGGGTAAAATGTTCCTTTTCCTGCCTGCTACCGAACTTAGTGCAAATCTGGGACGATTCCATCCTGAGCCACATGTGGAGACGTTAGGTCAGATGACTAAAAGCTTGGCCAAAGAGGTAGGCTTTAGGGAGGATCTTAAAGGAAGAAAGCAAGACAGAGGCTGACATAAAAGTTGAGGACTGTGGTCATCTTCTGTGCAATAGAGACAGCTGCAGGGGCTGTAAATCTTAGTTTAGAGAACGGAGCTTGGCTGCATAGCTTCCTGACTGAAGTGCAGCTCTTGGAAGCAGTCTTGAAAAGAGTACCAGGGTCTATATATTCTGCTGGATGGGTAATTCTGAGGTGCTCTGCTTTTTCCTCAACTATGCCTATGAAGCAGTGACACACATTAACAAGAGCAGATGGGGAAGCTGACGTTGTGGAACTTAGGACGAGTGCTTTAACTCCATTATCTATGTGTGGTGGCACTGGGAGAGTGTCCACTTCCTCAGCACGTTCTGAACCTGAATGTAGTTTGTCCTCAAGCATTGCTTCGGCGGAAGCCTAGAATAAATCAGAAATTCCTGGCCCTGCAAATGCCTATTTGTTGAATTATACCTCCTTCAAATATAAAGCTTTCTGCTTATGAGTCTCTGGGTGTGAACTTGGGCTACATCAAGTTGAAAATGAGTGATAGTAAAATTTCCATTGAGAAGAGAATTGGGTGGGGCGCAAAACGATTTGTTGTTTCCTATTTATACAATCGCTGTGGACCAATTTCATCCTTATATGATTATGTGACTTTCTGATTTTACAATTCTATACCTTTTTTGTATTTCTGTCATATTTTTCCTATCCTTTTTCATTGACTTATTGCTGTTGTGCTCAGTTTTTGCCCATTTCTCTTTTTAAGCTCGTCTTCGTCACTGTCCATTTTCATTTGTTGACTTTTACCCTTGTTTGTTCTATTATTGCCCTTTCTTCTTCCAATTATCTTCATTAAGGTGCCAATCCAAAACTATTTTAGATTTACTCCCATAGTGGCGATGTTGGTAACTCTGTAAATGATTTCCCATTGACTTCTCTGTTTGGATAAGTACTCATTGAAAATGGAACTTGCAGATGGGTGAAGATGCCTTTTGCACAATTACACAAAATACAACAAACTAACTTATTTCTAAAACCGCATGCCCAGAGTGTTTATCAGGTGCAGTATCTGTTTGTTACAACTGAAAGTAACTCAGTTCACGCTTTGTGAAATTAATGAGGGCACCAACTCACAGGAGCTGTAGTTGGTGCATATTGACACCTAACAGATCCCACTCGATAAGAAGCAACACAGAGATAGTGGATGTTTTCCAATGAAATTTAGCAGAAATAATTATTGAAAATCAAACCCTTCGAACTTAGCGAAGGGCTACATAGTACTCACAATTGTATCTTGCCGCCTTTGTTCCATGTCCCTTGATCCCCGTACCAAACCTAAATCTAGTGATCTCAGTCTTGAAAATTTCAATTATTTGAACATCTAGCCTTTTTTTATTGGAGGGGAAGAGTTCCAGATTTCCACTACATTTTGTGCGAGGAAGTGTTTCCTGATTTCACTCTTCAGTGACATAGCACAGATTTTAAGATTATGCCTCAAAGTCTGGATGCCCCCAGCAGAGGAAATCATTTCCTGACATCTTTCCTATCCGGTCTCTCATTGCTTTTTTTGTATCCCTTTTTTCACCTTTCAGAGCTCCCTCAGCTTGCCAGATTTCTGACTTTCCTGGCATCCGTGCAATTCTTTTATTTTAACTTGATACACTCTTCCCTTGGTCCTTGACTGTGGTGCTTAACCACACAAGTTCACTTTGCTTTTTAGTGATATACTGGTTCTCTATCTAAATACTAAATAATTCTTTGAATACTTACCAATGTTGGTCTGTAGATTACTCATTAATAGCTCTACTCATCTGACTGTGCTTAATTAATTACTCATCCTTCAAAGTTTTCCTTATTTAAATTTAAAACGTTAGAGTGCGACTCTCCTTTCTCAAGCTTAATATCAATTTCATTCATAGTCTGGTCAGCATTTGCACAATGCTTTTTACTGTAAGATTGTTAAAGAAATAAAGACATGCTTTTATTTGTCATCTTTTATAACCACCATTTATCTCAAAGCACTTTACAGCCAATGAAGTATTTTTTAAAATGTAGTCACTATTATAAAGCAGGAATTACAGCAACCAATTTGCATATAGCTAACTCCCACAAACAGCAATATGATAAAGGCCAGGTAATCTTTTTATGATAAAAACAAAAAAACTGCGGATGCTGGAAATCCAAAACAAAAACAGAATTACCTGGAAAAACTCAGCAGGTCTGGCAGCATCGGCGGGGAAGAAAAGAGTTGACGTTTCGAGTCCTCATGACCCTTCAACAGAACTAGGTGAATCCAAGGAAGGGGTGAAATACCCTTCCTTGGATTCACCTAGTTCTGTTGAAGGGTCATGAGGACTCGAAACGTCAACTCTTTTCTTCTCCGCCAATGCTGCCAGACCTGCTGAGTTTTCCAGGTAAATCTTTTTATGATGTTGATTGAGGGATAAATATTGGTCAGGACACGGGATGACTCACCTGCTCTTCTTTGAAATAGTGCCATGGGATTTTTTACACCCACTTGAGAGGGCAGATGGGGCCTTTGTTTAACTTTGTTTAACTTCTCACCTGAAAAATGACACCTCGGACAGTGCAGCACATCCTCAGAACTGCATTGGAGCATCAGCCTTGACTTTTATGCTCCAGCTTTGTAATTGGACTTGTGATAGAGAAATGAGAGTGCTACCCATTGAGCCACCTCTGATATCATGTCACTAACTTTATATCTTTACTCACCACCACACCCAGTGTTGTTGTGGAAATGGTCTTGAATACATTCTGCAAACCCTTAGCCTTTACTATTTGAGCTGTTCCACATTCAGCAGTCTACATGAAAATTAAAAGCTTTTATCACTGTTCTGTTCTTGCTACATGCTTCCCTGATCTCTGTATTCATGCATCCCTCCACACACAGCCCACATCACTACTGTCATTAGTTCTGTAGGTGACTCCGAGCAGAGTTTTCATCGCTTACTCTTCATTAACTGTACCCAAAATGTTACCATGGCCTGATTACTCTCACTGAAGTTCTTTGTCTCTAGCAATGGTAAATTGTGCTCATTGCCACACTCCCTTCTTTCCTAATATCCTGCCCCTTCTAAAGATATTATAACCTCAGGTTATAGCCACTTCCTTCTGGGGGCCACTACGTCAGCATGGTAAGCATGAATGTGCAGCATTTTGTGGTTTGATAGAAAATGACATTGGTTCTTTATTTCTGGTGCTTTAGATATGCAATGTTCAATAAATGCTGCATGTGATGCCTCATTAAGTTTCTCCAACTTTGCTCTTTTTGTTTCCTCCTTTACTTAATCTTCATAGCACAGGAAGAATGAATTTGGGCAAATCCATCGCTCTGATCCAAAAAAAAACTTTCTCCAGTACTCAGTGTAACTGGCAAGAGGAAGTTCACAATAGCAAAGAGCAAAAGATGGCCTTCTTGGGGATATAGCTATGTTTCCCATACTGCCACTTACATAGTGGTCAATCAGTCAGAGATTGGATTTAGACTGTTGAGGGAAATTGCACAGAAATGCTTTGATATACATGTGACACAGGCAGTACCACAGGCTCCGTACAGGCAGTACTGCAGGCTCCATACAGGCAGTACTGCAGGCTCTGTACAGGCAGTACTGCAGGCTCCGTACAGGCAGTACCACAGGCTCCGTACAGGCAGTACTGCAGGCTCCATACAGGCAGTACCACAGGCTCCATACAGGCAGTACCACAGGCTCTGTACAGGCAGTACTGCAGGCTCCATACAGGCAGTACCACAGGCTCCATACAGGCAGTACCACAGACTCCATACAGGCAGTACTGCAGGCTCCGTACAGGCAGTACTGCAGGCTCCGTACAGGCAGTACCACAGGCTCCATATGGCAAGGTCCATAAATGTTGCTCCTAGCTCCACAGAAATCTTCCAACCAGTCTGCACTACCCCATTCCCTGTCAGTGATAATCGCCCACATCAGAGCTGCCAGAATTCCTAACCCCAACTCAATCAACAGCCTCAACAGAAACAGAAATACCTGAAAAAACTCAGCAGGACTGGCAGCATCGGCGGAGGAGAGCACAGTTGACGTTTCGAGTACTCATGACCCATCAACAGAACTAAGTAAAAATAAGAAAGGGGTGAAATATAAGCTGGTTTAAGGGGGGTGGGGGGGAGAGAAGTGGGGGCGGGGGCTTTGTTGGGACAAGCAGCCAGTAATAGGTAGAGATAACCAAAAGATGTCACAGACAAAAGAACAAAGAGGTGTTTAAAGTGGTGGTTTTATCTAAAGGAATGTACGAATTAAGAGTACAAGGCAAGATAGACAAGGTACAGATAGCTCTAGTGGGGGTGAGGGAATACTAAAAGGTAGAGATAAACAATGGGTGGAAATACATTTAAAAATAATGGAAATAGATGGCAAAAGAAAAATCTATATAAATTATTGGAAAAAACAATAAGGAGGGGCAAGAAACAGAAAGGGGGTGGGGATGGAGGAGAGATGTTCAAGATGTAAAATTGTTGAACTCAATATTCAGTCCGGAAGGCTGTAAAGTGCCTAGTCGGAAGATGAGGTGCTGTTCCTCCAGTTTGCGTTGGGCTTCACTGGAACAATGCAGCAAGCCAAGGACAGACATATGGGCAAGAGAGCAAGGTGGAGTGCTAAAATGGCAAGCAACAGGGAGGTCTGGGTCATTCTTTGGGACAGACCGCAGGTGTTCTGCAAAGTGGTCGCCCAATTTATGTTTGGTCTCTCCAATGTAGAGGAGACCGCATTGGGAGCAACGAATGCAGTAGACTAAGTTGAGGGAAGTGCAGTGAAATGCTGCTTCACTTGAAAGGAGTGTTTGGGCCCTTGGACGGTGAGGAGAGAGGAAGTGAAGGGGCAGGTGTTGCACCTTCTGCGATCGCATGGGAAGGTGTCGTGGGAGGGGGTTGAGGAGTGGGGGTGATGGAGGAGTGGACCAGGGTGTCACGGAGGGAACGATCCCTGTGGAATGCCGCCGAGGGGATGAAGGGAAGATGTGTTTGGTGGTGGTATCATGCTGGAGTTGGCGGAAATAGCGGAGGATGATCCTTTGAATGCGGAGGCTGGTGGGGTGATAAGTGAGGACAAGGAGGACTCTATCATGTTTCTGGGAGGGAGAAGAAGGTGTGAGGGCGGATGCGTAGGAGATGGGCCGGACACGGTTGAGGGCCCTGTCAACCACCATTGGTGGAAAACATCGGTTAAGGAAGAAGGAGGACATGTCAGAGGAACTGTTTTTGAAAGTGACATCATCAGAACAGATGCGACGGAGGCGAAGGAACTGAGAGAATGGGATGGAGTCCTTACAGGAAGCCGGATGTGAGGAGCTCTAGTCGAGGTAGCTGTGGGAGTCGGTAGGCTTGTAATGGATATTGGTGGACAGTCTATCACCAGAGATTGAGACAGAGAGATCAAGGAGGGGAAGGAACATGTCAGAGATGGACCACATGAAAATGATGGAGGAGTGGAGACTGGAAGCAAAGTTAATACATTTTTCCAGACAACAGCATGAAGCAACACCAAAGTAATCATCGACGTACCAGAGAAAGAGTTGTGGGAGGGGGCCGGAGTAGGACTGGAACAAGGAATGTTCCACATACCCGATAAAGAGACAGGCATAGCTGGGGCCCATGCGGGTACCCACAGCCACAACTTTTATTTGGAGGAAGTGAGAGGAGTTAAAAGAGAAATTGTTCAGTGTGAGAACAAGTTCAGCCAGACGGAGGAGAGTAGTGATGGATGGGGATTGTTTGGACCTCTGTTCAAGGAAGAAGCTAAGAGCCCTCAGACCATCCTGGTGGGGGATGGAGGTGTAGAGGGATTGGACGTCCATGGTGAAGAGGAGGCAGTTGGGGCCAAGGAACTGGAATGATGTGACGTAAGGTTTCAGAGGAATCACGGATGTAGGTGGGAAGGGACTAGACAAGGGGAGAGAGAAGGGAGTCAAGATAACGAGAAATGAGTTCTGTGGGGCAGGAGCAAGCTGACACAATCGGTCTACCGGGACAGTGCTGTTTGTAGATTTTGGGTAGGAGGTAGAAGCGGGCCGTGCGAGGTTGGGCGACTATCAGGTTGGAAGCTGTGCAGGGATCTTTCCCTCCATGACACCCTAGTCCACTCCTCCATCACCCCCTACTCCTCAGCCCACTCCCACGGCACCTTCCTAAGCGACCGCAGAAGGTGCAACACCTGCCCCTTCACTTCCTCTCTCCTCACCGTCCAAGGGCCCAAACACTCCTTTCAAGTGAAGCAGCTTTTCACTTGCACTTCCCTCAACTTAGTCTACTGCATTCGTTGCTCCCAATGCGGTTTCCTCTACATTGGAGAGACCAAACGCAGACTGGGTGACCGCTTTGCAGAACACCTTCGGTCTGTCCGCAAGCATGACCCAGACCTCCCTGTCGCTTGCCATTTCAACACTCCACCCTGCTCTCATGCCCACATGTCTGTCCTTGGCTTGCTGCATTGTTCCAGTGAAGCTCAACGCAAACTGGAGGAACAGCACCTCATCTTTCGACTAGGCACTTTACAGCTTTCCGGACTGAATATTGAGTTCAACAATTTTAGATCTTGAACTCTCTCCTCCATCCCCACCCCCTTTCCATTTCTTGCCCCTCCTTTTTGTTTTTTCCAATAATTTATATCGATTTTTCTTTTCCCACCTATTTCCATTATTTTTAAATGTATTTCCACCCATTGTTTATTTCTACCTTTTAGTATTCCCTCACCCCCACTAGAGCAATCTGTACATTGTCTGTCCGGCCTTCTACTCTTAATTAGCACATTCCTTTAGATAATATCACCACCTTCAACACCTCTTTGTTCTTTTGTCTGTGACATCTTTTGGTCATCTCCACCTATTACTGGCTGCTTGTCCCAACAATCCCTCCCCCCCAACTTAAACCAGCTTATATTTCGCCCCTTTCCTATTTTTACTTAGTTCTGTTGAAGGGTCACGAGTACTCGAAACGTCAACTGTGCTCTCCTCCGCCAATGCTGCCAGACCTGCTGAGTTTTTCCAGGTATTTCTGTTTCTGTTTTTGTTTTGGATTTCCAGCATCCGCAGTTTTTTGCTGTTATCCATCAACAACCTGCCTTGCGTAGCTTAGAAATCAATGCCAGGGACCACTGGATCTCTTAAAGGAGAAACTGAATCAATATTTGCAGCAGAGATTAAGAGGATTTGTACATGGGGAAGTAAGATTACTTGTAGATTGTACAGCAAAGAGCAGCACAGACACAGGGTGAATGACCTCTTCCTGTGTTCCATTGATTATAATTCATTACTCCCTCTGGAATAAAGGGCCAGTGAAAAACCTACCTTGTTTCCATCCGCAGCCTGGCATCTTAATTCAAGTTAGTAAAAAAAAAAACTCTTCTATCCTAGTAACATCAAAAGGGCTTTAACCTGTTTCCAAAACATTGATTGTACCAATATCCAGTTGTGACTGTTGACTAATTCTTTCCACCAAGATGCCTCTCCTTTTTAAACCGTGCCTACGATTTTTTTTGCACTATTAACTAAGTTGGTGCTCTACCTAAGTAGTTCCCCTGAGGCTGAAACAGGGCAGGAGGATGGGAGATGTGTGTCACTGTGTCTCCAAACTTGCACTCCAGTTGGGCTAAGTTTAAGGTTGTAGTTTATCTATTGCAGCTGACTCCGCTCACTTTCCGACTCCTCGTGCAGTCAAGGAGGAAGAGACTGACAGCAACGGATGTGAACTGTTCTGGAGAGAGCCCACCAAAGCTCACTCTATTCCAGCCTGACATTCAAGAAACCCATTGAGACTTACATAGTTAAATGAATAAAGAGAGTAAATTAAAAATCCTTCCGTCTTTATTATTAGCCTTAAAAATACAATTGGAAGTTTGATAATCAGGATTTATTATCTACATTCATTGATAAAGTTACAATCATGCCCTGATTTTCTCCAAAGCTTATGTTAAATCTAATAAAGGTCAACATTAAACTAACCAATGTCATTGTGATCACCCCCAAAATCAGTTTCATTTCTTGGCAATTATATTTTTTACACACGTTATCTATTACTCCAATGAAAGGTTGTCGAAGGCTCAGTGGGGCTTTCTGCAGTTTCAAGAGCAGAGGGAAAGCCGTAGATCTGTGCAATAATTCTTTCATTTCATTCATACAATATTTTCCCTACAAACCCAGATGGTTCTATGGTCACAACATTGGTTTATTTATCAGCAATTTGAGTCAGCAAAGAAAAAACTGATAGAATAGCATTAGCTTCTGTTAAAAGTGGCAAAAGACATGATCATCAGTGCTTGTCCTCACATACTAACCCCTCACATCAGATTAAGATTGTTAAGCATTTTGTTCACGCATGCCAAGAATACCTATTGAAAGTTCTGCTGTGTAGGCTTGTGTAAGCTGAGGTACCATTCAAAACAGGGGTGTCCACAAATTCCACAGCGCAGTTTGTGTTAAGCTCTCCTACACATGGTGCGTTCTCCAACTCCAGCACCGTGATGTTGTTAACTGCAGAGGTGCTAAGAATATGAGCAGGAACATACAGAGTGATTTGTGGACCTCTAGCCGGCCAGTAGCGACCAAGGTTGAAGCCATTGATCCACACTTGACCCTGAAAAAAGCCAAAAAAGCATATTACAATAAACTTCCTGATCAGTGGCTTCACAGTCCCGAAATTCAGCACTACCTAAATTAAGGAGGATGGAAAGTACCTGACTTTCAAGCTGTGCTTCACCTACTTGTTAAAAATGAACCTGTCATAGATTTACAGGACATTGTTCACGTCTTGCCAGAGCAAACCCAGATTTCCATTCTGAAAGAACATTATGGACTAGTTGGGTTTTTACAATAATTCAGTAGTTTCATGGCAGCTTCTTATTCCAGACTCATAATTACCTGAATTTAAATCCCCCAGCCAACATGGTGGGATTTGAGCCCATGTTCAATGTATTATTAGTTCAGGCTTCTGGATTACTGGCCCAGTAACATAGCCACAATGCTATCGGACTGGTGCACTTCATTGGCTGTAAAGTACTTTGGGACATCTTGTGGTCCTGAAATGTGCTATATAAATAAAAGTTTATTCTTTGTATAGTAAAACTTCCAATGGCGGAAATAGTGAGGTGGAAACAGGATGTTCTGCACTTCTGGAACAAAGACAAAAATACCTGGAAAAACTCAGCAAGTCTGACAGCATCTGCGGAGAGGAACACAGTTGTGCACTTCTGCTTGACCATCTCTGTATGCCCACTTCCAACAGAATTTCTGGTTTGGCTGCGGGTTGTATATTCACAGCTCAAAGATCCTGCCCACTCACATGGCCAGTGATGGGGAGGGCACGGTTACGAGGCTGGAATTCTGGAGTTTGCTGGAGAAACTTCCAGCCTGTTGCAGGCTCACAAAGGGGAGAAGAGTCAGGGGTAGAAGCTTGGAAGGAAATCTGCACTGCATTCAGTGGGTATTAGCAGGGCTGCACTCCTTCGGATTCCAGGCACACTCTCCAGAGGGGAACACTGCACAATGCTTAGGTTGAAAGGGTCAATGCAATATGCAGTTCACATAGAACATAAGAAATTGGAGGAGTAGGCCATTCAGCCCTTTGAGCCTGCTCCAGCATTCAATAAAATCTTCTACCTCAACTCTACCTTCCTGTACTATCCCTTAATTCCCTTAGCTTCCAAAAATCTATTGACCTTTGTCTTGAATATTCTCAATGACTGAGCGCTCAGGGCTCTCTGGGCTACAGAATTCCTGGGATTCACAACCGTTTGAGTGAAAAAATTGTTCTTCATCTTAGTCCTAAATGGCCAAGTCCTCACTCTGAAACTATGATCCTATATTCCCCAACCAGCAGAAACACTACCCTGTCAAGCCCCTTATGAATTCTATGTGTTTTAATTAGATCGCCTCTCATTCATCTACATTCTAGGGGATACAGGCCTAGTTTGCTCAATCTCTCATAAAATAATCCTCTCCAACCCAGGAATCAGTCCAGTGAATCTTTGGCCTCTAGGGCAACCAAATCTTTCCCTTAGGTAGGGAGGCCAAAACTGCACATTGTGCTGTGGGTGTGGCCTTATCAATACTCTGTGTACGTGTAAGACACATGGGATTGAGGATTGGTTAATAGACAGAAGGCAGGACTTGGGCCGCAGTTGTTTATGACCTATATTAATGACTTAGATGAGGAGACTGAGTGTAGCATGTTCAAATTTGCTGACAATACAAAGTTAGATGGGAAAGATAAGCGAGGGAGCCAGAGCAAGACTGCAGAGGGTTACAGACATATGGTGAATGGGCAAGAACAAGGCAGGTGGAGTACAAGATGGTGAAGAGTTATGTCACCCACTTTGGTAGGAAAATGGACTACTTTGCTCTTATACTCCAATCCTTTTGGGACAAAAACTAACATAATACCTGCCTTCTGATTTGCTTGCTGCACTTGCATGTTTCTGTGATTCAGGTACACGCCCAGGTCCCTCTAAATACCCATGTTTCCCAGTCTCTCACCATTCAAAAGATACTCTGTTTTTCTATTTTTCCTACCAAAGTGGGTGACGAACTCTTCACCACCTTGTATTCTATCTGCCATGTTCTTGCCCATTTACCCTAAGTTTATAACCCTCTGTGGCCTCGTTCTGTCCTCCTCATCCATCCTTCCCACCCAACTTTGTATTTTCACCAAATTTGTCAGTCTCCTCATCTAAATCATTAATATAGATCATAAATAGCTGAGGCCCAAATACCACTGTCTGTCCATTTACCAATCCTTAATCCATGGTAAAATATTACCCCCAATCCCATGTATCCTAATTTTATACAATAATCTGGTGTGACACCTTATCAAATGCATTTTGAAAATACAAATACAAAACAACCAGGGTTCTCCCGCATCCATCTTACTAATTACATCTTCAAAACTCTAACAGATTTGTCAAATATAACTTCCCTTTCATAAATCTATGTTGATTCTGCTTAACCACATTATGATATTCTAAATGCCCTGTACCACGTCCTTAATAATAGAGTATAGCATTTTGCATCCTCCTGATGCTAGGCTAACTGGTCTATGGTATCTTATTTCCTCTGTTCCTCTTATTTTAAATAGCAAGGTTATATTAGGGGAGGTGACAGTGTAGTGATAATGTCACTGGACAGGTAATCCATAGGCCAAGGCTAATGCTCTTGACATGGGTTCAAATTCCACATTAATAAATCTGGAATATAAAGCTAGTCTCAGTGATGGTGACCATGACAAGCATCATTGATTATCATAAAAACCCATCTGGTTCAATAATACCCCTTTAGGAGAGAAAATCTGCCACCCTTATCTGGTCTGGCCTACATTTGACTCCAGATCCACTGCAATGCGGTTGACTCTTAATGCCCTCTGAAGTAGCCTAGCAAGCCACTCAGTCCAAGGGCAATTAGGGATGGGCAACAAATGCTGGTCTTGCCAGTGATGCCAACATCCCATGAAAAAATAAATTATAAAAAAACTGCTACCTTCCAATCTTTGGAAGGTGCTCTAGAATCTAAGGGGTTATAGAAGTTTTAAACCAATGCATCAACTAACTCTGCAGCTTCCTCAGCAGGTTGTCAGCTCCAGGAGATTTGCCACCTCTTGGTCCCATTA
The DNA here is from genome assembly GCF_017639515.1 of Carcharodon carcharias. NCBI lineage: Eukaryota > Metazoa > Chordata > Chondrichthyes > Lamniformes > Lamnidae > Carcharodon > Carcharodon carcharias. Next base: position 214,318,736 of record NC_054469.1, on the reverse strand, counting down.
ATTTCTCCAGTACTGATTTCTTTAAGTTCCTCATTCTCGCTGGAGCCTTAGTCCCCCATTTTTTCCAGAATATTTTTTGTGTCTTCTACCATGAAGCTGGATACAAAGTATTTGTTTAATGTCTCTGCCATTATTTTCATTATAATTTCATCTATCATGGGCCTACATTTACTTAAGAAACATTTACCATTTGATTGTGTGTCTCCTCCTAGTCTATTCTTTTACCCTTTTTCTCTTTACTTATTACATCTTTGTCCCTCCTTTGCTGAATTTTAAAATCCTTCCAATCCTCAGCTTTCTACTCTCTTTTGGCAACATTCTAAGCCTCTTCCTTTGAGCCAACACTATTTTTAACTCTTCTCAGTAACACAGTTAGGTTACTTTTTCTATGGGTTTTTTGTGCCTTAAAATGTATGTTTGTTACAAATTATATTTTAATTCTTTAAATGCTAACCAATGTTGTCCATCATACCTCTTAATGCAGTTTCACAGTCTCCCTTAGCCAACTTCCCCTCATATCTTTGTAGTTTGTTTTGTTTCTTGATTATACCCTGCCCCACATTACAACTGTTGGGACCTATAAACAACTTCTAGAAACAGTTTCACTGGGGAGATCAAACACAGACTGGGTGGCCGCTTTGTGGAACACCTTTGGTCTGTCTGCAAGCATGACCCAGACCTCCCTGTCGCTTGCCATTTCAAAACACCACCCTGCTCTCATGCCCACATGTCCGTCCTTGGCCTGCTGCATTGTTCCAATGAAGCCCAACGCAAACTGGAGGAATAGCACCTAATCTTCCGATTAGGCACTTTACAGCCTTCCGGACTGAATATTGAATTCAACAACTTCAGACCCTGAACTCTCTCCTCATTCTTACCCCCCCCCCCGCACCGCCCCCCCCCCCAACTTCTTTAAAAATTTTATCTTATTTTTATCCACTTATTCATTTGTTCACTTTATCCCCTTTTTATCTCTTTTTCTATCATCTTTCCACTGCTCCCTCCTCCCCACCCAAAAAGGGTCACCTGTTACTTATTCCATGTTGTTCTTCTACAGAGTGCTGATCCTCGTTCTGCTATTCACACATTCTGCTTTCTTATCTTTAAGCCACTATCAGCACCTTCTTTAGCCCTTACCATTATCACTAACACTCCCCTCGTCTTTTTGTCCATGATATCTTTGTCAATCTCTCCTTAGGCCCCACCTCTCGCTGGCTTTCTATCCAGCTGCACCTGCTCCACCAGCCCCCCCCCTTAAACAGTATAAATTTCATCACATTTCCACTTCTCCTCAGCTCTGAAGAAGTCATACGGACTTGAAACATTGGCTCTGTTTCTCTCTCCACAGATGCTGTCAGACCTGCTGAGTTTTCTCCAGCATTTTCTGTTTTTATTTCAGATTTCCAACAAGCACAGTATTTTGCTTTTAACAATTTCTGCCTTTTGACATTTCTTAGCTCATCCACCCAAACTGGTTCTATGCCTTTATTTTCTGAGCTAAGATCCTTTCTTACTACTGTCTTATTACATTTTTTTGTCAAGGTAATCCCTCTTTTTCAATTTGCCTATCTCTTCTGAAAATTAAGCATGTTCTGATGTTCATACAATGATCAGAGATCACACAGAGTGGGACAAATTGCTAGAAGAGGGAGAAGGGTTCTTAGCGGGAGGCCATATCAGTTCAGGGTGTTCGTGTAACAATTCTTCTGCATGAACAGCAATGAACAATATTGGCGGTGTCTGTGCTTCACTAAGGAGGCTGTCACTGAAGTCTGCCATTTGCTGCAGCCACAACTCCAACCTCAGAGCAACATAAGTTGCCATTGGCTGAGAAGGTGACTGTGATTGTGAACGTTTATGTCTCTGTCTTCTAGGGTGTGGCTGGTGATATGAGCAATGCCTCATAGTTAACAGTGCACTGCCCCATAAGGGAGGTCGCTACGGGCCTTGATTCAAAGATATGGAACAGAAATAAAACAGCAAGAAAGTTTCAGATTTGTGGAGGACTATGAAGATAAAGTGGCCTAAAAATGTCCAATACCAAATGTGCATGCCACAAATTATCCTTTCAACCTGTTACATTTGTAATGTTACCCAATGCAAAGCACTCAGCCAAAGCTCTTTTATTTATGGCCTCACACTTCGACTTTCACTTGAAAGGCCAGATACGCTTGCAACGTGATATAGCTGCACAGTCATTTAATCACATGCAATGGAAGCAGTATGGACTCAACTGTCAATATAGACTCTCTATATATAAATTCCCAACATCTCAAAATTACTTTTCTGTCTGCAAAGCAATCTGACTCATGACAAAAAGGAAGTTGTACAAGAGGCCTCCCTCCGCTAATCTAACACCATTAATGTAAGTCAAAGAGGCAACACTAATCACTGCCAACAACGAACACGTGGAGCGAGTGGAGCACAGTGAAGTCAGAGTCCTCCTTCCAGTTGGAGATTATTACTGAGCCTATTTTATCATGTTCTTCACTCCCTACTCACTCATTTCTTGCCACCTAATAGTGGTGGAAAGTGCATGGTCACAGCCGTACTGTTTGAAGAAGCATTCTGTCAACTCTTCCATTTCTGCTTCGAGGCAAAGCAAGAACACCTCCCAGAGTTTGGGTTAACCAACCAAAGGTTATAACATTATAGCATCCTTCAAGGCTCACTTCACCAGCTGCAAGTGAGAGAACAGACTCTGGGGAGATTAGGCAGTAAGGAAGTCACACCAGGACAGCATGGGTGAATGGAGATAGAAGTGAAAGTATTAATGAAGGATCCTTCCACAGCAGGAGGGCCTGGGGATTAGAACCTACTATACGAGTGCTCTAAGCTTTGCATTGGTGTAGCAGGGTTTATTCAGCGTTACAATCCACCATTGAACAAGGGCATCCACAGTGGAGGCCCTACTTGCAAAGGTTCGACGCCCACGTGGAGTAGCTTTTGTAGTATTATCGAATTGGATCAATATGCATAGCACAGCTAATAATTGAAGCTTCACCTAACTGTCACAAAGCTTTTAGCCATTACAGGCAGTTCTCGTCTTTACAACGTTTGAGTTATGACAAACGGCATCCACGACATTTATAAATTGACACCCTGATTTGACTTTCCCATGTCGGTTTCAACTTTACGTTGCCAGCGAACGTGTTCATGTGAGCGCATCGACATCCTGCGCCGGCCATCTCCCTGACTCAAGACACTCAGCTGCTGCTCTGACGCCATTAGTACAGGAACATACTATATTTCTATATGTATTTTTAGCTTGTGATTTTTTTTTAATGCTGATACGATTGTTATTTACAATATAAATACCTTAATGTTGCTATATTGCAGGTCTATAATTGATTGAGTACAAAATTCTAGGCTATTTTGGTGAAAATAGGGTACCAGTCCTTGGTTCAAGAACCAATCCCCCATTTATAACATTGTTCTTATGGGAAAACCGGTTCCAAGTTACGACATTTTGACTTAAGACACGGTTTTCAGGAACCAATTATGTCGTAAGTTTGAGGACTGCCTGTATGTTGATAATCTCCGAGAATTTAGAGGCTGGGGGCACATTAACAAAGGAACACCTCTTAAGTCCTTTAAGATTTAACATGGGCACACAAAGGGTGGAATTTTACCACGGTGGGATTTAACAGCACCGTTGAAGGCCATGGAGTTTTGAATGGCTCGCCGCATTTTACAGCCCAGCTTCTGCCATAACGGGGTTGTAAAATTCCGCCCAAGATGTCAAAAGGAGTGCTCCACAGGCCAGAATTTTGCCCTTGACAGGCGGGAGGGCCAGACTGACTCGGCGGGGGGAGGGCAGCCGATTGCCGCCGCCGAAACGGGTCACGCCGCCATTTTCCGCGGGCCGGCCAATTAAGGCCCACCCAGCGGGTTAGCGACTCCCGTGGAGAATAGGAAAAGAGTCGCTGAGGCAGGCGGCCTCAGACCGCTGGTTCCAATGGGGAGCGGGCAGCCTGTATAAAGAGTGGCCAGGCAGCCTGCTTGAGGCAGTGCACCATGGCCACTCGGGGGGAGAGAGAGAGGCAGCTGTGGTTCCACAGGAGCAGGAGGAGGGGGGGCAGGCTGCAGGAGAGGCCGGAGGTGGGGAGGCCACTGTGTCCCTTGATTCTCTGATGCCTGCCTTGCAGTCCTCCTCTGAGAGGTTTCCAGTCGTTGGGGATGTATTGTATCTGGATGATGGGAGGAGGAGGGCCCCCACCCCCACCCACCCGTGTCACCAGGCAGGCATGGGAGGAGGTGGGTGACGCTGTCAGCGCCCACGATGATGTGCGGCGTAAGGGCTTCCAGTGCCGCAAGAGATTCAATGATTTGCTGTGCTCCAGGCGGGTGAGTACCATGTCGGCCTTGGCCATTTGACCCAGCAGGAAGCCTTAGCCTTTGAGCCCTCCCCCCATCATGTCTTTCTGACATTACTGCATTGGGCATCTGGCGAACGCTGGGTGGGCAAACGGGTACTGACCATGTTTACATCAGCCTTAGTGGTTGAGGAGAAGATGGGTTCTCCCTGCAGCATATGTTGGTGTTTGTGGCATTTGAGTAGTCTGGGGGCAACCTGCAGGGGAGGCCGCTGGACACATACTCAGAACTCCAACAAATGTCTTATTGATGGTGATGAGATGGTGGAAGGAGAACCTCAAGGTGTCGTGGCCAAGTGCCATCTGCTGGCATCAGCGCCGCACCTAGTCGCGCCTCCTTGCCATGGGCGCTAAGACCCGTGTGTTATTCAAAGTGATGGACGGTGAATGTGTCCAAGGTGGCCGTTGGGGGAGGGGGTTGGGAGCAGCCGTACTATCTTCTGGGGACTGATCACCAGTAGTGTGGACAGGAGCCACTGGAGGCCTCAGATGGGCCACTGCGGTTGGGGTGCAACATGCGCGTGCAGAGTACATGAGCGATCAGCCCCAATAAAACCTCTTCTCTGTTCTGCAGGCAAAAAGTGAACACAATCAGAGGGAGCGCCAGAGGACTGGAGGTGGGTGCGCCCTCCTCCAGCACCTCAGAGCCTTTGAAGAGCAGGCCATGGAGTTGGGCAGGAGGCAGGAGGCCAGGGCGGCTGGGGGCGGTGAGGCTGGAGACAAGCGGCCAGGAATTTGAGGTCCACAGTCCCATCCACTCTGTCTGCCCAACATCCAAACCACTGATGGTTGCTGCAGTCGTCAATGCTGCAACACTGCTCATTCACAGACTGAGACATTCTGACGTGTGGGTCATACACAAAGGTCCCTCATCCCCTTGAGGAATCGTGTCTCCACCACCTTCCAAAGTCACCTTATCCCATTTGTGACCACTATCACCATGGTCTAACATGCCATTGGATCGCTGCTGCACAGCCAAAGAGTTATTGTATCTGAGGGGGTTTGGGACCTCCAGCTCCCTTTCAGCCAGTGTGTCCCACATTACTCTGTCTGAAAGGTCCTCAGTACCTCAGCTGTGACCCTCACGGCACTCAACTTAGATGAATGTCACCATGTTACTCATCCCAGCGCCAAGGGGAAATGTTGCCTTCTGCCCACCCGGTCTATGCCCATCCTTGGAATGAAGGGCAATAATGTGACCTCTCAATCTCCTGTGATTCACGGCAAATGTCACAACTGTTTGCGATGTTTCCTCAGCCCCGCAACTATCCAGGCCACAATGTATCCAGGTCAGGTACCTCTGCACTCTCCCCACTCCGACGGTACATAACAAGTCATGAGGCATTCCTGGGGCCATCTGACCAGCCTGTCTGTATGCGCGTCTAATGTTTGGGCCTCCTCTTGACTCTTTTCCACCTCACCAATGTTCGTCTCCTTAGGATCTTGAATGGTGAGCAACTTATGAGGCTGGGGGGGAAAGGGATGAAAGATTTATCTGACAGTCCGCTAACTAATGCAGTGTCCTTGTTGTTAATTTCAGCATCACCACCGTATGGCTGTGCCCAAAGATACCACAGCCCCCCTTGCACATCTGAGGCCCAAGACGTGCAATTTGCGGCACATATTTTCAGCCAGCCAGGCACCAGCTCAGACACAAACACCTCGGTGGGGAATTTACCATCGGCTAGTGTCCCGGGTGACAGTGGAGAGGGCACTTCACAAATTGCTGGAGGAGATGGTAGGGGCAGAGAGTGCCAATGGCGCCAGCAGCCGGAGGGCTGCAGGGGACCAGGCACATGCTGAGTCCGGCATTGATGACGTGCCTCTGGAGTTGTCCCCAATGCAGCAGCTGCAGGACAAGCAGCAGGAATCACGTTTGCATCTGGCAGGGTTGCATGAGGGATTGGTCTCAGCAATGGAGGAGTCCAGGCAGAATGCATGTGAAGGCATGAACCTCAGGGCAGAGCTTCAGGCTTCCTCTGCTGAGAGGTTAGTGACTCTCATGGAGAGGGGGTTCGATCGGATGGAGAATCTTCTGATTGGGATACGCTCTGACCTGCAAGCCCTCACAGCGGTACTGGCCACGGGTGGTCATTCCCAATGTGGGAGATGTTGTGGGCACCAAGCGTCAGCACTCGGTGCCCATGCATCTGCGGTGAGCAGGGAGGTCAAAAGGGACCACTGGGGAGGTGCCAGTTCAGGAACTGGCAGCTCCCTCCCAGGCAGGGCCAGCCCAGGCTCCACGAGCCATAGGACGGCTGCCAAGGTCATCGAGGCCAATAGGACAGCAGAGTCAGCAGCTGTCTCAGATGCCACACTGAGCAATGGGACAGTACCTAGACGTAGCACCCGCAAACATAAGCATAATGCACGTCAGGCACTCCACGGGTTTGTCACTGGTGATTTTGTGTTGGCCTTAGAATAGGGAACAATATACTTATGTTTGCAATGGAGACGTTTCTGTTATATTTTGGACATAATAAAGTCCACTTTTCTGACCATGGCTGAGGGTGTTCCCTTTGTGCTGCATTTGTATGAGTTTTGAGTGGACATTGATGTTTCTGTACTAAGCCCTTAGTTGCAGCTGATGAGGTGGAAGATGTAGCACCTAAGTGCCAGGTGTGGAAGCGCCAGGCAATGCTGGTCCTGCTGATCCATGTGTGTGGAGCTAGCTGAAGGTTCATTGGATTAAAGTATCCCGGGTGTCCTTGCCTCCTTGGTGTAGTAGCGGGTCGACGTGCTGCCCCTCATCATCGCCCTGTGCTTCCTCATCCTCTGAGGCACTGCTGGATTCATCATGTGCAGCCTCATCCACTGAGTCAAGGTCTTCATCATCAACTGCATCCCCCCTTTCCTGCGCAAGATTATGCAGGGCGCAGCAGACTACCACTATCAGAGAGACGCGATCTGGGGGGTACTGGAGTGCGCCCCCTGAGCAATCCAGGCAACGGAAGTGCATCTTGAGAAGACCGATGGCTCTCTCCACCACAGCCCTTGTGGTGCCGTGGCTCCTATTGTGCCGCTGCTCAGCTTCTGTTCCTGGATGCCAGAGAGGCGTCATGAGCCACCTTCTGAGGGGATAGCCCTTGTCACCCAGCAGCCATCCATCCAGCCGGGCCTGAGCACTGAAGAACCCCGGCACCTGGGAGTGTCTGAGGATGTAGGCGTTGTGGGAGCTGCCTGGGTATCTTGCACAGACTTGTAGAATCAGCATCCTGTAATCACACACTATCTGCACGTTCATGGAGTGGAAGCCCTTCCTGTTGATGAAGGCACCGGGCTCACCTGCTGGCGCCTTGATGGCCACATGTGTACAGTCTATAGCACCCTGGACACGGGGGAAGCCAGCAATGGCCGCGAAGCCTCTGGCTCGCTGTGCCTGACTTGCCTGGTCACAGCGGAAGTGGATGAAGGTGGATACTCATCTGAACAGGGCATCTGTAACCTGCTTGACACAAGTGTGGACAGCTGATTGGGAGGCACCGCAAAGATCATCCACTGAGCCCTGGAAGGAGCCAGAGGCATAGAAGTGGAGGGCAACTGTGAGCTTCAGAGTCGCTGGCATGGGGTGTGCTCCCACACAGTTAGGAGATATCTCAGGGCCAATCATCTGACAGATATAGTTGACTGTTTCCCTTGACAGTCGGAGCCTCCTTTGGCACTGCACCTCAGTCATAATGAGGTAGCTGCTTCGCCGCCTGTGTAACCTGGCAGCAGGATAGTGGCATCTTCTGTGGTCCCTTGCACCTTGGACAACCTCTTGGCCCTGCGCCCCTTGTGCCTGCACCTGGCCTCCCAAAGGTGGCTCCCTTGGAGGCTGACTGTCCAATCCTGGCCTCCTCCTTATTCTATCCCTCCTTTCCTCTTCAGAGAAGCTGCCTCCAGTGGAGATGTCAGAACTCATACCCCCAGGCTAAATGGAGGCCTCTGGAGAGCTGCAGGCCCGAGAAAGATTAATCTCTGCAGACTGGTTTCAAAGTACACAAGAAGCTCTTGGAAATCGATGAGAACTGCTAACAATCTCACAGGCCACTTTTAAACACTTTCAGCAATTAAAACTTCATAGAAAACATGAACAACCCCTCTGAGTCCACATATCCCGCCAGTGCATGACTTTTATTAACAAAATCTCCTACCCGCCTGCCCGTTGGGCCTGGGCGTTGAGCCAAAGTTCCCACGGTCCCCTTAAAATCCTGGACAATTGGCAAGTTAAGGGTCTTAACGAGGCCTTTAATTAATGGCGGGCGCATGTACCCCTACATAGTGCGCCCACCGACCAAAATGCCACAGGACGCTCGCGCGACATTTTTAAGCGCTGACATGTGGGTTCCAGCACCCACACGTCAGCCAGAAAATTCTGCCCATAGTTCAGCAATTCCAAAAGTAATGGTTTCCTGAACTCTACAAAGATGCTAGGTCTCAAACACAAAAGATTGGCGTCTACCTCCAAAGTCTTTACCTCAAAATGACTTGTTTTCAGGACAGGAATGTACGAAAGACCACGGATATAGCCTAGCGGCTAAAATGAATATTCAGTTACAATATAACAAAAATTAATATGACCAGTCATAATGATGGAGTCCCTTTTAAGCTCATGCCAATTAGGATGTGTGTCAGCTTGGTACAGTGGCACTCTTCTGTCGGAGTCAGAGGTTATGGGCTCAAGTCCCATTGCAGGTTCTGAGCATGTAGTTCAAGCTGACATATCAATACAGTTAAGTGAGACGTGGTTCGAGGTGATTGTAATTGAGGCTCTAACCTGCTACGTGAGTGAATGTAAAAGATCTCTCAGAGCATTTTACTTTTATTTTCCTGCTCAATAATCCACCTTTGACCAATGCCACCAAAAAACTGAAAAACTATTATTTGTAGCAACATGCTGCACATATATTGGCTGCTGTTTCTACTTTCAGTGTAACAGTCACCACTCTTCAACCCTTATTCATGGGATGGGAAGTGCCCGGGGACATCCTGAGGGTGTGAATAATGATATAAAAATGTATTAGCAGGCACAAAAGCCTTGGTTTGATTTGCCATTTATGCCACCATGCTGCATTTCCCAATGGTAGGCACCACTTGCCAAAGTGCTGAATAAATGCCATTCATAGCCAAGCAAATCCTGGTGTGATCAGCAGCAGTGGCCTTGGGCAGGCTGATGAGATAGACAGGTTTGTTTTTTAAAACTTGGGTAAGGGTGTCAACTTCCACTACTATCATCCTTTACCTCAACTTCTGGCATTTTACTTGTGACAAATTATGTCACCGCTGCCCCCACCCTACCCACAACACACCCCAGCCTGCTTGGCCACAGTCACCTCTGGGGGTTATAGCCTGCTCTCAACCATGCAGGGGTTGAGAGACGACCTTTTCCAGGCAGCACTGCAGGAACCTCCTTCCTGATCTGTGGGAGGTGATGATGTTTGGGAACCAAACTGGCCCAACTCACTCGAAGGCATCAGGGTGAAATATTGTTTTAAGATCTCCCAGAGGGCTTCGTTTGGCCTCTGGGAGATTGATGCAGCTTCCAGGAGACTCCCAGCCATTCCAGGATGGCTGACAAACCTAGTGCCAAGGGACAGGGTTCAACGGTCAGCAAACGGTACAGATCAGCCATGATCTAATTGAGTGGTGGATCAGGCTAGGGGACAGAATGGCCTGCTCCTGTTCCAACATCCTGAAGGTCCGCAGCCATTCATGGCGGAACAATTGGCCATCCATTCCCTCAGCCCATAGACCGCTGAATTTATTCATGGCAGGTTAGACAGATTTTTGATAGACAAGGAAGTCCAGGGTTATGTGAGGTGGGTTAGGGGTTGGGCAAAGTGTAGTTGATACCACAACCAGGTCAGCCGTGATCTTATTGAATGGCAGAACACGCTGAAAGGGCAGAATGACCAACTCTTGCTCCTAAGTGCTCTGTTCCTGAAACTTCCCTAACGCGGGGATGCTGTGGCAAACACTCACCAGGAGAGGAAGCAGGATAACAGGCTTCCCCTTTCTGGATCTTCAATGGATTTCACAGTGGTACCACTTGGTTCAAACCATCTCTGGCGGCTTTGTTGCTGAAGATGGGTGAAATGAGGAGCAACTATGCAATGGCTGATGCTTCGGAAACAGCTCTAAAACTGCAGGACAGGGTCTACTTGTAGCCTCAACCTGGCTCTGTGAACAAGCAGGTCAGAGCCCAGTGAGATGCCTCCATAATTCAGTGAGAACTCAAACTTTGAGACACATAAGCCAATTTGGTATGAGCATCTGAAGCATTCATAGTGGGGTGGGGGAGGGGTGGGGGGGTGTGGGGGAGGGGTCCTGGAATTGGCAAATCAGTGAGGAAGGACCATGATGGGTAGAAAGTTTGCGTGGAGTCTTTCCCCGCCCCCATCACCCCCAGCCCCCCTCACCAGCACGCCTACTCCTCCTGAATCAGAAGCATCGCTATTAAAAGCTGTGGCTAGCTGCTCCCATTTCCATTCAGCTGTCGGCTTATCTAAGGCTGGCCAGCATTAAATTTAAATCAGCCCCACCAAGATGAACTGTGGAGGCCTGATTTAAGTACTATAATCTAGAGAGCTGGATACCAACACACCAGCCGATCCTCTGCTCTAAGACTGGCAATAGAAAGGTTTCAATTGCTTTCCCCGATTTTATATTTTTCAACTCCCCTCAGACTCTTTCCCACCTGTCATGGTTGGTGTACGAGTTAGTATTAACTCCAAGAAGTCTGCAGTAAGGTATTGCTTTGCAGACAATTCTCATATTGTTTGGCTGCTTTACCCAATTCTTAAAAACCAGGACGTTCCCCTGGAACTAGCTGTGTACTGTCTGAACCAGAAAAGGAAATAAATGAGTCAGTTGTACTGACTGCGACCTTTTGAAAAGACTTTCTAGCTACATAATCTGACAAGTATCTGGACTGGACAAACTTATTCACAGTATCTTTGGGTAATGGGAGAAACTCAAATACAAGGCCTCACACTCCATTCTTACACACCTCTGGTGCTACCGGTCAATGATTTCAACTTTAACACAAATACAGCACGGTGCTTAATAAACAACTACTTATATTTATATAGTGCCTTCAACATAGTAAAATGCCCCAATCCACTTCACAGCTGTGTTACCCAACAAAATTTGACATTGGAGCATGTTTTATTTTACTCATTCGTGGGATGTGGGCATTGCTGGCTAGGCCAGCATTTATTGCCCATCCCTAATTTCCCTTGTTCGGAGGGCATTTAAGAGTCAACTGTATTGCTGTGGGACTGGAGTCACATGTAGGCCAGACCAAGTAAGTACAGCAGATTTCCTTCCCTAAAGGGTATTAGTGAACCAGTTGGGCTTTTATGACTGCCGTTTTAATTCCAGAGTTTTACTGAATTCAAATTTCACCATCTGCCGTGGAAGGATTTGAACCTGGGTCCTCAAGAACATTATGCGGGGTCTCTAGAATACTAGACCAATGATAATGCCACTATGCCACTGCACGCCCCCCCACCCCCCCATGTTAAAGGAGGAAAGAGAGGTATAGAGGGAGGGGTGTTTAGGGAGGGAATTGCAGAGCTTGAGGCTTAGGCAGTTAGGCACTGGCTGTGGAAGAGTAATTGTAAATTTGAGAATGCTCAAGAGGTCACAGTTGGAGGAGTGGTTGGGGGAGGTGAGGTGTAGTGGTATTGTCCCTGGCTGGTAACCCAGAGGCCCAGGCTAGTGCTCTGAATGCTTCGAACTTGGTGGAATTTGAATTCAATAAAAATCTGGAATTAAAAGTCTGATGATGATCACGAAACCATTGTCAATTGTCGTAAAAACCCATCTGGTTCACTAATGTCCTTTACGGAAGGAAATCTGCTCCCCTTACCTGGTCTGGCCAACATTTGACTCCATGCTCACAGCAATGAACAAGGGCAATTAGGGATGGGTAATGCTGGCCTAGCCAAAGATGCCCACATTTCATGAACAAAGAAAAACAAATATCTGAGGGATATAGAGCTGGAACAAATTTCAGAGATATGGTGGAGCAAGGCCTTGGAGGGATTTGAAACAAGGATGAGAATTTTAAAATCAAGGTGTTGCTTAACCAGGAGCCAATGTAGGTTAGCATGCACAGGGGTGGGGTGAACATGGTTTGTTGTGAGTTAGGATGGGCAGCAGAGTTTTGGATGACCTCAAGGTCGCAAAGGATAGATGTGAGAGACTGGCCAAGAGTGCGTTAGAACAGTCAAGTCTAGAAGCAAGAAAGGCATGGATACAAGGTTGTGGACAGTCTTCAGCCTCAAACAGCTGCCTGAGAAAGGAGTGCAGTCAATAGTTAAGGCACGGACCTCACGGCAGGGACTGAAGACAATGGTGCAGAGATAACTCTTCCATTGGCTGTGTTGCACCTGAGGGTACTCGAGGAGAAAGATCTCTCCCATTTTTTCCTCTTTCAAAAAGACAAATTACGATCCAGTAACCAGACCATCTTCCTCACTGAATTGCACTGGCTGTTCCCTACCCCGATCTGGTAAAAATCAATCTTTCTCCCATATTTCTTTTATCTGAACCTTAAAAATTATTGGTGACTCAACCCACATCAGTATATGTGTAGGATGTGCTTGATTGGGAAAACCCCATGGCGGTAAACGTCTTGATGAATCGCCCCATGTTCTGTGAAGGAGTTCCCCCCCAGCCAACACTTTGCTCTTATGTTTTCAGCTCAAGTATTGCTATCTATGTTAGTGTTCTTTTCATTGTTGATTGGGAATTCAAATCAACTGATCTTCCGTGGCGCAAACTACTGCCTCACATATTGCTCATGCTTGTGGATCTGATGTTCCTCTCCTTGTGTTGGTCAGCTGCAAAGCATCTCAAATCCACTGTGATTGACTTGACCTGAACTTGACAGTATTTGTGTGTGTGCGTGTGTGTGTGTGTGTGTGTGTGTGTGTGTATGTGAGTGTTTGAGTATTTACTATAGCTCCCCAGTGTGTCCTTGTGAGAGGCAGAAATTCAACTACTATTGCAGGCCTAAAGGCTGCAGGACATGGCTGGTAACTTTAGGCCTACCTAGTTTTGTTGCATGACTACCTTAGACCCTGAAAATAGAGGGGCAGGCGGTGGTCTGGGAGGAGACAACAGGTTGATTTTCACACAGGAACAGGTTTTTTAGGGTTCTGCTGGACGTTACCATATCTCTCAGAAACGTTTGCAAACACCAGGAACCTAATCACACAGGTCGCTTCCGAACCAAGGATTTCCCAGCATGGCACAATGTCCACTTACTCCACTCAAAGCCAATAGCCAGGGGCGAAGTCAGGATTGGGGACCCTAGAGCCAGAAATTCCTGGTTCTTAGGCTCAGTACTGGCTCATCATGGAGCTGGAAGCTGGAATGACCAGACCTCCCTGTAAGCCCCAATAGTGAGGAAAGGTCCAGGATGAGGACGTTTCCTGTGCCCTCAAAGATTGGATTTTTTTTTAAAACAAGTCAGATGCATGGAGGGCGGGGCAAAGTGCAGTTCAGTGTCAGCACTGGAAATGTGTCACGGCCGTCCGGGCTGGGGGTGGGGAGGGGTATCTGCCAGCCCAAACAATTGAGGTGCCCTACCCCTGCTCCCTTCAATCTCTAGTAGTATCAGCACCGGAGGGCACAATGCTGATATAACCTTCAGCGTTCACAGACTGTGCAGCCTTGGAGAGGACCAGGAAGCCTGGCTCAAAGACCAGTTCCACGTTTTATATGGAGTTTGAACCAATGAGCAAGAAGCACTAATTCACAACAGAAGTGCAACTCAGCCAGTATCATTACAATAAGTGGTTTTCTAAATGTATAGAATCTTGGAATTTAACTGCACAGAATGAGGGGGTACCTGTGCCAGTTCTGAAAGAAATAATTATGACACCACTTTCCATATCCTCTTCCTCTAATTCTTTTGGTGTTGATTTTACCTCATACTCTTCTGTTCCCAATCCTGAGCCCAATGGAAACATATTTTATCTATTTTCCTTATAAAAACACTTCATAATTTTGAACACTTTTATTGGATCCCCTCTCTTTGTGCTATTGAGAAGGCCCTAGTTTCTTTAGTCTCTCTTTACAACTCAAGCCTCTGACCTTCAAATATAATTTCACAGAATTGTTCCACCTACAGCTAAGAAGGTCAAGGGGAGATATAATAGAGGTGTTCAAAATTATAAGGTGCTCTGATAGCACAGACAGGGAGAAATTGTGCCCATTGACAGGAGGGTTGGTAACCAGAGGACCAGAATTAAGATAAAATTATGAATGAGTGTTTTTTCTTCTAAGCAGTTTCACATGTGCCATTAGGACTATAGGGTCCATTGGTTCCATACATAGTTTAAACTGGGGGAATGGGCATAGAAAGGCCATGAGTTGTCATGGAGGGTATGAGAAGCCATGGGGGTGGGTGGGGGCATGTGTTGTCATGAATTGGCAAAGGGGCTATTAGTAGGGGCCATGGGTGTGGGTGGGGCTATCAGTTGGCAAGGGGACATGGGTAAGACCTTTTCACCTTACATTTCAAAAAGTTCTCAAATCCAGAAGATGGTTCATGACTCTCCTGAGGGACCGTGAGCCACAAGTCATACAGTAGCTGGCCCGGCTCCATGAAAATTGAAGGGAGCTGGGAGATGCCAACACCAGAAATGGAACCAGCTAGGTCGGGAGTGCAGGATGCGTCTCGGAATCAGATCCTGCCCGCCATTTTCAAATGGTTCTGGGAGTGCTTCTAACTCCGCAAAAATCTCACCCAAAGTCTCCAACTATCTCCTCCCACCTCCAAAGGAGCAAGTGTTTCAGTTTCGATGCAAGCAAGGGAGATCAGTGGGATGGAACCTTCTGGTTGCTGTTTGTAGACAGTGACCAGAAAGGTGTGGAGGATGGCAGCCATTAACAATGGCTGGGTGTGTTTGCATCCTCCATCACAGGTCTATTTTCCTTAGCCAATTTTGGGCATGCACACCCATTCCACATCTCATTCCAGTTCAGGAATTCCTGCTTCCAAGCAATGCTGCTGGCCTGAACCCAGAAATATGGGTGGATTCAGGCACAGGAGGAGAGAGAAAGAGAAAAATCAAGTTGTTTATTGTAGCTGAAACCCCTAATTTCCAATGCAATTGGAACCATGCACTCTTCCAGCTAAATTCTTAATGGCTATCACCATAATTCAAGCAACAAATAAACTTACATAAACATTGAACATTAACTTCCCTGCACGAACCTTTGCTTGACTTGCAATAAGCAGCGCAAATCACCGCATAGAACCATAGAAAAGTTACAGCACAGAAGGAGGCCATTCGGTCCATCTTGTCCATGCCAGCCCGAGGACACCCAGGTGCCCTTTCTAGTCCCACCTTCCGGCACCCGGCCCATAGCCCTGCAACTTACAGCACTTAAGGTGCAGATCCAGGTACTTTTTAAAAGAGTTTAGAGTTTCTGCCTCTACCACCAACTTGGGCAGCGAATTCCAGACACCCACTACCCTCTGCGTAAAAAAGTTCTTCCTCATGTCCCCCTTACACCTTCTGCCACTTATCTTGAACCACTGTATTATCTTTGTAGAATTCTCAGTAAACGCAGTAAACATAAGCTGTTCCAGAACAATGAGCTGTATTAAGTAGGTGACCAGCCCACATGTCACATAACAAAGTGGAGGGTTACACAGGACGGCAACATAACATTACAGATTATTAGGTGTTTCTGAACATGATTAACTCAGGAAGTCTGCAATATGTCTGCAACACCATTTTGAAAATGATTTCCACTGACTTAAGTGGGTTTTGCATATGTTAAAGAAAGAGAAAATCTTGTAAATATGCACAAGATGTAACTAGACAAGACGATGTAAGGGATGGTTTGTCTACTGGATACAAAAATTTATAATTCTGTATTTATACAGACTGTGAGAAATTGTAAACCATGGTGATATTTATGTATTGTTCTATCATTGAGCGCCCACGTTCTGTTCCTCAATTGTTGGTATGCAACCAAAGCAAGTCAAAACACATGCAAACTACAGGAATTGTAGTTTGGCCAGCTAGCTGACTACCTATTTGATAACTGATCAGTAATATCAAGAATAAAAGTTAGTAGACACTACCTCACACCAAGAATGTCATTTTATGATATTAGTCTGCTTTGTGATGTTACTGACTAAGAGCTGAATTATGGAAATAGAAGGTGTTACCTTGTAGGCATGTGTGAAAACCAAATATTCTGAGGTGGTAAGATGGTGTCAGATTCAGTTCCAAGTATTTGAAAAACATAATAAGCGCTTTTTTTAATGAAATGATCTTTTTTTTCATGCTGTCTCACACACAGAGGAAAAACCAAGGGTATTTTTTCAGAAACCAGCAGCAGAGGGTCACGAGTTTAACTGAATGAAGGTGGGGAAGCCTGGCCAATGTGCTAGGTTTATTGAAGCAATTGAAAAGAGGCAAGAAGTACAATTGTTGGAGTTTATAGCTCAGGAGGACAAGAGGGATTGTGGCGCAGGAGGTAGTGTTCCTACCTCTGAGCCAGGAGCTCTGGGTTCAACTCCCACTCTGGAGCATGATGGCCAAGGAAGATGTGATCATAATGTGACCAAATGTGTTGAGTATCAACTTGCAAATCCTTTTAATATAGCCTATGGCAGGCAATAAGAGTGGGAAAGTCTCCTGATCTGCCAGACCCTGCAGAAGGCAATGGCAAACCACTGCAAGGTGCTTGCCAAGCAAAATTATGGAAGTCCATGGTTGCTAATGCCCTTTTCCAGCATGGCACCTGAAGAGATAGCATAGGAGGTGGCATTGGGCCCATCGCATCTTTGCTGGCATTTTTGCTAGAGCATTTCTACTATAATCCTAATGCTCCACATGCTCTCTATAGCTCTGCATCTTCCTCTCACTCAAATATTTATCCATTTCTCCCTTGAAAGTTCAATGGTTTCTACCTCACACGCATTCTCCAACAACACTGTACATAACTTATTTTTTACTAACCTGTTTCCTCACTCTCAGTGACAATTTTAAATTGAATAGCCCTTGATAGTGGCTCCCCACCACAGGGAAATGGTCTTACTTTATTCACAATATCAAAGTCCTTCATAATGTTAACATCCTCCATTAAATCTCTGCTCTCGTGGCAAATAGTTCTGGCACATGACAGTACACACCTGGTTCATCTGCTATTCATCTGTCAGCTGTATCTGTCTCACATCTGAATCAGGAGGTTGTGGGTTCAAATCCCATTCCAGAGACTTGAGCAGAAAGCCGAGGCTGATACTTCAGTGTAGTGCTGAGAGAATGCTGCCTTGTTGGAGGTGCTGACTTTCGAATGAGATGTAAAACCAAGGCCTTATATCTTACCTATCTGGTAGAAGATGCATTGAACAAATACGAAGAAGAGCAGGGCAGTATTTGTCCCTCAACCAACACCACTGAATGAATACAGATGTTCCTTATGGGAAGCAGTGTGTGAGGAGCTGTAGTCAAGGTAGCTGTGGGAGTCGGTAGACTTGTACTACCAATATTCATTACAAGCTTACCGACTCCCACAGCTACCTTGACTACAGCTCCTCACACCCTGCTTCCTGTAAGGACTCCATCCCATTCTCTCAGTTCCTTCGCCTCCGTCGCATCTGTTCTAATGATGCCACTTTCCAAAATAGTTCTTCTGACTTGTCCTCCTTCTTCCTTAATCGAGGTTTCCACCAATGGCAGTTGACAGGGCCCTCAACCGTGTCCGGTCCATCTCCCAGCCATCCGCCCTCACACCTTCCTCTCCCTCCCAGAACCATGATAGGGTCCCCCTTGTCCTCACTTATCATCCCACCAGCCTCTGCATTCAAAGGATTATCCTCCGCCATTTCCGTCAACTCCAGCATGATGCCACCACCAAACACATCTTCCCTTCATCCCAACTGTCGGCATTCCATAGGGACCGTTCCCTCTGGTCCACTCCTCCATCACCCCCTACACCTCAACCCCCTCCCACAGCACCTTCCCATGCAACCGCAGAAAGTGCAACACCTGCCCCTTTACTTCCCCCCTCCTCACTGTCCAAGCACGCCTTTCAAGTGAAGCAGCACTTTCCTCAATTTAGTCTACTGCATTCACTGCTCCCAATGCGGTTTCCTCTACATTGCAGAGGCCAAATACAGACTGGGTGACCGCTTTGCAGAACACCTTCGGTCTGTCCGCAAGCATGACCCAGACCTCCCTGTCGCTTGCCATTTCAACACACCATCCTGCTCTCAAGCTCACATGTCCATCCTTGGCCTGCTGCAATGTTCCAGTGAAGCTCAACGCAAACTGGAGGAACAGCACCCTCATCTTCCGACTAGGCACTTTACAGCCTTCTGGACTTAACATTGAGTTCAACAACTTCAAATCATGAACTCTCTCCTCCATCCCCACCCCATTTCTGATCCCTCCTTTTCCAATAATTTATATAGTTTTTCAATATATTTTTCTTTTCCCACCTATTTCGATTATTATTTTTAAATTTATTTCCATCCATTGTTTTATCTCCATCTTTTAGCCTATTTCAATCCCTTCCCCCACCCCACTCCCACTAGGGATATCTGTACCTTGCTCGTTCTGCTTTCTACCCTTAATGTCACCATTAGCACATCCTTTAGATAATATCACCACCGTCAACACCTCTTTGTCCTTTTGTCAATGACATCTTTCGCAATCTCTTCTTTGCCTCCACCTATCACTGGCCCTCTATCCAGCTCCACCTGTCCCACTCCCCTCAAACAGCTTATATTTCACCTCATTTCTATTTCTCTTTAGTTCTGATGAAGAGTCATACGGACTCGAAACGTTAACTGTATTCCTCTCCACAGATGCTGTCAGACCTGCTGAGTTTTTCCAGCTATTTTTGTTTTTGTTTTGGACCAACTGCATTCTGGACACTGTGGAATAGTTCGCATGAAAGAGATTGAAAGAAGCTATTTTTGGGTTCCTGGTCTGGACCAAGACATAGAAGCCAAGGCCAGATCTTGTTCTTTATGTCAGAGTGTGAGAAATGTGCCTCAGTTGGCCCCCCTCCATCCATGGGATTGACTGAAAAACCCTTGACAGTGCGTCCATGTTGATTTCGCTGGTCCATTTGAAGGATGTTCATGGTCATTGTGGTTGCTCATTCCAAATGGCCAGAAGTTTCCGTGATATCTTCTACTGTCGCTGAGAGTACAATTCAAAGGCTAAGAGAAATATTCAGTCGTTACGGGACCAGGACAACTCATGACCGACAATGGACCTCAGTTTGTCTTGCAAGAGTTTAAGAAATTTTTGAGAAGTAACGGAATTCATCACACCACCTCAGCACCATACCATCCATCCACCAATGCATTAGCTGAGAGATTTGTTCAAACTATGAAACACACTTTAAGTTTGGCATGAGGATGTTCCTCCATTCAAAAACGCCTGGACGCATTTCTGCTGACTTACTGAAACACACCACATGCTACGATTAAAGCATCTCCAGCATTCCTACTAATGGCATGGCAATTGCACACTTGCTTTGATCTGCTGAAACCAACAAAAACATAACAAGTTGTATAAGATCAATAGCACAACCAAGTGGAGAGAAGGGCACAAGGATCAAATCCAAGAATTTTCTGTTCTGGTCAAGAAGTTCTAGCTCTTAACTATGCTACTGGAGCTAAATGGGTTCCTGCTACTGTGATTGCTCAAACAGGACCTGTTACGTGTACAGTCCAAACTGCAAATGTTCTCAGCTGGTGAAGACATGTTGACCAACTGACCAAAGCACCATCTAAGGATACACCTCTTATGGAAGAGCCATCTCCAAGTTAAGGAATGCAGACTCCAGCCTCACCTCCTAACCTAGCTCAACTGAAGTTGAGGTCACCCCCCTACACCTGCATTGGACACAGCTTCAGATTCTACTGCAGGTCTTAGGTTGCCATCAGTCTCCGATGAGCATTGCTCTAATAAAGTGCTGGAAGTCCGCCATAAACCACACTGGGAGAGGAGACCTCCTGAGCGTCTGAATTTATAAAGTCAGAGACTTGAAATGGGTTCAGCGGACATACTGGCAGCCTACCCCCTTTCCCTAGTCCAGAAAATATTTTGTTAATTGACAGTTGCAATAAGGGGGGAGGAATATGTTGTGTTGAATATCTTATTTAGCTTGCTGTGCTTTGCAACCAGTGCATTATGGGATTTCAGAACCCATGTTTTTTTGTTAGTTCTGTGATTGCAGTAGAATAAATGAGAGCTGCAATGTTCAATCACCTCCACGAGTATTGATTAGTCTTTAAAAATTATCGCCTGTACCAATATTAAAACATAACAGAAACCACATGTCATCGTGGTGAATTCCTGCCCACAGCTGGTGTCACCATTTGAATTGATTGACAGCTAGAGCTTCCCACTTGTTGTGATTGATGTTGGAGGCTTTTGTCTCTTTTGGCAGCAACATCTTTGAATCGCAGCTTTGGACGCCCATCTCCCACCCCCACAACTCCCCCAGGGCTGTAACCGTTTCCATTTTCCGTGCTGATTTCCTGTCTCTTTAATATTGTAGTTGGACTAACAGTTGCTGAAAAAGTATCTTAAAATAAAGCATTGCTCTAAAAATATTTCCCTGACATTATAGATCTCATTATAATAGTGTGATAAGAACATAAGAAATAGGAGGAGGCCATTCAGCCTTTCAAGCCCACTCCACCATTCAATAAGATCAGGGCCGAGCTTCTACTTCAACACCGTTTTCCTGCATTATCCCCGTATCTCTTGATGTTTTTAATATGTAGAAATCTATCAATCTCAGTCTAGAACATACTCAACGACTGAGCCACCACAGCTCTCTCGGGCAGAGAGTTCCAAAGATTCACCACCCTCTGAGTGAAGAAATTCCTCCTCATCTCAGTTCTAAATGGCCTGGCCCATATTCGGAGACTGTGTCCCCTGGTTCTAGAGAGCATAAGTAATAAAGAGAAATGGAAAAAAAGAATGACCACATTCAATGAGACTTAATTGTCATTGGATAGTTCCGCATTGTGTGTAACTTGGTCGTCATCTGACTTGGGTGTCTTTGCTCTCATCTCTGAGTGCGAGGAAACTTTGGGGTAGATGCTCTTCTTAGGAGACTACAAAAAGGAAACTCAGACTAGAGGATTGCATATACATATGAGAGCGTGTCCAAAATTCCTCCCTGCTGTCAGCCCAGTCAATGCTCAATGCCCTGGTGGAATAGAGAAAAATTGGCTCATTAGCTAGCACTGTGTTAGGCACTTAAGTGTCAGTGCTCCCTGCTTTGAGTCACAGTTCATGGATGCAAGCCCCACATTCTATGACCTGAGCGCAGAATCTAGACAAACAATTGGCATCGTGGGGGCTAAACTTTGCAACGTTGAAAGCGAGGCCCTTGCCTACCTGCTCAGGGTGAAGTATAAAATAAAAACTGGCACTATTCGAATAACAGCTCGATATGCTGAGTACAATCACCAAAAATAGACAAGCTGGTCATTCATTACCTTGTCATTTGTGGAAACTTAGCGTAAAAATCAGCCGCTACATTTATTCACAACAAAACTACAGTTTAAAAAAATAATTAATTGGGCTTCACATGATTTGGGACATTAAGGCGCTTTATAAATGTGAGTAACTTGCCTATGCTAAAATGAAAATTCAAGAAAACACACATTTGATGAAAAATAACTAAAATGGCTTCTGAATTCCTGTAAGTCTAAAGATGAGTTATGGATTTCAAAGTTTCCCGTCTACAGCCCCACTGTCGATCAGTGCAGAAAAAAAAATAGTTAACCTGCATGGAATGCAATACAAAACCTCAACACAACCAAAGCGGAATACAGCATCAACTTTCCCAAACACAGCAGAACTTTTAAAAAGCCGCACGTCTTATCAACTAAATCAACATATAAACCTGGTATCTGTCTCAACACCTTGAAGGGACAACAGTGATAAAATCTGTAAGTTTGCACTCTATTGTAAAAAGTGTTTCAAACTGAACCTTTTCACATTTTCCTCTTCCAGTCATTAAACCTGATGCTTTGAGTCAGAACTTTCTATTCATTGTATTTACTGTCAATAGGAATTTCACTGGCACACCGACTATCCAATCTTAGCCAAAAAGAAGCCCGGTGAACCTACAATGTCGAAAAGGGGAAAATTAATTGCTACTTCATATGTTACAGCTAACTGTTAAACATTAGAAATGATTACGTTTGATAGGCAGGAAACGGAGAGCGCATAATCAATGCAGAAAGGCAACACACCACCGTCGTTGAACAAATGTGGATTGAAAAACTCAGATAACATGCCCGAAACAATATTTTGCAATACTTCACAGAATCGAGGCTGTTTGGCAAGGCGCTTCAGATGCTCACCCTGTTGCTCACAGCATATCTTCACTGGCATGCATTAAGCACCCTTGCGACATTGGAGGTGAAGCTAGCTCATGTACCATCGTAAAAGATCCATACACCCTGTGCAACACCTTGTAGGAACTACACAATCAGAGAGGTCCTCCACTAACTCAAAGGCATTAAGTACAAAAGCAAAATACACAGGTGCTGGAAATCTGAAATAAAAATATCTGATGCAAGATACAGGCCTGAAACGATAACTCTTTCTCTCTCCACAGGTGCTGCCAGAGCTGCTGAGCGTTTGCAGCATTTTTGGTTTTTATTTTCTAACCTCAAAGACATCTGTTGCCGTCTGAGATGCTTTAATCTTGGGTCAGAAATGAAACATGGACAATTCCATTCGGATCCCAGTGAACATTTTAATTAACATAAACGTAGTGGTACTATCACCGCCTGGAAACAGGCTACCGTGTACAACAACTTTTATGTTAAACAGCAGACAAGATAAATCTGCAAAACAATTGAGGCCTGTGAGAAATAGAGGAGTGATTGATTTTTTTTAAGATTAGGGCATTGATGGCCATCATTCTCCAATTTCATATCACAATGAACCATTTCATGAAAAAAGAGATATGTCTGAGCTGTTCGTCTTGCACTCATCAGGACACCTCGCAAGGATACCATTCTCCATGGCAATGCTGCTTGCCAAACAATCAGCACTCTCTTCACATACATTATAAATTGTTGTTTCCCCCCTATATTGGCAACACCTGCCCTTTCACCTCCTCCTTCCCTGCCGTCCAGGTGACATATTGCTTTATTTTTACTACTTTCTATTTAGTATTCTGTACTGGCTGCTCACCATATGGTTTCCTGCACACTAGAGAGAACAAATGTCAATTGGGTGAACACTTTTCAGAACATTTCCTCTTGGTCTGCAAGCCACAGCTTCCATTGCCTTTCATTTTAATTCTTCACTCCACTCTCACTCTACACCGTTCCTATGAAGCTAAAAGAAGCTTGTGGCACAGCACCACATCCTTCAATTAGGTACTTTACAGCCCTCTGGACTTAACATTGAGCTCGACGATCTCGGAACAAAACCTCTGCCTCCATTATTTTGGTTAGCTGCTGTTGATAAGAATTCGGCTTTTCTCCATTTACAGCTCCTCCAGGCCTGGTTTCTGTCTCCTTACTTATCCCGTTACCATCTCTTCTTGCCCTGCACCACCATCCCTTTGTCATTCAATATCTCCTGCCTTCCACCCTATTACAGGCCTTCCCTTTTGCTCTTAACTTCCCCTCCCCCCCCCCTTTCCCTCTCTCTGTACTTTCTTAAAGCCTGTTGCATCTTTAAACTTTTCCAGTCCTAACAGAGGTGCACCAACCTGAAACATCTGGCGGGATTTTCCGATCCTGCCCGCTGCGGGACCGGAAATTCCTGCCCGATTTCAACAGGGGGCCTTTTGCTAGACTGTCAAATTTTCCATCCCTCCTGCGAGGGTTCCCAGGGTGGGCAGGACCAGAAAATCCCGCCCACCAGCTCTGCTTCCCCCTCTGTAGGTGTTGCTGCTTATTTCCAGCGTTTTCGGTTTTTATTCCATTGGTCCCTGTTGCTTGTCCAGCTGTCTGTCCACGCTGCCCCATTTTCATGGTGGGGAATTGAAAAAGGATTTTAAAATTGAGGCCTTGCCAGACCAGGAGCCAGAGTGGCAGAGGGGTGATGGGTGAACGAGGCTCGGGAGCAGTTTTGGATGAGCTCCAGTTTTGGGTGGGGTGGACGATGGGAGGCTGGTCGGGAGGGCATTTGGAATAGCCCTGCATTTGATGGGGGGGGGTGGGGGGTGGTTTATGCCCTCTCCAGTGGCTGGGCCTTTTCCTCTGTAAAAGTGATGAATGCACTCCCACTAAACACCAAAGGAATAAAGACGTATGGGAACAGACCAACCACATGGGGTTAGGACAATCGCTGATGTCAACCATAAACTGGGGCATTTAGGCTGTTGACCTGTTTCCAGATCGTAATTTCTATGGAGTGGCCTCAAAAGGTCCTACAGTATAAAAAGTTGATGGCGTGAATCTTCTGGCTGGCGTGTGGGGGTGGGGGGGGCGGGGCTCCACTCACCAATGCGTGAAATGGCACGCGGTAACCTCGGGTGTGCGTCCTGACATCACCGCGCGCCATTCCGATCTTCAGCTCGGCCAGCACGCACCAGAGTCGGCTGCGCGCCCGCCGAACTGTCAAAGGCCCGTTAGGGCCGTTAAATAGCAATTAAAACAATTAACAGGGCTGCCCGTCCAACTTTAAGGTCGGGGGCGGGGGGGGGTGGTGGCGGGGAGCGTGCAGGCGAAGATCCCGCATTTATCATGGAACCTCATTCACGGGAGGGATGAGGTTTCATGAAGGTTTTTCAACTGTAATAAAAAATTTTAATAAAACTCATAGACATATCCCAGCTCGTGCGACACCGTCCCGTGAGGGGACATGTCCGAATAATTTTTAAAAATCTTTTATTCACTTTCTCACAATGAAATTAAACGCCCTGAAGAAGCTCCGTGCCTCAGGCTGATTTCTGCGCTCTTTCGCGAGCAGGCCCCAACTCAGCCTCCTCCTCCCCACCCCCCCCCCCGCCACCGCCCCTGCCCGCACCGGGAGCGCTCAGCGCTTCTGGGTGCGTGCCACACTGAGCGGGCCTTAATTGGCCCGCCCACGTAAAATGGCGGCACGCAGCCAATCTGTGGGCGGTGATCGGCTGCGCGTCTGCCCGTGCCCACTCCCGCTCAGCTCCCTACCCCCCCCCCCCCCACCCCCCCCCACCCCCCACCACCCCCCACCCCGACAGGGAGAAAATTCTCCCCAATGTGTAGCAATGATGGAGGTGGGGTCAGCAGTGGCACAGAGGTAATGTCACTAGACTAAGTAGCCCAGCAGCCCAGGCCAATGCAGCTGGTGGAAGTTAAATTCAATGAAGAATTCTGGAATTGAAAGCTAGTCTCAGTAATGGTGACTCGGATTGTCGTAAAAATCCATCTGGTTCGCTAACCTTTCTACCTGGTCTGACTTACATGTGACTCCAGGTCCAGAGCAATGCGGCTGACTCTTAACTGCCCTCTAAAATGGCCTAGCAAGCCCAAGGGCAATTAAGGATGGGCAACAAATGCTGACCTTGCCAGTGACGCCCACGTCCCATGAAAATACATATTTTAAAAAATCTAAAGATCAGCCTTCAGCTGGTAAGACAGGCACTTGACCAATCCAATGACAGACTAATTGGGCTGAATTCTGGCATTCGTCTAGTTTAAGTGGACTGAAAATAACTGGATAGATGAACAGATGGAACCAATGGTGCAATGCCTGTAAAGTGTTGTATTATATTCTATTCAAGTATTAGTTCATTACTGAATACAGCTTACTCCATTGCTCATTGCTATTATTGAGATGTAATTCAAATCTTGCACCTACCTTGGACCATCCAGGAAATTTAAGGTATGTGTCTTGAGGCAGGTCAGGAATACCGTTTGGAATCTTAAAGGCACCTAAATAAAAGGACGGCACATTAACCTCAGCTGGTGGAGTCAGCCTCTGGCCCTTCTGGAGTTTGGTTAAGTAGCCTCTTGCCACAGCTTCATCAATGTTCAATGAGTAGATGGTCCAGCCAGTCAGAATATTCGAAGCCAAGGTTAGATTAGTTACCAGTCCCTGTGAAGGAAATTTAAAAAAAAGATTTTGGGTAATTTGTCAGCAATGGCGGCTGATGGAACCTTGCCCTGTCATCCACTAACCAATGTAATTTCCTCAGATACCCAAATACTCAACAATAGGACAGGGCCTTGTACTGAGAACAGAGTCAGGAATGGAGATACTAAGCCTGAGTGATTACCATTTGCCTTTGTAGCATCAGCTCATAAATAGGACCCATGTCTACTCTCAATAGATTTGGGCATTACCAGGGGCACCCTGGGCCAAATTCTTGGAGAAGCCTATGAACATCTGCCCTCTCTACCAAGCCACTAAAATGTCACAGCTAAGTAATGGGGGCAGGTGGGAGAATCACTGCTGCATGGAGTTAAATTTCAAAACTTTTAATCAGTATACGAACTAGGAGCAGGAGTTGGCTGTTCAGCCCTTTGATCCTGCTCCACCATTCAATAAGGTCACGGCTGATCTGATTGTGGCCTCGAGTCCACATTCCCACCTACCTCTGATAACCTTTCACTCCCTTGTTAGTCAAGAGCCTACCGAGCTCAGCCTTAAAAATATTCAATGACCCTCCCTCCACTGCTCCATGGGGGAAGAGAGTTCCGAAGACTCACGACCCTCTGAGAGAAAAAATTCTCCAAATCTCCATCTTAAGTGGGAGACCTCTTATTTTTAAACTGTGGCCCATAGTTCTAGTCTCTCCCACAAGCGAAAACATCCTTTCAGCATCCACCCTGTCAAGTCCCCTCAGGATCTTATATGTTTCAATAAGATCACCTCTCATTCTGCTAAACTGTACTGGATGCAGGCCCAGCCTGTTCAGCCTTTCCTCATAACATAACCACCCCAACCCCCAAAATCTCAGGTATCAGCCAAGTGAACCTTCTCTGAACTGCTTCTAACATACTTATACTCTTACTTAAATAAGGAGGCCAAAATTGTACACGGTATTCCAGATGTGGGGCAGAGATTGACGCGCATTGATGTCGGCCAAGTGTACCAATGTCAACGCGCAGTCAAGCCATCAGTCAGTGGGCACATACTGGAGCCAGCAGCATACCCGACGACAATGAAAAGGCCTGTTAAGGCCATTAAATAATCAATTAACCTAAATTTTTCGCTGCCCATCCAACCTAATGGTTGACAGGCAGGCGAAAAGGTCAAGCGGCCTTTGCGTTTTTTTGGAAACCTGATCCATGGGTGGGATGAGGTTTCCAAAAGCAAATAATAATATGAAAGTTTTAACATTTAATTAATAACATGTCCCTGCTCATGTGATAATCACATGAGGGGACATGTTTTATTACATTTTTATTTTCTTCATTTTTTTCTTTTTAAAAATCGCTTCATCTCCCTGAGGTAGGCCTTAATTGGCCCGCCAGTGTGAAATAGTATTCCGGTGCCAATCGCGGGCGGCGGTCAGATTCCCAGCCACCCCCACTGAGCGCGCCACCAAGGACAAAATTCTGCCTGTGATCTCACCAACTTCTTGTACAACTGTAGCAAAACATCCCTATTTTTATTTTCCATTCCCCTTGCAATAAACAACAACATTCTATTTGCCTTCCTAGTCACTTGCTGCACCTGCATACTAACTTTTCCTGATTCATGTACCAGGATGCCCAGGTCCCTCTGTACTTCAGAGTTCTGTAATCTCTCTCTTTCTAAATAAGATGCTTTTCTATTCTTCCTGCCAAAGTGGACGATTTCACATTTTCCCATATCATATTCCATCTGCCGAGTTTTATTTTAGCTGATATACACATACGAACTAGGAGCAGGGGTAGGCCATTTGGCCCCTCTGATATGAACTAGGAGTAGGCCATTCGGCCCCTCTGATGCAACATGTGCCCCAAATTACAGCCTCTTTCTCTGCCCACTCGTGCAGTTTCTGGGCTGAACCTCTGTCAAATGATTTAATACTACACACAATCTAATTGGACCCACTACTGCTATAAAACAAAAATAGTTTGTCTAGTTAGCAGTTCTTAAGGATATGTGAAGAATTCATTATCAGTGTACAATTCCGTGAAATATATTATCAAAAGCTTAATTGTTACTGTAAAACCCTTATTTAGCAACATTTTTGCCCCAAAATGGCAAGAGCCATTGTCCTGCCAGTTACAGCTGGATCATACCTAGCAGTGTCCTTTAGCACTGAAGCAACTGGACCACTGGGAGGTGACCTGGTGGGTCCCAGTCCCTCCACAGATGCCCGGCAATGCATACAGGCCAGAACCCCAAGTCTCTTAGGTAGAGGGTGGGATCCTGGCTCCCTCTGGGAAAGACAATTTCACACCCCTTCAACCCAACTTGTAAGAGTTCTGGTAATAAGACACTTTGGGAAGAAGAGGATTGGAAAATTGCATATGTCACTCCGCTGTTTAAGAAAGGCATCAGAGGGAAACCTGAGAATTATAGGCCAGCTAGCCTAAAATCTACTGTCAGGAATTTACCAGTATCTAATAAAAGGCTGAGTGGCTGAACACCTTATACATTTTCAGCTATCAGGGAGAGCCAGGAAAGAACTGTAAAACCTGATCAAATTTTTTGAAGTGATCATTTCAACTATGGACAGGGGGATATCTATGGATGTTATTTATATGGACTTCCTGAAGGTATTTGATAAAGTTTCTCATCAGAGGCTGTTAATTGACATTGAAAATCATGAAATTGAAGGCACATTATTGACCTAATCAGGAAACTGGTTGAGTGGGAGGAGACAGAGAGTCGGGATAAAAGGACTGGAACTCTAATTGGTAGGAACAGAAACGGGAAATGCTGGAAAAACTCAGCAGGTCTGTCGTCATCTGTGGAGAGAGAAACAGAGTTGATGTTTCAACTCCATATGACCCTTCTTCATCTGATCTGAAGAAGGGTCACACGGACTTGAAATGTCAACTTGGTTTCTCTCCCCACAGGTGACGACAGAGTTGCTGAGTTTTTCCAGCATTTTGTTTCAGGTTTCCGGCATTCATAGTATTTTACTTTTATCTAATCGGGTAGGGTGTGACTGGTGGTGACCCGCAAGCATCTGTCTTTGTATCTCAGCTATTCTCTGCTTTTATTGACGACATTGATGGTGGAATAGCAAACCACATATGCAAATTTGCTGATAGCACAAAGATAGGAAAGCATTGTAGGCAAAATAGGCAGAAAGATAAAATTTCTAAGAGCTAGCAATAGATTAAGTGAATGGGCAAGACAGGGAAATGGATTTCAATGCCGACAAATGCAAGATCGCCCAGTTTGGAGATAAAAAGAATAACACAGGGTATTTTCTAAATGGTGAGAAGCTAGAAACAGTGGAGGTCCAAAGACACTTAAGGGTCCAAGTACAGAGATCATTAAGATCTCATGAACAGGCACAGAAAAAAGGCTAATGGAATGCTGGCCTCTTTATTTAGCAAATGAGAATAGAAGGGATTAGAAGTGAAGCTTCAGCTATACAAAGTCCTGATTAGACGAAACCTGGGGTCAGGATTTTCCCCTCGTCCGGGGCGGGGGGGGCGGTGGGGGGAGAGTTCAATGGGAGCGGGTGGGAGCGGTCGAGGCCGGACCGCGATATCAAGCTGGTGGGCCAATTAAGGAGTGCTGCACTGTGCTGGACACTGCCTGTGGGGGTGGGGGGGAGGGCGAGTGTGCAACTTTGAGCATGCACACGGGTGCACTCGGTGGAAAAGCTCCCTGAGGCACCTCTGCCTCCGGGAGATGAAGAATTTAAGAATTAAAAATAAACAATTTTAAATTGTTAAAAAAACATGTCCCCTCATGTGACTCTGTCACTTGAGTAGGGACATGCTCTTAATTAAATGTTAAGGTTTATTTTTTATTTTTAATTGCTGTCGGAAACCTCATCCCGCCCGTGGATGAGGTTTCCTAAAAAAGTGAAAAGGCCGCTTGGCCTTTCCGCCTTCCCAGCTAACTGTAAGGTTGGGCTAGCAGCGAAAAATAACATTTAATTTTAATTAAATCTTTAATGGCCCGAATAGGCCCTGCTGACTCCTGTGCAGGCCCACCGACCGAAATACCGCAAGAGTGCGCGATGATACCGGGACGTTTGCCTGACATCATTGCGTGTCATTTTACGCTTGAGCGGGTCAGGTGCACGCCCGCCCACTCAGTGAAAAACCATGCCCCTGGAGTGCTGTGAGCAGCTGTGCTTACCATACCTTAGGAAGGGCAGCATAGATTTACCAAAATATTACTTGGACTCCAGGGGTTAAATTACAAGGGCAGATTATGCAAACCAGGATTACATTCCCTTGAATTTAGAAGATTCAGGGATAATGTGATCCAAGATTTTAAAGTGTTAAGAGGAACGGCTTGGGTCGATAGGGAGAAATTATTTCCATTAGTTGGGGAAGTCTAGGACCAGGGGGCATCGAGTAAAAGTTGGTGTCAGATTTTTCAGGAGCAAAATTAGGAAACATTTCTACACACAAAGGCTGGTAGAAGTTTGGAACTCTGTTCCACAAATAGCAATTCATGCTAGATCAACTGTTAATTTTAAATATGAAATTGATAGATTTTTGTTCATCAATGATATTAAGGTATATGGGACAAAGGCAGGCATGATGGAGTTAGGTCTCAGGTCAGTCACGATCTCACTGAATGGCAGAGAAAGCTCGGAGGGCTAAATGGCTACTCCTGTTCACATGTAAAGTATTTGTCTTTTGGGATTCCAGGCTGCTTCTCTGGCCTGTACTGGTCACGCCCACTTGCACCCTTCTTGGGAGTGGCCAACCTCATCTCACTAGGCATGAGGTTGGCCAACCTTATGTCAGATTTTACTGAGGTGGGGGGCATAACAGGAACTGTCAGATTAGGGAGAACTGTCTCTAAACCACAGGGTTTGGGGAGCGGGGAGGGCATTCCTGAGGCAGGCGGGGGCTTCATCCTCAAAACTCTCAGGAAAGGTCAGGATAGCTGGGTTTTCTAACATACATTAAGAGAAAGAGGCTGTCTATAGGTAATATAGTCCCTTTAAAAACAGGCATGATAGTGGAGATCCCAGGGATCTGGAGAGATAGTAAAGGAGAGCAATGGGATACCAAGAAAGTGCGAATAGCTGCAAAAGGGAACACAAGAAAAAATTTGCAGGTGATATGTCATGAAGAGATTAATGTCTATAATGTTATTGGAAATTGTTTTTAAATTGGACTTGTAGTAGAGTCTATGTCTGTGTGTGTGCGTCTATGCGTGGTTTAGTTGGATTAAAGCCAGTTAGTCTGGGTGCTTTGATGTATAGTAATTTGAGATGTTAATTAGATAAATATAAGGATAGAAGGTAAAGAGTACATTTGCATTTGTTGAATAAACCGTTCAAAAGAATGGGTAAAATGTTGCACCTAACTAGGAGGCACCAAGTAACGTTTTTATATTACTAAAAAAATTGATGGAAAGAAAGAATTATTGTTAGGAGAGGTGAAATTTAAAAAACCTGGTAATACAATGGAAAATTTACAGTCAAAGGGAAAGCTGGGTATAAACCGAAAGGAGTTTGTGTGTGTGAGTCAGAGGCATTTAACACCTAACCAGCCTGTAAGTCTACAACTGTGTCTGCAAAGGAATCAAATTGCAAAGAACCTCATTTTGAACTTGTAAGATCTAATGTGCTTTGCCCGGTGTCTGTTTAAAGTCTAGGGGCACAATTTTGCCCTTGGCGTGCGGGCTCAACGGGGGTGGACAGAGGCGGGCGGGAAGCTGACCACCAACCGTGATCAGGCCCGGGAGGCAATTTCACGCTGACGGTCCAATTAAGGCCCGCCTAGAGTGAAACGTGAGTGGCAGTGCTGAGAGCTGCCTGTGCGGGGGGGGCAGGGAAGAAATGTGCACCGGGCGAGCGTGACCTTCGCACATGCACACGACTGCAAGCTACATAATCTCCCTGAGCAGAGAGTTACCACAGGGGGATGAACTGATTTCAGATAAAAAAATTAAAGATTTTATAAATGTTATGAGCAGAGACATGTTTTTAATTCAAGTGTAAAATTTTAATGTGATTTCTATTTGCTTTAGGAAGCCTCATCCCGCCCGTGGATGAGGTTTTCTAAAAAAAAAATGTAAAGGCCGCTTTGCCTTTTCACCTGCCTGCCAACCGTTAATTTGAATTTAATTAACTTTTTAATGGCCTTAATAGGCCTTTTATTTGCTGCTGGGCATGCTGCTGATTACGACATACACCCGCCGAACGAAATATTGCGGGACTATGCGATGACATCAGAACACTTGCTTCGGTGAAGATTTACCTGGGAGTGATTATTCTGGGGATTTGTTTAAAAGTTATTATGCTAGTCATTTGTAGACATGCATAAGTGTTTAATTAGTTGTTAAATTAATAAATGTTTTATTTAGTTTTATATAAAAGCCTCTTGAGGCTCGGTTGTCTTATTCCTGAATTCAGAGCTGCATCTCAAACATAACAATTGAAAATAAAGGTTACGACAGTTGTTCAAGTTTCCCTCTGGGATTTAAACAACTCAGCCTTTACCAACTGCTGTGTCATAAAAGGATATCAAGGACAACACTATTTTTTTTTAATGTGTATACAAAAGAGAAAGAGGGTACTTTAGCATAATATGAGTCCTTAAAAAGACAGATTCAGGTAGTGCTCTAATTGAAAATTGCACACTTGCTAAATTATAACTTTGTATTGGTCTTCACAGTAGAGAATGAGGATAAAGTGCCAGAGGTACAAGGACAATTGAAGAGGAACTTACTCAGCTTTAATTGTAGAAAATAATCAGATTGAAGATTGTCAGATCTGCGGGTTTCCACCCCAGGATATTGAAAATAAGGTGAGGAAACTGTTTTAGTGCTTTAGTCATGGTCTTTCAAAAAACTCTTGATTCAGGGATTGTCCCCTTGGATTGGAAAATGACCAGGGTCACTTTGTTGTTTAAGAAGGATGGGAGAGGGAGAGAGACACCAGGATATAGATTTCAGATGAAACAAAAATTGACCACATGGTTGAAAGCGAGGAGGATCATGGTAGTCTGCAGCAATGGACTGGTCAGTTGGGCAGAAAAGTGGCAAATGGGATTCAACCCAGAGAAGCTGTGAGGTGATGCATTTTGGGAAGTCAAACAAGGCAAAGCGCTCAGCGCTGCCGCTCACATTTCACGCGAGGCAGGCCTTAATTCACCCGCCAGTGTGAAATTGCCTTCCGGGCCTGATCACGGGCGGCGGTCAGCTTCCTGACTGCTCCTGCCAAGCCCCCACACCAAGGGCAAAATTCTGTGCATAGACTTTAAACAGACACCAGCAAAGCACATTTGACGTTATGAATTCATATTGAGGTTCCTTGCAATTTGGTTCCTTTGCAGACAGTTGTAGGCTTGCAGGCTGGTTAAATGTTAAATGCCTCTGACTCACACACACAAACTCCTCTCAGTTTATACCTAGCTTTCCCTTTGAATGTAAATTTTCCATTGTATTACTAGGTTTTTAAATTTCACCTCTCCTAATAATAATTCTTTCATAATAAATGGGAGGATATTGAGAGGCTTAGAGCAAGTGAGGGACCTTGGAGTGAATGTCCACAAATCCCTGAAGGTAGCAGAATAGGTCGATAAGGTGGTTAAGAAGGGAGATGGAATCCTTTTATTAGCCAGGACATAGAATATAAGAGCAGGGAGGTTATGCTGAAATGATATAAAACATTAGTTAGGCCACAACTTGAGTATTGTGTGCATTTCTACTCACCTCATTACAGAAAGGATGTAATTGCATTAGAGGGAAGATTTATGAGGATGTTGCCAGGCGTGAAAAATTGGATAGTCTGGGGTTTTTTCCTCCTTGGTACAGAGTGTTAAGTGGTTTTCCCAGGGACCTGTATAGGGGCTTCAACTTTTCCCTATGTTTATCAAGGTTTAGATAAAGGAGTATAGAGCATCATACATGAGGTTGCTGATGGCACTAAGTTAGGTGGCACAATAAGTAATGGGCCTTTGAAAGTTTAAGCAACAGTGTCAAAAGGAAAAGGTACATTCAGATATCAGGTGAAGTAGGTCACAGAAGGTGTGCCATAGTTCCCAGTGAATTAACACAACTGTGGCCCGTTTGTTTGACCGACAGACTGAATATGGGGTTTCAATAGCTGAATGTGGTTTTCCTTCTATGTACACAATTGCAGAAAACCTATGGAAAATTCTCCCTTGTGCACTCATCAGGACTTACATTAGAGCAATCTGTTAGGCCATTCTGGGTGGCTCCCCTTGCAATAAATGATAACATTCTATTAGCTTTCCTAATTACTTGCTCTATCTGCATACTAGCCTTTTGCGATTCATGCACTAGGACATCCAGATCCCTCTGTGCCTCAAAGCTCAGCAATCTCTCACCAGCCAGAAACTAAGCTCCAGCACAAGATGTGGGCATTGCTAGCAAAGCCAGTATTTATTGCCCTTGAGAAGGCAGTGGTGAGCCGCCTTCTAGAGCCGCTGTAGTCTAGAGCTCTCGGTAGCAGGTTTGATGCAACTGAGCGTCTTCCTGGGCTATTTCAGAGGGCACATTATGTGGGTCAGGAGTCACACACAGGCCAGACTGGGTATGGCCAGAAGATTTCAAATCAATTGAACTTCTAACTCCTGTCCTTCCATCATTACCCAGCATACAGTCAGCGCAAGCGGGCATACCTGGCTGAAGGTGAGGGGTATGGCCCTAGTCCAGCTGGCATTTCTGGCCTGTAAGATGTGGGGGAGGACCCTAGATATGCCCCCCACTGCCAAAGGTCACATCACCGACTCAATGAGCTTCAATAGGTCTGTACATGAGCTTGTACATCCCAGCACCTACACACAATTGTGCTCCCCATTTATTTTTGGCCAATATATATCTGTCAGTGCCTACACAAGTATACGCCTGTAATCCTTACACAGGAGCAATATGTTCATAAAGGCAACTCGCCAAGGCTCCTTCATAGCACATCCCAAATCCCACCATGGCAGATGGTGAAATGTGAATCCAATAAAAATCCACATGACCCAGACCTCCCTGTCACTTGCCATTTCAACACTCCACCCTGATCTCATGCCCACATGTCCGTCCTTGGCCTGCTGCATTGTTCCACTGAAGCTCAACACAAACTGGAGGAACAGCACCTCATCTTCCGACTAGATACTTTACAGCCTTCCGGACTGAATAATGAGTTCAACAATTTTAGATCATGAACTCTCTCCTCCATCCCCACTCCCTTTCCGATCCCCCTTTTTCCAATAGTTTATATAGATTTTTCTTTTCCCACTTATTTCCATCCATTGTTTTATCTCTACCTTTTAGCCTACCCCCACTAGAGCTATCTGTACCTTGCTCGTCCTGTTTTCTACCCTTAATGTCCCCATTAGCACTTTTCTTAACTAATATCACCACCGTCAACACCTCTTTGTCCTTTTGTCTGTGACATCTTTTGGTTATCTCCACCTATCACTGGCCCTCTATCCAGCTCTACGTGTCCCACCCACCCCCCTTAAACCAGCTTATATTTTACCTCTTTTCTATTTTTCCTTAGTTCTGATGAAGAGTCGTTCAAACTTGAAACGTTAACTGTGTTCCTCTCTGCAAATGCTGTCAGACCTGCTGAGTTTTTCCAGGTATTTTTGTTTTTGTTCTAGATTTCCAGCATCAGCAGTATTTTGCTTTTATCACAATTAAACCATTGCTGATTGTTGTAAAAACCCATCTGGTTCACTACCTTTCTTTAGGGAAGGAAATCTGCTGTCCTTACCTGGTCTGGCCTACATGAGACTCCAGACCCACAGCAGTGTGGTTGACTCTTAACTGTCCTCTGAACAAGGTCAATTAGAGACAGCATTAAATACTGGCCTAGCCAGTGAGACCCACATCCCATGAATGAATGAAAAAAAATTCCTGCCTACCCCTGATAACCTTTCACCCCCATGTTAATCAATATTCTATCTAGCTCTGCCTTAAAAATATTCAAAGACTCGTTTCCACCACCTTTTGTGGAAGGGAGTTCCAAAGACTCACGACCCTTAGAGAAAAAAATTCTCATCTCTGTCTTAAATTGGCGAGCCCTTATTTTTAAACAGTGACCCTTAGTTCTAGATTCTCCCACAAGAGGAAACATCATCTCCACACCTACCATGTCAAGGCCCCTCAGGATTTAACATGTTTTGATTAAGCTGCCTGTCCAGCCTTTCCTCATAAGACAGCCTGCCCATTCCAGGGATTAGTCTAATAAACCTTCTCTGAACTGCTTCTAATGCATTTACATCTTTCCTAAAATAAGGAGACCAATACTGTACACAGTACTCCAGATATGGTCTCACCAATGCCCTGTACAACTGAAAGTGACAGCCTTAGGTCCGTTCATGAGTTTGCGCGGTATGCAGCGTGAAATGACCTGATCAGGGTAGCCATTATCCTGCAGGATGCCTTTGATGTGCCTTATTTCAGCATCAAGCTTGCATGGTGAGCAAATGGCTCAGGCCCTATTTACGAGGTTGCCGATAAGACAAATTTTATAGGGTGTGGAACTGTTAAGAAACCCAGAGCGTATATTGACCAGTGAAGGTAGACTGCCAGGGGGTTCTCCACCACGGTTCTGGAAACATGAATTGGCCAATTCCTACTTTTGTTCAATTCCTCTCGCAATAAATGATAACATTCCATTAGCTTTCCTAATTACTTGCTGTATCTGCATACTAACCTTTTGTGACACATGCACTAGGATACAGAGACCTGAGAGCTCTGCAATCTCTCAACATTTAGATGACATGCTTCTCTATATTTTTCCTGCTAAAATGGACAATTTCACATTTTCCCACATTATAGTCCATTTGCCAGATCTTTGCCCGCTCAATTAACCTATCTATATTCCTTTGTAACCTCCTTATGTCCTGTTCACAAATTACTTTCCTACCTAGCTTTATGTCATCAGCAAACTTAGCAACGATACCTTTAGTCCCTTCATCCAAGTGACTTATAGGATTTGTAAAAAGTTGAGGTCCCAGCGCTGATCCCTGTGGCACAGCATCGTTACATCTTGTCAACCAGAAAATGACCTATTTATGCTGACTCTGTTTTCCGTGTATATGGAAAACTTGCTCAAAACTGGTTGCAACAATTTGCCCAACCAATTGGCCAATTCATGTTTCCAGAACCGTGGTGGAGAACCCCCTGGCAGTCTACCTTCACTGGTCAATATACGCTCTGAGTTTCTTAACAGTTCCACACGCTATAAGATTTGTCTTATCGGCAACCTCGTAAATAGGGCCCAAGCCATTTGCTCACCGTGCAAGCTTGATGCTGAAATAAGGCACATCAAAGGCATCCTGCAGGATAATGGCTACCCTGATCAGGTCATTTCACACTGCACACCGCGCAAACTCATGAACGGACCTAAGGCCGTCACTTTCAGCCCTGAAAAGTACCCAGTCTACCTCAGGTTACCATGGAAGGGCAAGGTATCTCAAAAATTTGAGCAACAGGTGAAGCTAGCTGTTTCATGCTGCTACCATGCAGCAACAA
The DNA here is from genome assembly GCF_017639515.1 of Carcharodon carcharias. Lineage (NCBI taxonomy): Eukaryota > Metazoa > Chordata > Chondrichthyes > Lamniformes > Lamnidae > Carcharodon > Carcharodon carcharias. The sequence continues at coordinate 214,280,827 of NC_054469.1, read as the reverse complement.
CACAAGTGGCATTCGCCGCTGACAGGATGCTGCTGTCAAGCCAAAAGGACATTGTGCTACCACACAAATGAGCAATGTGGTTTATGAATTTCAGGGCCAGTGTGATGTCAGGTATATAGGCCGTATGTCCCAAAGACTGGTGGATTGCATCATACAGCATGTCCCAGCCACTGTTCGTAACGGGCAAGGTACAGACCGTACCCAACTAGCCCGTGCTTGCAAAACTCAAAGCATTAGATGTGATTCCATGATTAACCAACATTTGCTAAATAATCCTCAGTGTGCTAAGAATTACACTGAGCCAATTTAAGGTTGTCAGTCAGGGTCTCAGTGTGGCATATTTGTGTGTACTGTAAGTTACATATATTAATACACAGGGTCCTGCTCTTTGCACATCTGATTTTTACAGTCTATATGTAGATTAAAATCCTGCAAGATTTTCGCTGTACCTTTCTGACAAGCTCCCCTTATTTCCTCCTTTACACCCAGCCCTACCCAGATGGTTACTGTTAGGGGGCCTGTATACCACTCCCACTGAGTGGCTTCTTTGCCTTTATCATTTTTCATCTCTACCCAAACTGCTGCTACATCCTGGTTTCCAGAAGGTAGGTAATCCTCCTCTACTGTGTTAATACTATCCTTGATTAACAGAGCAACCCTCCATCTTTTCCTAGCTTCTTGTCCTTCCTGAATCTCATGTACCCTTCAATATTCAGGTCTCAATCTATGTCATCCTGCAGCCAAGTCTCTGTATTGGCTATCAGATTGTACTTATTTATTACTATTAGCGCTGTCAGTTCATCTGTTTTGTTTTGAATGCTTCGTGCATTCAGATTCAGAGTTTTCTCCTTTTATTATTTTTTTATTACCTCTAGCCTTATCTGATTTCTTAGAATTGTACCCTCTGTCCTTTCTGTCATAGATGAAAGCAAAATACTGCTGATGCTGAAAATCTGAAATAAAAACAGAAAATGCCGGAAAACCTCAGCAGATCAGACAGCATCTGTGGAGAGAGAAACAGAGTTAATGTTTTGAGCCTGTATGCCCCTTCTTCAGACCCTTCCTTTCACAGTCTGCTTATCATTTCCCACATGAATACCTTTCTCACTTGCTTTGTCTTCACTTTTTGATTTAACACATCTTCCCAAATTCAATCCCTTGCCCCTACAATTTAGTTTAAAACCCTCTCTAGTCCCCTAGTTATGCGCCCCGCTAGAACACCGGTCCCAGCATGGTTCAGGCCCCACTGATGATTTCTGGCAGTCATAGTTGCACAGTGGCCTTGAAAGCCTTGAAAGTCCCAATCCTTTGCCATAACTCCAACAGGACACTCGCTGAACACCCAAACTATTAGGTGAAGGTTTATTTTTCTTAAAACTGGATGCAGCTGTGTTTTGAGACAAGGCGACTGTTTCCTGGTGTGAACACAGTAGCTGAACATTATTGGCAGTTCTGCCACTGCGCTTTTAAAATATCCAGGTTTTACATATACCATGGGATATTGACACTGTGGGTGAACATACACCACAGGTTCTTGCAACAGTTCAAAGTGGCAGCTCACCACTGCCTTCTCAAGAGTAACAAATGCTGCCCTAGCCAAATCCCGTGAAAGAATTTTTAAAAAGTTGCCGATTAATTTTGCTTAATTTAAACCACTTAAGTTACATATTTGGGATTTTACTATAATATGCTACTGTGATGTTTGATATCATCCTTATCTGTGTGGGTTACGTTTGTTTATCTGTGATGCAACTTTACAAGATGTTTATAATTTGATAATATGTTTGTGGTATAGGGCCCTTTGTTATTGACACAGTATATATATATATATATATATATATAGAGAGAGAGAGAGAGAGAGAGAGAGAGCACCCACACTGTTTATATTAGGAAGACCAATAGCTACAAGTGAATATGAGGAATAATATTAATAAATGACAGTATATGTTGAAAACCCCCAGACTGAAGCCAGAAAATCAAGTAAATTGGACACAGCCCCGTTCTTGTTCTTCCAAATCATTTTTTCCTGTCTTTTTTTGAGATGAATACACAATGCAACAAGTTCTACTTCCATGACAAAAATCTTTAGTTTCTTTTTGACAGGATCAAGGGCAAGATAGGTTGGAAGTGACTTTTCACAATAATAGCAGATAGATATTTGACATATTCATATGGCATACTTTTATCTGACATTTTGAACACAGGGTGCTACATCTTTGACTTACATTTATCTAGTAAAGTGGTGTTGAAGTTCTCTCACCACTCTTATATTCATATGTTAAATATCTGTAAACTTTCTTATTTTTGCTTGGCAGGGCTCAAGGAAGACCAGAATTTTTTTCAAATGAAGTGCCAAACATCAAAACATTTCTGGAGGGGGTAACCCTGGAATATAAATCACATTTTTCTATATCCATCACCACTATAAACTGTACTTTGTGCACTTTAGGTTTTTTCTCCCCAAAATCGAGCGCAACCTCAAACTCCTATTTGTCCCAAAGATGAGTTTCTGACACCATATTCCCTCCAACACTAAAACCGCCTACACACACCTCGGTGACATTCACTACCTCAATTCATCTGCTATTGATAGCCTCCCTTTCTCGAACCACCCCAGGCCTCGACTTCTTGTACACCCTGACTTCCTTCTGCTCACCCTCGGTGATCAACCTATACCTCTCTGTCTCTCTCTCCTCCTTTAAGACACTGTTTAGAATCTACCTCTTTGACTAAGCTTTGGTTAAGTATCTTAATATCTCAGGTGGCTTGGTGTCAAACTCTATCTAATAACGTCCTGTGGAGTGCCTGGCAACATGTTACTATGTTAAAAATCTATAGGAATGCAAATTGTTGTTGCTGTTAACTGATGAGGGGTCAGGAGTGGCGGCCATTAATGGCTGGGGGCAGGAGTGGCAGGGATGGGGGCCTGACATCAGGAGCATGTTCTGACCCGACTTGGCAGCCATTGATGTGGTTACCATCTGTGCACAGTTTAAAAAAAAAAGAGAAAACACCTGGTCAAATTGATCACGATAGATGGAGAGCTGGGACCCAGGATATAGTATCATTGGAGTTTTATTGCCGTGGAAAAGTTTTTCTTCGAAATTTCCACCTTTTTCACTCAAATAAGACCTTTTTCTACTCTGCCAACCTTGCTCCCAACAGGCCAGAGCTGATCAGCTTTACACAACTCCGCCCCCCCGCCACCACCCCCCCATCCCCACCCCCACCGACCCACCCCCCGAGAAAAATTCCAGACCTTAGGAGGTGAGCTTTGAAGGAACTGCTTACTGAAACCACTGTACCCAATTAACAACGGGGGCTACTTCACTTTCCCACCCTCCCTCACTCGCGTGAGGAACGGCAGGTTTGGGAATGGAGGCAAGATGTCATGATGCACGACGCCAGCGCCATATTGCTTAGGGTGCCCACTTCTGTTCCAACCTGATTTGGCGCAGGAAAATCTCGCCCCTTCCCTTCACGTGGCAGTTACATTAAAGATGTGTCAGCTTTTCAGAATACCCCACTGCACAATTTAAAGTCAAATTTGGATTAACTTTTTCTGCACCATTTACTATCTGCCATACCTCTGTCAGACCCTCACGCAAAATCCTCCTTTCCAGCCAGGAAAGCCCGAGGCTTACTTTAAAGAAATTAAGTACCAGGTGTGAATACAGTCCTTCTAGATATGGAATGTATTATGAAGAAGCTCAAGCTTTGCAGGCTTTTGAAATACATGATATAAGCGCTACAATTTTCAAGAAAACAGAGAAGGATCTGGTTATTATTCTTAGGAGTTCCAGGAACTCACCAAGGCTCCTTAGACAGCACCTTCCAAGCCCACGACCACTACCATCTAGGTAGCAGATACATGGGAACACCGCCTGGAAGTTCCCCTCCAAGCCACACACCATCCTGACTTGGAAATATATCGTCGTTCCTTCGCTGTCGCTGGGCCAAAATCCTGGAACTCCCTCCCTAACTGCACTGTGGGTGTACCTACACCACATGGACTGCAGTCGTTCAAGAGGGCAGCTCATCACCACCTTCTCAAGGGCAATTAGGGATGGGCAATAAATGCTGGCCTAGCCAATGACACCCACATCCCACGAATGAATAAAAATAAATAAATAAATATCGTGCCCCAGAAGATGGTGCAGAAAGGATTCATGAAAATGGTTCCAGGGATGAAGAACATCAGTTATATGGTTAGATTGGAGAAGCTGGGATTGTTCTACCTGGAGGAGAGAAGATTAAGAGGAGATTTGATAGAAGTGTTTAAAATCATGAGGAGTCAGGATGGAGCAGAAAGGGGAGAACTGTTTCCATTGGCAGCAGGACAGAGAACCAGAGGGCACTGACTTGCAAAAGAAGCAATGACAACATATGAGAAAATGTTTTTGTTATATATACTGAGCGATTAAGATCTGGAACACACTGCTTGAGAGTGTGGTGGTGACAGACTTAATCATGGCTTTCAAAAGAGAATTGGATCATTATCTGAAGAGAAAAAATTTAGCAGAGCTGTGGGTGGGGTGGTGGCTTTAGGTGAATCGATCTTGCAGAGACAAGACAGGCTGAATAGCCTTTCTCTGCTGTAAGCATTCGATGATTCGATAAGAACTGTTGAATCATAATGGTAATCATTCGCTAAAATTATTAAACTTCTACAGGTATTGTCTAAGTAGGGCACACACACATTTAAAAGTTTCTCAATACTACTCAGTTACTCCAAACTGACAGCAACTTAAGTCCTTCAAGTGACATATCACAGGCGCAGTACTGTAAAATGTACTGCTGAAAAAGAGACATGTCGAACCTTTTCATCTTACACTCATCAGGACACTTCTCAAGAATGCCAATATAAGGGTAAAACAACAATTTATACTGTATGTGAATGCTGATTGGTTGGCAAGTGGACTCTAAATTCTAGAGGCTTTGCCATGGAGGACAAGTCAGTGATGGTGACTGACAGTTAACTGCCAAGCATTGGTTAAAATTTAAACCAGGCAGCTTGATCAAGGCATTGTCAGACAAAAAGCTTTGACATATCTCTTTTTTCAGCAATACTCAAGTTCTGTATTACCAAATGACTCACTGTAAAATGTATTATCTGTACCTTAGAGTCATGGATGCCTCCTCCATAATTTATTCTGCCCATGTTTTCCACTAAGATATCAAGTGTTGATCCAGCCTGTCCAGTGATGTTGATTGGGATGACTTTGTTTCTCTCCAGAATCCCTTGGAAAACCTAATGAGCGAGCACAGGGGCAAAGCAGAGACGCTTTGAACACCACATGACATGAGAGCCACACAATCAAACTGATAATATGAACAAAGCTATAAAATTGGGTGCGGAAATTTCACAATGCATGATAAGCAGCGATCAAGGTTAATGTTCAAACCATGCTTTCGTTGTGTGGATTTTAGAATTAGTTTCAGTCTCAATGTTATTTAAGAAGCTCAATACTATGTATCACAACTATCACAGCCTTTAGCAACGATTTTAGAAGCTCCGCATCGCTAAACTTCTGCCTACGTTCAGGAGTTTAACACCGGAAAAGATGAATTCGTGCTGGACATAAGATATTTTGTCGGTAGATTATTTCTGTTTGAGAGAGTTTAGGGTCTTCTGATGTCAATAGCCTTCGACACTTTTTTTGTTGAAGTGATTGCCAAGGTGCATTGGCTACAGCCACTTTCAGTAGAATAGTTAGGGTGAGGTTTATGTAGCTGTGGTCATTAAAGCGAACAGAAATCTTAGTTTTGAGGAAGGTTAATGAAGTTGAGACCATTCTTTTTGGAGAAGAACAATGGCTGGCCAATATGAACTTATCAATAACAAGAGAAAATTGATCTGGTTAATTTTTTCCACAGTGTAAATGCCTCAAATCACAGGAGAAAAAACTTAGTTTTCAGGGAGTTGGGACTACAAACGGAAGTCAAGTGGTCATGTAGGAACTGATAATGTGACCGCCAGCACCGGTTGCGCTGTGGCTCATGTTACTGACTGCAGATTCCCAAGGTCAGCTCCATGCCCCAGTGTTGTCTGTGCACAATGTCAGCTTGTGTACAGGACCCAGCACATCTAAACATATTTAGATAGTGAGACTGCCCTTGATGCAACTGGAAGAAAGGCATGATGCCAAAGGCTGGGCACAAGAGGAAGGCCTGTTTCCCTTCAGTTACATTCCTGTTGTTAGCAGCAACGTATCAATGAAGAAATTATTGGGCAGAATGTTTCCATCGCCCGACCCGGATGAGAGTAAAATAGTGCGCAATGACGTCGGGCCAGCATCTTAACCTCATGGCACGCCCTTGTGATATTTCGCTCATCAGGCATGCGTGAAAGGCGGCGGTGTGCCTGCTGACAATTAAGAGGCCTACTAAGGCCCTCAATCAATTAATTAAATCGAATCTTTCGCTGCCCATCCAACCGTTCGGTTGGCCGGGTAGGTGAATAGGCCAAGCGGCCTTTGCGTTTTTTGCGAAACATCGTCCACGGGTGGGATGAGATTTCAGCCAGTGATTAAAGAAACAAATAAAAACTTTTGAAGCCTGACAGAGTCACAAGAGGGGACATCCTTTTCCTATTTTTGAATCCTTTATTTTTCATGTTAAAAGTCTTCAGCTCCCTGAGGCCACTCTGTGCCTTCAGGGAGCTTTCACAGAGAGTACCCCGGCACATGCACACACCTTCAGCGCTTGTGCTCCTCCTGCCCCTGGCCCAGCAGCGCTGAGGCTCTGACTGTGCCTTGTACGCTGGCTGGCCATTGATTGGCCAGATAGCGTGAAATCGTGGTCAGGGCCCGATCGAAGTCTGGGCCCGATTGCGGGCAGTTTCACAGCTGCTCCCAGGCCCGCCAACCACGCCTTCCTGATGAGGTTTCTTTTCGTCTTTTCACCTCAAGATACTTATTCTGTCCATTTTAATACCTCAAACTAAAACAGGACCCCCTCATTCCTGAGTGGAATTGTTTCTGAAATGATTCCAGAGTTTTTACTTGCAACCCTCTGTCTACAGGCCTATGCCAAGTGTTGGTCACAAAGTTAAATTTACTGTTAACTGCTCCCACTGCACTATGTAAAGTCATATTTGGATTAACTTTTTCTGCACCATTTACTATCTGCCATACCTCTGTCAGATCCTCACTCAAAATCCTCCTTTCCAGCCAGAAAAGCTCAAGGCTTACTTTAAAGAAATTAAGAACCTCTGTTTATATAATGCTTTTCATGACTTCAGAACATCCCAAAGCATTTACAATCACTGAAGTGCTTTTGAAGTGCAGTTGCTGTCGTAATGTAGGAAACACAGCAGCCAATTTACCCACACCAAGTTCCCATGAAGAACAATGAGACTTATGTACTAGCGACGCTGGGTGAGTGATACATGTTGGACCCTACTCATCTGCGAGGCGTGCCTCATGGACAAGGTGAGCAAGGACATGAGGGGAGTTCGGAGAGAAACAAGAGGAAGATGCAGATTCAGGGCATGGGCAGCCTTGGAGGAGGTGTGACTTGACGGAGATGGGGAAAATATGAGGCCGCAGAAGCAACCCAAGCAGACGCTTCAGTCTTAGTGACAACAATGTTTGTGCACCCCTTGCACATCCTCCATTTTATATGTCACCATTGCCCCATTCCTCAAAAAAACCCCACCCACGATGTCCCTGCCCTTGAAAACCAGCGTCCTCCCACTAATCTCCTTCTCTTCGAAGTCCTTGAAATTATTGCTGCCTCCCAAATCCATGTTCATCATTCCCATAACTGCATGTTTGAAGGTTCCTAATCCAACAGCACCAATATCATGCTACCAGCCACCCCACAAAAAAAAAACACAATTCACCTAACCAGCATCAAACCCTTTTCATGCATCACTCTTACCTCACACTGGCTCCTGGCCCCTCAACACCTCCAATCTTACCTTCATCTTCGAATTCCTTGATGGCTTTGTCCCTCCTCGTCACTGCAACCTCCAGCCCCACAACCCTCTGAACACTCTCCATTCCCCAAACTGGTCTTCAGCTGTCTAGTCCCCAAGCTTTGGAATTCCAACCCACCCTGAACCTCTCCACCTCCCTCTCCCTCTTAAAGCTTTTCCTACGTTTGTAAGTCACATCTCATTCTTTGTTTTATGGTCGGGACCCCGAAGTCAGGTATATTTTTGACCAGCTGGTTAATCCGGGCCAGGGTGTGTGCTCACCGCCTGATTGAGGATGGCGGGCAGTCTCTCGAGACTGGAGGGCCAATAAGAGGCCTCCAAGCCAAGAGAGACCAGCAACCCTGCCATCAGTTGCCGATGTAGACAGGAGAAATGGAGGTGGCCTCTGAACAGCTTTTAACAAAAGTGAAATTTATAGTGGCCGTAGCTGCCTGGACCTTCACAGGGGAGCCTGCGACCTCAGCTGTGGTCACCTAACAGTCGGGGGAGGAGGAGGTAGTTACAAATGTGACATTTCATAGAATTTTTACAGCACAGGAGGAGGCCATTTGGCCCATCAAGTCTTCACTGGTTCTCTGAATGACCAATTTACTGAGACCCAATCCTTTGCTTTCTCCCCATGACCCTGCTTATTCTTCCTTTTCAAATAACAAACTAATTCTCTTTTGAATGTCTCGATTGAATCTGCCTCCACCATTCAGGTCGTGCAATCCAGACTTTAACTGCTCGCTGCGTGGAGAAAATTTTTCCTCATGTTGCTTTTGCTTCTTTCGCCAGTTACTTTAAATCTGTGCCCTCTCCTTCTCGATCCTTTCACGAGTGGGAACAGCTTCTCCGTGGCTGTCTGTCCACACCCCTCATGATTTTGTGCACCTCCATCAAATCTCCTCTCAGCCTTCTCTTCTCAAAGGAAAATAGATTGGAGAAGTTGGGACTATCTTCAGAACTAAATCTTATCATCCTTGGAACCATTCGCATGGATCTTACCCGCACTCTCTCCAAGGCCTTCACATCTTTCCTAAAGTGCGGCGCTTGGAGAACTGATCTCTCGGTCTGCCACTGGGAAGCTGCCTCCATTCATTGGCCAGGCTTCACTTAGCTAGGGGCTCGAAAATTCCAGCCGGTATCTGCACTGTATCCTTAAAAGGTCCTTTCGGGGTCTTAATTGACTACCCACTTCTTATGGGTGGGGTTCTAGCACCTCCCCCAACCATCCACTTCTAAAATGGCCCAGAGGCAGGAAAACGGCTGGCAAACCAGCATGCAGGCTAGTGCCGGGAAATTGTGCCTCTCCGTGACCATTTGAAAATTCAGCCCCCAGTGCCAACACTTTCCAATTATGCTTCTGTGAAGCACCTTGGGATCTTTTTCCTTATTAAAGGTGCTGCGTAGCTACAGGTTTTTGTTAATTTTCAGGTTTTTTTTACAGTGTTGAGTTACAGCACTTAGGCATAATTTTAGCTCTCTTCAATACTCGTTGCTTTTTTGCGTTTACTTCTCTTATCTCCACGTTTTAACCTCAGCGCAGCATCTCACACAAAAATAGAGAAAAACAAAGTTTAATTTGATCCATGCTGAGGAAGTGGTCAGTCACAGTTTCAAAAGAAGTACCCCAGGTATTAAAAAAAGATATTCAAATCAAAAAATTTAAATGAGGGAAAGGTAAAGGTACCTCAACAAGTGCAACTAACTTTAAAAAGAACACGAGAAGGTAGAACAAGTGATGTTTAAAGTGAAGAGTTAGCTGCCGCACCAATTGACTGCTTCTTGAAGCAATGACTTCCGTCAGCAACCAAAACAACTTTTTTTTTGATAACTTTAAACATTTGGTTGTAAACATTCAAATAAACATGCTCAAAATTTGGTGCTGTTGACCAACGTTGCAGCTGTATTCTCAATTTAAAACATATTGTTATAAAACCCATTTTTATATCGAAAATCACTTATATTGAGTGGGATGAAACCACCAGATGAGTAATATGACTGAACAGCAGCATTTTAAGTGATTCAAACAGCAGCTGCTAAGGTAGTCGAATGTTTGCACAGCTGTACCCTGCAAATTCTAAAGCCATAAGAACAGAGTCAGGCAGTCTAGAAGTAGACCACAAGAAACAATCAACTCAGATGAGTGTAAATGACATCTCCTGAACCATTCACATCTCCTGTGTATTCAACTGAGTGTGGAACAAGCCATTAGATGCAATCACTTTGGACAAGGGATCCAGGCTGAGAAAGGAACACATCCAGCCATAATTTAATCAATTCTCAACAATAGATTTAGAATCAACTTGCTATAACCATGTTTGGGTAACTGGTCAGTCTGTATGGGGAGATGATGTGATGAGCAAACTAATCCTCATTGTGTTTAAGAAATTACTTTTCTTCAGGCCAATAAGGGAAGCAGAAAGAAATGGAGGAAGCTTGCTCCCTGTCGCTTTTTGACCAGCCACACACCATGGGCAGCATTTAAAAAAAAAAATCAACCCAGCAGCTCCTGACGTCCATCCTGATCTAGAATCAGCAAATACCCTACAGCCCAGTTTGGAACTATCCGAGTCATCAATCTGCAGGATCTGTATACACTGACGTTTTTTTGGACTCTTAATCCATTTAACCTACTGTGTGTGTGGGCGCAAGAGAGAGAGAGAGAGAGAGAGAGTTGGGGAATTTTTATTATTTTATTTTACATTGGGAGTTAAGTACAATAAATACTATTTCCGTTTCTTTTTTAAAGCTTACAGAAAAACTGGTCTGTGTGTCTCCTTTACTGTCACAGTACTTAAATAGTTAAACACTCAAAAAAACACTTGTTGTGGAGCGGAAAAGACAGGAGCCATTCTAACATCTTCCCACCTGACTGTAACAATACGGAAAAGTCCCCCAATGTGCCAGACACCAGTGTCAGGATGTGCCTTTTCAACTTCTCATACGTGTAAGACAGCTTTAATGTCATTGAACCTCCCAAGGCATTTTACAGGGAGTGTGAAAAAAACAAAAGGCAATACCTAGCTCCATAAGGCGACCTTAATCAAAAGCTCGGCCAAAAGAGGTGGGTGTTAAGGAGTGTCTCAAAAGATGAAAGCGAAGTAGAGAGGCAGAGGGCTTTAGGGAGGACACTGGGACCCAGGCAGCTGAAGGCACAGCTACAAGCATTGGAACAAAACTCCTCAAAAGGCCAGAATTCGATTTTTTCCACATTGTTTTAACAATTTACAATTAGTGTTTCTCACGTGTCGGTGCAGACTCGAAGGGTCGAAGGGCCTCTTCTGCACTGCATGATTCTTTGATTCTGTTAATTTGCTGTAATTTTTCCATAGCTGAACATCCATGATGTTCCAAACACCATATCATTTTTTGACTTCTTATGTTTTTGGAAATGTAAGTATCTCAGTATGCTTTTTGCCACTATTTTTAATTGGATGAAATTTCTGCTTATCCAGTACTGGGTGTCGGTTAAGCAGTCTGATAATTTAGCAACAGTGGAGGAGTTGAGCAAGGTGGTGCTGAGGTGGAGCTGGGTGACGTCAGCGTACATGTGGAAACTAACACTGTGCCTTCGGATGATGTCACCGAGGGGCAGCAGGTGGATAAGAAATGGGAGGAGGCATGGGCCAAAGAGAGATCCTTGATAGTGCAGTATGGTTTAAAGCTGAATCTGAACTGTTATGTAGTAAACAGAGTCAGTTACCATAGAACCACAGAAAAGTTACAGCGCAGAAAGAGGCCATTCAGCCTATCGTGTCTGTGCCAGCCAAAAAAAAAGAGGAAAAAAGAAACTAGCTGCTCATTTTTAAAAGCAAAAAAACTGCGGATGCTGGAAATCCAAAACAAAAACAAAAATACCTGGAAAAACTCAGCAGGTCTGGCAGCATCTACGGAGAGGAGAACAGTTAACGTTTCGAGTCCAAATGATCTTTCAACAGAAGTAGGTAAAAATAGAAGAGAGGTGAAATATAAGCTGGTTTAAGGGGGTGTGGGAGGGGTGTAGCCTTTAGATAATATCACCACCTTCAACACCTCTTTGTCCTTTTGTCTGTGACATCCTTTGGTTATCTCCACCTATCACTGGCCCTCTATCCAGCTCTACTTGTCCCACCCCCCTTAAACCAGCTTATATTTCACCTCTCCTATTTTTACTTAGTTCTGTTGAAGGGTCATTCAGACTTGAAACGTTAACTGTTCTCCTCTCCGTAGATGCTGTCAGACCTGCTGAGTTTTTCCAGGTATTTTTGTTTTTGTTTTGCTCATTTCTAATCCCACCTTCCAGCAACTGGTCCATAGCCTTGCCAGTTACAGCACTTCAGCTGCAGATCCAGGTACCTTTTAAATGAGTTGAGTGTTTCAGCCTCAACCACCACATTAAGCAGTGAGTTCCAGATGCCCACCAGCCTCTGGGTGAAAACGTTTTTTCTCATGTCAGCTCTAATCCTTCTACCAATCACCTTAAATCTATGACCCAGTAACTGACCCCTCAGCTAGAGGAAACAGGTCTTTCCTGACTATCCTATCTAGGCCCTTCATAATGTTGTACACTTCAACTAACTCACCCCTCAGCCTCCTCTGTTCTAAGGAAAACAGCTTCTGCCTATCCAATCTTTCCTCATAGCTGCAAATTTCAAGCCCTTGCAACATTTTTGTAAACCTCCTCTGCAATCTCTCCAGAGCAATTATGTCCTTTCTGTAATGTGGTGACCAGAACTGTACACAAAATTCCAGCTATGACCTAACCATAATTTTATGATGGTTCCCTGCTTTTATTTTCAACACCTCACCCAATAAAGGAAAGCATTCTATATGCTTTCTTTACCACCTTATTCACCTGTCCTGCCACTTCAGGGACCTGTGGACATGCATTCCAAGGTCTCTCACTTGCTCAACTCCTCAATATCCTCCCCTCTATTGACTATTCCCTTGCTCTGAAATCCCAACCCAAATGCATTATCTCATGCTTTTCCAGATTGAATTCCATTTGCCAATTTTCCGTCCACTCAACCAAACCATTGATATCTTTCTGGAGACAACAGCTATCCTCTTCACTATCAACTACACAGCCAATTTTTGTGTAATCTGTAAATTTCCCAATCATGCCTCTCACATTTAAGCCCAAATCATTAAAATATACAACAAACAGCAAAGGGCCCAACTTAAAGCCCTGTGGAACACCACTGGAAACCACTTCCATTCGCAAAAACATTCATTGGCCATTACTCTGTTTCCTGTCACTGAGCCAATTTTGGATCTAACTTGCCACCATCCCCTGTGTCCTATGGGATCTCACTTATCTGACCAGTCTGCCCTATGGGACCTTGTCAAATGCCTTACCAAAATCCATGTAGACAACATCCACTGTGCTACGCTGATCAATCCTCCTTGTTACTGCCTCAAAAAATTCTATTAAGTTAGTAAGACATAACCTTCCCCTAACAAAACCATGCTGACTATCCCTGATCAACCCATGCCTTTCTAGGAGACGGTTTATCCTGTGTCTCAGAATTGATTCCAATAATTTGCCCATCGCAAAAGTCTGCCAATCTAGTTTAAAGCCCCCACAACAGCACTAGCAAATTTCCCTGCAAGGATAGTCATTCCAGTCCTGTTCAGGTGTAGACTGTCTGGCTTGTACAGGTCCCACCTTCCCCAAAACCAGTCCCAATGCCTCAGGAATCTGATGTCCTCCCTTCCACACCAGCTTTCTAGCCATGTGTTCAATCACTCGTGGGACTGGGAGTAATCCTGAGATTACTGCCTTACAGGTCCTGCTTTTCAATCTCCTTTCTAGCTCCCTGAAATCTACTTTCAGGACCTCATCCCTTTCCCTACTTAAGTCATTGGTACCAACATGGAGCATGATCTCTAGCTGATTACCCTCCCCCAGAAGAATATCTGCAGCTGCTCCGTGATATTCTTGACCCCGGCACCAGGGAGGCAATATACCATCCTGGAGTCATGTCTACAGCCACAGAAACACCTGTCTGTTCCCCTAACCAGTGAATCCCCTATTATTACTGGCCTTCATTTCTTCCTCCTCCTCCCCTCCTGTATAGCAGAGCCACCTGTGGTGCCACAAACCTGTCTCTGACTGCATTCCTCCAAGGAACCAAAGCCCTCACACCAGTACCCACAATGGAAAACCAACTGGCAAGCGGAACTCCTCCACTACCTGCCTAGTTCTCTTTGTCAAGAAGATATAATAATTCTAATAATGTTATTATAAAGTAAAGTGTGAGTGTGTGCATGTATGTGTGTGTGTGTGTGTGTGTGTGTGTGTGTGTGTGTGTGTGTGTGTGTGTTGTGTGCGCGTGTCACTTAATTGAATTAGCCCTGGGTGTTTTGATGTAAAAAGGGAAGTTTGAAATGCTAATTAGGCAAACATGGGGAAGTTTAGAAACAGGTATTAAGAGAACATTTGCATTTTGAAATAAACCAGACTAGATTGTTTTCAAGGGAGGGATGAAATGTGTCACAATGTGTTTATTTTTCCCCAAAGGTTACTGATAAAATAAGCGCTATGAGAGGTTTTTATTATCAGGGTGATAAAGTTCAAAGGCATAGTGAAACAATGGGAATTTGCATTCAAAGAGGAAGATATGTATAAAAAGAGCAAAGACTGTTTGTAAGGGTATGCATTTTTAAGATCTTACAAGTGTGAAAAGCCTTAAGCTGTTGTCCTCAAAGGACTGAAGTTAAGAAAACTCACTTGGAATTCGACATGTTCAGGGTATCATGTTTCTCTTTCTGGGCCTTTTAAAATCTGTGTGTCTTACTGTTGCTTTAACGAAAGTGTAACAGGGAGCTAGATTGATTAGGGGATTTAGAAGTTATCATAGTACTAATTTGTAGATTGATGTATGTATTTAAAATCATTTCTCTTATTAATAAATGTTTAATCAAGCTTTGTAAAAACCTATAAGACTTGTGGTCTTATTGCTACGAATTCAAGGCACGCATCTCAAAATTTATACAAATTGAAAATTAGTTGTGACACTTGTTTCAAGCTTCCCTCTGGGATTTGAACAACTCAGCATTTACCATTTGCTGTGTCGTAACATCTTTGACTGTCTGGCAGTCACCGATTTCCTCTCTGGCTGCACGTTCCTAGCCTGCGGTATGACTGCCTCTCTGAATGTGCTATCCACACAGCTCTCAGCCTTGCGGATATGCCACAATGATTCCAGTCGCCACTCGAGCTCTGAACCCTGGAGCTCTAGGTTCTACAGCTGGTGACACTTCTTGCACACATGGTCGTCCAGGACATTGGTAGCGTCCATGAATTCCCTCATTGTACATGTGTTGTAGTGTGGCCAAGTCACCTATTTGTAATAGAGCTGATCTGCAGACAGCTTTCTAAATGGAAACATTAGGTTTACTTACAGTGCAGCCAGCAGCAACTACACATGTGCTTTGAACTCCATCTCTATCGCCACACTGCCTGTGGAGGTAGCCTAAGCTGCTAACACATTGGTTTACACAGATCATGTGATCTTACATCACAGGACTGCTCTTAAACGTACAGTCCAACATTTAACAAAATCATAATTACTACATTCCTCCCCCTTTAACTTTGTTATACATATTGTATTTACAAGTATATTTATATCATGACATTATAATATTTACACAGGTCATGAAATTTATAAGTTCAGTCTTTCAGGTGGTTTCTTGATTCCTATGGAATGTCGCAGCTCCATGACATCAGATTCTTTTTCAGGGACCATATTCTCTGGAACTGCATGAATATCAGGTACCTCGGTGGGCATTTGCAGTTCAGTGTCTTCCACTCTGATAGAGACATCAGACATGTCAGTCCTTGGCTGAGCATCTTCAAAAGGAAACACTGGTTCAGTAATGGTTACAGATGGAACCATATCTTGTTGGGGTATCTCTCTCTTTCTTAAATGGTCCACATGCATATGGGTGATCTGGTCTTCCACTTCCACGTGGTATGATAATGGTCTGGTCACCGAACTTACTTTCCTGGTGCCTACTTCGGTCCTCCGCCGAAATTTTTTACAGCAGTAAACTGTCTCTCACGACTATACAAGTCATGCGTAGCTTTGTTGTTTCCTTGACTCCTCTCTACCTTGCCCTCCAAATTTGGAAATATTAGGTTCAGTCTTGTCCTAAGACAGTGTCTTATCTACAATTCTGCAGGTGTTGCTCCTGTCGTCATGTGGGAGGTTGTCCTATGGTGAAGAAGAAAGCCTGCAAGCCTGGTCTCCAATGAATCATCTGTTAACTTCTTCATGCCCGCCTTAAAAGTTTGAACTGCCCTTTCTGCCAGTCTGTTTGATGATGGATGGTACGGTGCAGTCCTTACATGGGTGATACCATTGAGGCTGAAAAATCATTGGAACTCAACACTCGTGAAGGCAGTGCCATTATCGGATACAACTACTTCTGGTAGTCTGTGGATGGCAAAGCTCTGGCGCAGTTTCCCTATTGTAGTGCCCGATGTTGCTGGCTTCACCTCATGAATATAGATGCCCACTCTGAGTGGCTAGATGATCAGTAGAAACATGGTTCCAAGGAAAGGTCTGACATATTCGATGTGTAACCACACCCAGAGCCTACCAGGACACTCCAATGGGTGCAATGGAGCTGCTACTGGCGACTTTTGCAGCCGCTGACATTGCACACGGTGCTTTGCCACATTTTCAATAACACCATCCATCCCCGGCCACCATAGGTAGCCGCGCCTTATGGTCTTCATTCGGGAGATCCCTGGATGGGCACTGTGTAGTTCGACTAACAGTAGCTCCCTTCCCTTTGGAGGAACTATTATCCATGCACCCCACAATAGAATGCCATCTTACCTGCTCATCTTATGTCTCCGGTTGAAGAATGGTTTCATTTCATCTGAGACTGGCTCCTGGGACCAACGCGTGGTCTCACACTCGAGATCGGACTGGGTCCCGACTAATCCAATCTCAGATCTGTCGAGCACATACTGGCGAGGAATCTAGAAAATTTAGCAGTAAAACGAGTTCCTGTGGAACAGGGTCATGTTCGTCATGTAAGGGCAGACAATTCAAAGCATCGGTATTTGCGATGTGAATGCCAGGTTTATGTACAAAAGTGTATTCGTAAGCCACCAAAATTAGGGCCCATCGTTGCATTATTACTGAGGCTTTGGGTGGTATAGCCTTTTCACCACTAAACAAACCCAATAGTGGTTTGTGGTCTGATACAATCATGAAATGCTGGCCTTGCATGTATTGGTGAAATTTTTTTGCACCAGAAGTGATTAACAGACTTTCCTTTTCAATCTGAGAATATCCCTTTGCAGCTGTGGTAAGCATCCTGGATACATGGCCTATTGGACGCTCAGTGGCGCTGTCCATTCTACGAGATAGCACCGCTCCCACTCCTTAGGGAGATGCATCGCACATTAGCATCAAGTCTTTTGTCTGGTCATGATGCACTAACAGATTGGATGAATGTAACAGCTGTTTCATTTTCATGAAAGCTTCTTTTTGGGGTGTCTCCCAAGACCAACATTTGTTCTTTCTTAACAATGAATGCAGAGGTGCCAGAACTGTAGATAAAGTAGGTAAAAATCACCAATAATAATTTATCATTCCTGAAAATGATTTAAGTGCGAAAGCATTCTTGGGTGCAGGTGCCTCCCTTATTGCTCTAACCTTCTCTTCAACCCCTGTGTAACCCCTGAGAGTCTACCTGGTGGCCGAAATAGATTACTTCCTTTGCTTGAAAAGTGCCTTTTTCCTTTTTCTGTCACACTCTTGCTTGTAAGACTTCCTCTGGGATAACCAAACGTTCCTTTTCGGTGAATCGGGTTAGCAGTATGTCATCTAAGTAGACAACAACCTGGGGTAGTCCCTGCAGCCAGCTTTCCATCGTTCTCTGAAGTGCGGAACAGGCTGGGGAAACACTGAAAAGCAAGTGGTGTATATTGGCACAACCCTTTGTGTGTACTAATTGTGACAAATTCCCAGGAAGCGTCATCCAACTCTAATTGCTGATCTGCATGACTCATATCAAGCTTTGTATATTGTCCCTCCTGTGCAATTTGGCTGCTCTGTTGACCGTTAGTTTATAGTCTCATTAGTTTATAGTCCCCACAAATTTGGACACTTTGATCTGGTTTAAAGACAGGCACTGTGGGTGCTTTCTGAGAGCTGAAACACTTTTATGACACCCAACCTCTCTATGTAGCCGGTTCAGCTCAGCGTCAACCTTCTGTCTCAGGGCATAAGGCACCGGTCTTGCTTTCATGATGCAAGGGTTGCTTCTGGATCCATGTAAATCTTGGCCTTCAGGCCTTGGATTTTTCCCAGTTCATCCTTGAAGACAGTGGCATACTTTTTAAGCAGCTCTGGTAGCCCATTTGCTCTCAATTGGAAGATTTCGGACCACTTTAATTTAATCTCCTTTAACCAAAGGCTTGGCCTTTCACCTGCTACACTGTCATGGTTAGCTGTACCGATTGGTTTCTATAATGGACAGTTAGTCTGCTGGATTTCTTCACCTGTGTACGTTCTCAGCTTGGCAGGTATTTATTCCAAATTTAATTGATGTTCACCATCATTTAAATACCTGAACGTGTATTCTCCAATTACAGTAGCGGAAGCTCCTGTGTCTACTTCCATTTACTTGTACTGTAACAAATATTGGCTCTGTCTTCTCAACTTTCATGTTAAACAATGAATAGATGCCAGAATTTGTTGTTTCAGGCTCTTTTACACAGTAGGTTTCATTGGGCTTCTCCTGTTGTTTGCCAGCCTGTTTAAATCTCTCTATGCACGGTCTCATTATATGTCCACTTCTATGACAAAAGTAACATTCTATTTCTTTTAAACTGCCAATCGCTAAAAGACTCACTGTTTCCACATCGATTTAAATTGTTCTTCAATATAGCTGCTAATTTATTTGTTCTTATTTTTCAGTTAGTGGGGGCTGTTTCCCACTTTGCGGTGGAGGCTGGCTTTTTCTCGCCACTTTCAGCTGACTGGTCCCACCCGATTTGGAGTATGGCGCCAGTTTGCGCCCCTTGAATTGCTTGTGAACCTCTTACAGCACTTTCCATGGTCAGCACTATTTCTAATGCCTTCTTAAAATCCAGATTCACTTCAGCCAGCAATCTTCTCCAAATAGTGTCTTCTTTCACACCACACATCAAACGATCTCTGAGCATGTCATTCAGAGTCTCATCAAACTCACAATGTTTCCTTTAGCTGTTTCAAATTTGCCAGTAGCTAGCAATTGTCTCACCTGGGGCTCTATTTCTCCAACTGAACCAGAGCCTCTGCATCGTGACTAAGGTCTTGGGTTGAAAATGTCCCTTCACAAGGTCCACCAATTCTCCGAAATTCTTTGAATCTGGGACCCTGGGTGCCATCAAACTTTGAATCAAACTGTAGGTTTTGCTCCCACAAGAACTCAAGGGGATCACTCACCTCTTCTCGTCCCCTGTGATTTTGTTTGCTTGAAAGAAGAACGTGAGGCGTTCTATATACTAAGACCATTCATCTGTGGCTGGTTCAAAGTGATCAATTCTACCAAATTGTGACATTTTGGGTGAGTATATCTTCTGTTATTTTAAACGAGCGTTGATACTCACAATCACTGGGCAAGGCACTGTACCGATTCCAACCTATCTTGATTTATCCTGATTTATCCGTGTTGCCAGTTTGTTATAGCGTGGCCGAGTCGCCTATCTGCATTAGCGTTGACCTGCAGACAACTTTCTAAGTTCTAAGTGGAAACATTAAGTTTATTTACGATACAGCCAGCAGCAACTACACGTGTGTTTTCAGCTCCACCTCTATCTCTACACTGCCTGTGGAGGTAGCCCGCACTAACACATTGGTTTACAAAGATCATGTGATCTTTTGTCACAGGGTTATTCTTAAAAGTACAGTCCAACATTTAACCAAAACCTTAATTACTACAATAGGACACGTATTCCACATAACTGAGCTGTCCTGCCAAGCCTTCAATTTACCTTACGTTAACTTTATTTTACTTAAACTAATTTATTTTACCTGGCTTTGATGTTAACTTTACTTCCCTATTGCTTTTGTTTCTTAGTGAAATCTAAGAATACATTTTTCTAAATCTTCAGTGACTTGAAGACCCTCCCAACAGCAGCTTCTCATAAATTGATGAACTCATGTTTCTCCTGAGATGTGACTCTTGGATGTTTTCAAAACTCAGCCCTCTCAAGCAGCTTTCCAACTCCAGCTCTCCTGCGGACAGAGAAAGCTAGAGGAAAAAAAGAAAGCAGCACCTCCCTCCCCGAACTCACAATAATTCCACTCAGTACCAGTGCACTCCGCGACAGGGCCCTTAACTTCTATTTATATTACTGAGACTCAGATTAATCTGGAAGTTACAAAACCAGATTAGGCCAGTTACTTAATTTGCTGATCTCACGTGCTCTTCAGCAGAGGGCTTGATTTCCTTGATTAGTCCAGCCCAAACCTCTAAGAAGCTTGAAACTTAACAGTGGGGAGGATTTTGCCCTCGTTGGGTGGGCTGTCGAAAGGCCGACGGCACTATCGATCGGAGCCGGGCCGCAGTTTCACACTGGCGGGCCAATTAAAGCCGAAACATGAGCGGCAACGCTGCCTGTGTGTGTGAGTGAGTGGGGAGGTGTGGTGTGGTGGGGAAGGAGGGCAAGCGCGCAAGCGAGCAGATACACGCAGGAAAAGCTCTCTATAAGGCACAGAGCTGCCTCAGGGAGATGAACAGTTTAAAACGTTAAAGATAAAGATTTTAAAAATGTTATAAAACGTGTCCCCACATGTGGCTCTGTCACACGTGCAGGGGCAATGTTATAAATGGGATGTTAAAATTTTTATTTGCTGTTGTGGATGAGGTTTCCTAAAAAAACGCAAAGGCCGCCTGGCCTTCTTGCCTGCCCACCAAACGTAAGTTAGGACGGGCAGTGAAAAATTTCTTTCCAATATAACTTTAAGGGCCTTAATAGGCCTTTTATTTGTCGGCGGGCACGCTGCAGACTCCAGCGTGCCCGCTGAATGAAACATCGCAGGAGTGCGCTTGCCCCGAAGTCATCAAGCGTCATTTTACACTCAACCGGGTCAGGCGCCCGTCTGCCCGCCCGACGAGCTAAAAATTCTGGCCACTAAACTTAAAGAAGATGCTAAATGGCAAGCAAGCAGTACTGGATTTTATAAACGATAACTCTTAAGCCCAGAATTTTCAGACTTCCTGAGGACGTCAAGTAAAAAACTTCAATGGAGCCATTGAAAGGAACACTTCAGTGGATACATTTTCATGGAGCAGGCAATTTTCAAAAAATTATTTTGCTTAAACCATTATTTTGCCCACAAGAAATTTCAGTTACAAGAGAAAAAAAAAAATGACAAGTTAAAAAATAGCTTTAGGAAGCATTTCAAGTTGTTTCTGCAAATCTGGAGATCAGATGAAGCAGAAAAATGACAAATTTACCCAAGCATAGAAACTGGCGTTGAGAAAAAGGTAGCAAAAAGTGTTTGAAAATGTGACAATGAGAAGGCAAATAATAGAAAGATGAAGAGAGCTGCAAGACAGAGATAGGAATAGGTGTCCACACAGGGGAAGTTATAGGACATAGCTCAAAGGCCCAAACTAGAAGAACACAGGATCGTGAGAAAAGAATTGGAAGATGTCAATCTGCGCACTGTTATTCTATAGATAGCTCCTATAAGGTTTCCCAAAACCTTTCCAATCTTTCCGAATTGTGGGAGTTGGCTACCTTAGCTTTCTAAGATGATTACTCAAACAGCTTAATACCACTGCAGAAAAGGCTAGCATACTCAGCAGTCCAGGCAGAAAATGGCAATTTATCCCAACTCCTCCATGCCAGAGTTTACAATCCACTCTCCTTTCGTCCCTTTTCGTCGAACTTTATCAGCACATCCTTCGATTCCTTTCTCCCGCATGTGTATATCTAGCTTTCTTTTTAATGAATCTATGCTATTGACCACAATTACTCTCCATAGTAGTAAGTTCCACACTGCAAGCATTCTCCGGACGAAGAAGTTTTTTTTTTTCCCCAAGAATTCCTTATTGGATTTATTGGTGACTATCTTTTATTTATGGTCTCCCCAGCAACTGGAAGCATTTTCTCAATGGTCTACCCTATTGAACCCCTTCGTAAATTTTACAGCCCTTTATCAGCCTTCAGGTTTCTTACTTCTGGAGAAAATAGTCCCAGCCTGTTCAGTCCTCTCCGATAAATATAGCTATTCAGGCCTGGTACCATTCTTTTAAACCTTTGTTTGTAGTTTTGCCAGTACCTCTATATTCTGGTTATAATATGGAGGCCAGAACTGTGCACCACACTCTTAAGCGTGTGGTTCTGTTAATAATGTAAGGCTCTGAAAATCTGCCAGCTACAATCCTGGCAGTTGCACTGGAATGCCCTCCGAGTTCGCAGTGTCAGCAGAGAAGCTCCTTATTTGCACGGAGCCAAGCGGGCACATCAGCCACAATGGAGGCATCCCCAGTGCCCACTGTGGCACATGCGCCAGAGAAAAATAAATTGGCCACCTGCCCACACGCAGCAGCTTCCAGACATTCCCATTGCGTGGGCACTGGCTAAATCCCCGCAACCAGGTCCCTGCACTTATTCGGTGGAACTCCCAAGGAAAATCAGGGCCGAGTGCTCTATTGTTTCAGAATTCTCAAATATTCCATAATACTCTGCAATTCTCTAATACTCTGTCATGTTATGTAATGCACTATTAATCTAATATTCTGGCTGATTTCATTCATTAGTTTTGAACAGATTTATGAACTTAAGTCAAGTTCAGGGAGGAAGAAAACATCACACCATTAGATAATAAACAGGTAGACCAACAACCAGCTTACCCCATCCACCATGATGTAGGCTCTGTCATGAACACCATTCTGGGGCGATGCCAGCGGGGTACCCTTGGTGCAATTTATTGGCAGGGTGGTTCGATAGAGCATATATCCAAAATACTGTGAGAAAGGGAAGCAATACATTCAGATAAGCAGAGTTGTGGCGAATTGTCCATTTGCTTTATGACTAAAAAAAAAAGAGCTGGTTCAGGTGCGGCCAGTCACATCAGGGCACAGGGCAGGGCCAAGGGCAGCAGTTCTGTGGCAAAGACAAGCAAGATGACAGCCGTACTTTGAAGCAGTTACCAGGAGGCGTGCGATATCAGACACCATATCCGGAGTTGCAGCTACAGCAAGTGGCTAAATGAATGTGTTACTGACCCAGCTCAGAAAGGAAAATGATTAATACCTTAAGATATAAGACCATAAGATGTAGGAGCGGAAGTAGGCCATTCAGCCCATCGACTCTGCTCTGCCATTCAATGAAATCATGGCTGATCTGATAACCCTCAATTCCACTTTCCTGCATTTTCCCAATAACCCTTGATTCCTTTACTGATTAAAAATCTATTTCAGCCTTGAATATACTTAACGACCCAGCCTCTACAGCCCTCTGCGGTAAAGAATTCCACCTATTCACCAGCCTCCAAGAGAAGAAATTCCTTCTCATCTCTGTCTTAAATGGGTGACCCCTTACTGAGATTATGCTCTCTGGTCCTAGGCTCTCCCACAAGGGGAAACACCCTCACAGCATCTACCCTGTCAAGCCCTCTAAGAATCTTATATATTTCAATAACGTTGCCTCTCATTCTGCTAAACTCCAACGAGTACAGGCTATGTTATATCTACAAGATATGTTACAGAATTGTACTTATTTCAGTAAGATTGGAGTTAGCACAGTTGGAGCAAAGCCTTACTAATGCCTTTAAATAATAGAGATCAAAACCTAGAAAGGAGAAATATGTAAGGTTTAAAGCAAAAAAAAATCTTCCACCCCTCAGCAGAAAATTTAGTTTAAAGTTATTTACCTGTGAGGAAAACGTGAATCAGTTTGTGAAATGCACGATAGAGGCAGAACTGGGAAAGAAGGTTCAATTTAGTAAACACAGGTTTCCTCAAAAGAAAAATTGAGAGACAATCCATAACATATACATTTGCAAATTAATATTTAAAACAAAACTAAGAAAAAGCAGGTCCCCTAATGATGTGTGTGACACAGAGCGACAGGCAAGGTGCACTGCATTGAAAGCTAATAGCGCCAGCTACAGGTTAAGTGCAATTTTTCAATAACTGCACTCACCACGTGCAGAAATGAACATATAATAGATTACAGGTATTTTCCAATAGACTAGATCCTGTGATAGCTGAATATGAAGGTGGGGAGAACTAAGTAAAACACAATGCAATATGTCATCTAACTATGACGCAGAGTCCAATTCTTTCCACTCACTCAAATATCAAATCTGAGTGTGTGATGGGGCAGACATCTCTTGTGCAGTTCTTAAAAATTCATTTTCCGGGGCTGTTTTAGTGATCCTTTTTGTTCCCCTTTTGCTTCTTTTGTAGTGGTAAACGAGAGGGTTCAGGCCGTGTAAATGGTCTTTCAAAAGGAATTTGGTGAAGTACTACTTAATAAGCGTCAGCAAAATTGAAGCTCGCGGGGTTAAAGGGCCAATGGCTGCATGGATACAAAAGTGGCTAAGGATAGAAAGTACACAATACTGGTGAACAGTGGTTTTACAGGCTGCACAGCAGTTTACAGTACTGTTCCCCTCACCCCACCTCCGGAGTCAGTATTAGGACCTTTGCTCTTTAATATATATTGATGGCACAGAGTTGGGTTTGCAGGACAAAGTTTGTAGATGACACAAAACTTGGAAATACAACGGCAAGGAGGATAGTGATAGTCTTCAGGGGGAAATAGAGAAATTGTTGAAATAGGCAGATACATGGTAACCAAAAACTGAAGAGATAGGAGGAGCAGACCATACATCCCTCAAGCCTGCATTTCACCAGATCTACCTTGACATCTAAACCTCATTTTCCAATGCCCAATGATTTGTTTAAAACTCAAACTTATAGTCACATGGCAGCAGGTTGTAGGTCTCCTCTGTCTTTGTGCTGGGATTCCGTGTAGGTGTAAGGAGCCATGTCTTTAATGCATACCTCATCATCCATGATCCATCTACCAGCAGAATCCTTCTGCAGTAGTCACAGGCTAATTTAACATTTAACAAGTGGATCTCTTTCCTCTTCACGAAGACTCCTGGCTGCCCTGCAGGAGCCTTGATGGCTACATGTGCGCAGTCAAAAATGACCCCCCTGAACCTGAGAGAATCCAGCAATGGCCCCGAATCCAATCGTCCCCTCAGCCTGACTGGCTGTGTGGAACATGGCAGCCATCACCTGCTTGATGCAGCGATGGGCCTCTGGCTTGAGAGATCCGACATATGTATTCACACAATCCCTGGAATGAGGCGGGAAAGGTTGAGCGCTACAATCACCTGCACTGCCACGGGAAGTGGGTGCCCACCAGATCCTAGTCACCTGAACTACTCCAACATTCCACATGGGTCTGCTGCCACTGGTCAGGAAACAGTCTTCAGAGACACTGGTTACAATGATCTTGGGCATGTGCCAAGAGTTTTTAAATTGCAGTCGGATTATGTACCTTGCTGGTTGGTGTATGGGCATGATGGCAAGCAACAAGGGAGAGCTGAAGGCTCTGAGGGTTTGCACAGCCAGCTGTTATTATCTATGCAGAAGATTTATGACAATGGTTCCAGTAATAATATTTAGCCAGTTGAATCCCAAAGTGTGCATACTACACGTTATGTCAACCCCAGAATCACAGAATCGATATGTCGCAGAAGGAGGCCATTCAGCCCATCATGTCTGCACTGACTCTCTGAATGAGCAATTCCCTTAGTGCCACTTCCCCCCCGGACTGCCTGGAATTGCGATCGAGGCTTTCAAAAGGGAATTAGATTGTTATCTGAAAAGGAAGAATGTGCAGGATTACAGGAAGAAAGGGGAGAAATGGCACTCAGGGAATTGCTCATTCAGAGAGTCAGCGCAGGCATGATGGGCTGAATGGCCTCCTTCTGCGACATATCGATTCTGTGATTCTGGGTTTGACATAATATGTAGTATGCATACTTTGGGATCCAACTGGCTAAATGTTATTATTGGTGGGTGGGGGTGATGAGGGGGCTCTTTCCTTCAGAGCTTCCTTTAGTATCTTTTCATCGGTTCCCAGGTCCTATAGGTAGTGTGCATGGTCTGATATTGGCTATTAAAGAAGGAAACAGTTAACTGTCGAGGAACATTCAAGTGGGTAATTGTAAGTTAACAAGCTAAGTATTTCGCTTGGTGTATCTAAAAGGAAAACAGATGAGACAAAGTATTTGTAGAGTTCTATGCGATCAGAATAAAACTCTGGAGAAGCCAAGGCTTGGTCTCTGTTTTTATTATCAAGCAGCTATTGGAACTTAGCATTGACCACTTTATCCTGTCAGGCATATCTGCACAGCTGTCTTCTCGGGACAAAACCCTGGAAAACCAAACAGAGCAAACATTCTAACACCCACCTCATGTAACCATTCCTCCACTCCAACAGCCAAACAGAATTTACTCCACTATTTCCTCATTTTGCCAATCACTTCCCTCGACCCATCCAGACACCGAACAGGCTGAAAAATAACCCCTTTTGCAGTCGCTTATGTTTAAGTGGCCACATCCCTTTAATGTGGGCTGGAAATTAAATATCAAGTGCTTGTAGATTTCTGCACCAAGACTAGCATAGTACGTGGATATCTACTTGAAAAGCTGGGATATACAGGGAAATGGACCTAGTGCAGGAAGGTGGGTTAGGCTGGGGGAGACCTTCATTGACCAGCAAGGACACAATAGGCCAAATGACCTCCTTCAATGTTGTAAATTTTCTATGATTTAATGAAATAATACAGATTTTCATGAAATCTTCAGTTGAAATACTTCTATGGATTTTGAAATAATCAGAATAAGTTTGTCATTTCAGTGGGGGGGGGTGCTACCTAAATATAGCTGATATTTGCATTCGATTGGTAGCAAGCCTTGGATCATATGACACAAAGCTTCTATTTCCTTGAATACAAAAGATTAAAGGGTGATCTATCTGAGCTGTTTAGGAAGGTTAAAGGATTAGTGAGGGTTGAGAGAGAGCAGGTGAGAGAGAGCAACGATTTCCTCTGGTGGGAGGATCCAGAACAAGGAGAATACACTGTAATATTGGAGCTAAGATGTTCAGAGGTGACACCAGAAATCACTTCTTCACATAAAGGGCAATGGAAATTTGGAACACTGTATCTCTAAAAGCTGAAATGTTCAATTGACAGAGTCTCAAAAAAGCTGCTGACACAAAGTCAAATGAAAATGACAAAGCTTGAGATTGATAGATATTTTTTGTTCGTCCAAGGTACTAAGAGTTAGGGAACCAAGGTGAGCTGATGGAGATAAGATATACATCAGCCATGCTCAAGACAGGTTGGAGGGGTTGAATAGCCTATTTCTGTTCTGATGGCCAAAGTGGTAAGACAAATATCATCGGAGTGAGCAGGTCAGTGGATTGCAAGGTAGCCAGTGTTGGATCACCTCATCAATGATGACTTCTGAGAGAAATGGCTGCCAAGGTATGGAGAGTGCTCAGCATATTCCAGCGTCTCTCCTTCGCCATATATGAAAGATGGAATATTTTTAGCTGACCAGGTGAGAGTTGATATGATTACCTGGAAAAACTCAGCAGGTCTGGCAGCATCGGCGGAGAAGAAAAGAGTTGACGTTTCGAGTCCTCATGACCCTTCGACAGAACTTGAGCGAAGGGTCATGAGGACTCGAAACGTCAACTCTTTTCTTCTCCGCCGATGCTGCCAGACCTGCTGAGTTTTTCCAGGTAATTCTGTATTTGTTTTGGATTTCCAGCATCCGCAGTTTTTTTGTTTTTATGAGAGTTGATATGAGTTTTGTTTTGGCAACATTCCGGAAGACAGGCTGAGTTTTTTGTCTGCAGAATTAAGAGATTGGCTTGAAAATCTGGAGCAGAATGGGCAATAGCACCACTTCATCCACAAACCATCGATAATGCATGTCTATGGTGGTCAATTTGAGTCTTGCCACAGAGGCAACTGAGGTTGTAGAGCTTTCCATTCTAGGCAGCATATAATACACACACCAGAGGAAGTCGATCTTTGATGAGGTGACTAGCCACTGTCAGGCAGATTGTAAATAGAATGGGGGCCTATCTGCCTGACCCCGGGTATTATGGGGATGAGCTCTAGGGTAGGCGGGAACGTAGTGGGATGGGCACCCATCCTATTTTATGTGCCCTCCCTACTCCCGCTGAAAACACGTCTGGTGGGGCAAGTAAAATGCAGCCCTTAAACTGCAACTCCCACTGGTCTCCTACATCCCAGTTGTAGCACAAATGAAACGCAGATAGTGGGAATAACAAAGGTTCCTCCATAATAGAGAAATTGTTATCAACACATTTTCTCTTCTGCTAATCTAGAAAACTCACCAAGGTTGCTTCGACAGCACTTTCCAAACCGTGACCTCTACCACCTGAAAGGACAAGGTCAGCAGATTCATGGGAGCACCACCATCTGCGAGTTCCCCCTCCAAGCCACTCACTATCTTGGCTTCATAGAATTTTGTGTGGCACTTCATCAAATGCATCTTGAAAGTCCATGTACACCACATCAACAGCATTGCCCCCACGACCTTTCCTGTCACCTCTTCAAAAAATTCCAGCAAGTTAGTTAAACACGATTTCCCTTTTCAAAATCCATGCTGCCTCTTCCTCATCTACCCATATTTTTCCACGTGACTACTAATTCTATCCCAAATAATTGTTTCTAGAATCTTACCCACCACTGAATTTAAACTGACTGGTCTGTAATTGCTGGGCTTATCCTCACAACCTTTTTTGATCAAGGGTGTAATGTTTGTAATCCTCCGGTCCTCGGAAATCTCCCTAGTCTAGGGAAGACTGAAAGATTATGGCCGTTCCTCATTCCTTCACTGTCGTTGGATCAAAATCCTAGAACACCCTCCCTAGCAGCACTGTGGGTGTACCTACACCATGTGGACTGCAGCGGTTCAAGAAGGCAGCTCACCACCACCTTCTCAAGGACAATTAGAGTTGGGCAATAAATGCTGGGCTAGCCAATGATGCCCACATCCCATGTAAGAATAAAAAAATGAATTTGGATGAAACTAAAAACCTAAGCAATTTGCGATTCTGCAGCTTTGCGAACTTTAGGATATAGGTGTTTGTTTTAAATAAACACAAAATAATGCCACATGGTCTCGTGGCCCTAAGTAATGACTGTTGCTCTTAAATTTGAAAATTCTTCTGACCTGATGAAAAAAGTAAACGGATGAAATGTTCATGTTTAATTCTACATGTCCCACCACCGAAAAATATTAAAAGTCTCACCTGCTTCATCTCCACAAACGTCAGTGGGTAAACAGACTTGACTGGGCCAGAGAACGACAGCAGGTTAACCAATCCTGCAACACTCTGCAACTGTAACATATTCCCAGTCAATGAGCACAGTCTTCATACAGTCAAACACTGGTTTTAGGAACACAGTTCTTAATATTCAAACAGTAGCAAAACAGAAACAAAATACAAAGAGGCAATTAAGAAGAAAATTTGCAAAAGATCAAAAGCATTTCATAAGCAGAAAACTTCACAAAAAGTGGTAAGTCATCCTACAGTGTTGTGAACTGTGAGGAGGATAATGCCCCTTCAAAGGGACATAGATAGGTTGATGAAATGGGTGGGTGGGTGGCAGATGAAGTCCAATGCAGAGAAGCGTGAGGTGATTCATTTTGGGCAGAAGGACTTCTGGTAGGAGAGACAGCATAAAATAAAGGTGCTACTTTCCAGGGGGTGCAGAAGCAGAGGGACCTGGGTGCACAGGAGCAGAAGTCATTGAAGCTGGCAGAGGTTGAGAGCGAGGTTAATGAAGCAAACAGTGTCCGAGGCTTTACTAGTAGAAGCATAGAGTACAAGAGCAAGGAGGTAATGTTGACCTTGTGTAAGTCACTAGTTTGGCCTCAGCTACAGTATTGCATCCAGTTCTGCGTGCTGCACTTCAGGAAGGATGTGAAGGCATTAAAGAGGGTGCAGAAAAGATTCATGAAAATGGTTCCAGGGTTGGGGAACTTCAGTTATGAAGACATATTGGAGAAGCTCGGACTGTTTTCCTTTCAGAAAAGGAGGTTGGGAAGAGATTTGATAGGGGTTTTCAAAGTAATGAGGGGTCTGGACAGAGTAGATAGGGAAAAATTGTTCCCACTTGTGAAAGGCTTGAGAACGAGAGGGAACAAATTTAATGTAATTAGTAAAAGAGGCAAAAGTGATATGAGAAGAAACTTTTTTACGCAGTTAGTGGTTAAGGTATGGAAGGCACTGCCTGAGAGTGTGGTGGAGACAGGTTCAATTGAAGAATTCAAAAGGGAATTGGGTTATTATCTGAAAAGGGAGAATGTGTAGGGTTACAGGGAGAAAGGGAGAAGGCAGGGGAATGACACTAGGTGAATTGCTCATTTGAGGACCCGGTGCAGACAAGATGGGCCGAATGGCCTCCTTTTGTGTTGTTGCAATTCTGTGAGGTAGCAATTGTTCTATGAAAAGGAAAAGAGAGTTGGAGGGTCAATTTTGCCACTTTACGAGAAAGCCTAGGCAAAGCTGGGTGATGGGCTTTGTGCTCACCCTTTTGGCAGCCCCTGGTCCTGAAGAATGTTCTGGAATCACATCCAACAGCTGGCACCTCTAACAGCACAGCATGGCCCTGCGCTCACAACTTTTGACCCAGAGAACCAAGACTGTGGCCAGGGTTTTATGGCCCTGCCGCAGCCTCTCCCCCCATCCCCCCACCCTTCTCCCCCCACCACCTCTCTCCCTCTCCCCTGCCCCCCCACCCCTCCTCCCCCCCCCGCCCCTTCTCCACCCCCCGCCGGCAGGTGCTGCAAGCCATTCAAATCTCCATTCAGTTCGGCAGGACCTTAATATCCCACCAGGCGTGGTCTGTACCTTTCACCAATTGACTGTCACCTTCTGACAATGTTTTTGTTTAAATGCACAATATCATGGCTACAAATTAAACCATCTACAAGCTGAGGTGTAATCTTATCTTACCTTTTTAACTTGTATTAACCCATATGCGAATTTGGGGGTTGCAGGCAGTACTGGACCAGCAGGTACCTTTTTGTACTAATGAAGAATAGAGAAAAACATTGAGATTTTTACCACCATAGCAAGTCAAATATATATTCCAAGTACAATTGCTATTACAATAGACCCACCACCATCGAGAAATAACTGAGTAGGTCACTTCTATGCGAGGACACACTCTGAAGTGGTGCGAGAATAATGCAATCTTTCCCGCCCCACACAGGCACCTGCTGTCCTTGGGAACAACATCATCTGCAAGTTCCCCACCCAGTCACTCACCATCCTGACCGCTGTTCCATCACTGTAGCTGGGACAAAATCCTGGAACTCACTCTCTAACAATGCTGTGGGTTTACCGACACCACATGGACTGCAGCGGTTCAAGGTGGCAGCTCACCACCACCTTCTCAAGGGCAATTAGGGATGGGCAACAAATGCTGGCCTTGCTACCAATACTCACACCCCATGAATAAATACAAAATAAGGTTGATTGCATAGCCGAAGAAGCAAATTACCAAAAAGAAAGTGGAAAAATAAGTACAGAACAGAAACAACATTGAAACTTTAAGGATGTCTTCATCATTTGCTGTGGGAAGATTATTGGATGTAAGTCAAGCCTCTTCATTTAACGAATGATGCTGACCATCCACAAATCATTAGAAACGTTCTCCAATTCACGAGAGAAAAGATTCCAAGGCAGTGTTCTTGTAAATGTTCATATTTTCCCAGCAGCTAATTCCCACCCCAACTCCCACCACTGGATCTCACTTTGTCAGGCACTGCTCTTAAACAACATTCCCGTTCTTTCTCTGTTGAAGTCCAATATGGGAGGGGAAGCTCCCAGGTATTTTTCCCTAGCTGATGGAAAGATGTTCCCGATGGTGTGTGTAAGGTGAACATCATTCAATGAATGAAAACTCTTAACTTGTACCCTATGATCAACAACAGGAAATACTGAAACGCATGATAGGATTCCTCGAGTCTAGAGAAACATCTAAGAACAGTCCAGTCTGTTTCTAATGTACATGTTAAATGTGTGCTGCACAAAACCTTAATATAAAATGCAGAGTATTTAAATTACAAAAACAATTTTTCATCTCAAAAAAACACAATAAATTTCACTGCTCGTTATTATCAGATCAAAACTGAAGTCAAGGAGGCTGGATTTTCCATCTGGGGTAGGGAACCCAATGGTGGGAGAACTTCTGGGTCCCAACCATGCTCCACGTCTGAAGTAAAAGTTAGTAGATGGGCTTTTTTCTTTATTACTACATCTAGATCGAGGGCTTTAAGAACCAAGCACCTAATATGGGACAGGAGTCAAATGTAGGTCAGATTGCGCAGTACAGATAAATTCCTTACCCTGTAGGACACTAATGAACCAGTTGACATTTTACATCCATCCTGTAGCTTTCCAGTGCTCACGGGC